>NW_023602073.1:13741266-14076699 GCF_014898055.3 Talpa occidentalis
AGACTGACGAAATACACTGCTGAGGGGAGCAGCGGGCGAGGCAGGAGAGGTCTGCTGCGCCATGTGGGTTTCTCCCTGGCCAGCTAGGAGATCGAACTCATGCTGCTGTGGCTGGCAATAGCTTATTAGCATTGTCTTTAACCCCTGGGCCACCAGGGAGGACCGATGCTTAATTTTTTTGAAAAATTGCCAAACTCTTTTCCACAGCAGCTGCACCATTTTATATTTCTACCAGCAGCACACAAGTATTCCCATTCTCCATATCCTTGCCACCACTTTTTATTTCCCACTTCTTAAAACAATAACCACCCTAATCAACATGAAATGATGTATACTGATTTTTAAACTAAGATTTCAAATAAACCCAAACAGAGGCTTTGCAACATGTATAAAATCTAAGGTACTTTAGAGTACCTCTGTGGACCTTTCAGTCAAAGATGAATCCAGCAAATGCCTGAGAATTTCTTAGCCGGGCCAGATTCAAGAGTATTCATGAAGACATATCTATGTGCAGCTTCTCTGAACTCATCAGATACCTAAAAGGGCATATGAGACCTTAAACATATAATATTCAAAAATGTGTGGGAAGCAGCTAAGCAGTACTTAGAGGAAAATTTTAGCTTTAAAAGCTCTATTACCTTTTAAGGAAGATCTAATGGGAATAACCTCAGATTCTACTCTAAGCCGTGAAAAGAAGAACAAAGTAAATTGAAGTTTTCAACAATATCTAAAATCAATCATAGATCATTCCTTTTAAATAAAAGCTTGAATGACAAATAAAGAAAGAAAGGAAGAAAAAAGAATTACAATATCCTACAGACATCGAAAGGAAAACATGAAAATACTATAAACAATTTCATGCCAACAAATTTGACAATTTAGATGGACAGATGTCTTTAAAAATTTAATTTACCAAAAACTGCTGCAAGAAAAAACCTGCATGGCCATACATCTATTAAAGAAATTGAATTCATTAACAGAAAGAGAACCCCAGGTCCAGAGGATTTTATCAGTTAAGTCTATCAAACATTCAAAGATTTATTCACAGATGTTTTAGAGAATAGACCCAACTTGTTTTATTAGGCCTGGATTATCCTCATACTAAAATTCATACAAAAACATGGATGAAAGGTAGAGGAAGAGGCATAAACTTTACCTTTCATAAAGATAAACATAAAATCCTTACCAAAATATTATCAAGTTGAATCCAATACTATATACAAAAAATTTCATGACCAAATAGGATTTATCACATGAATCAATGTTGATTTAATAAAAATTCCACTCAATACCTAAAAATAATTCAAAATAGATCATAGATCTAAATAAACCTATAATTATAAAACTTCTAGAAAAAATACAAGAAAATCTTTGTAATCTTGGAATAGGCAAAGGTTACTGAGATATAAGAAACATAAAAATATGTAACATAAAAGAAAACACAGATAAAGAACTTTTGTTCTTTGAAAAATACCATGAAGAAAATAAAAAGGCAAGTCACATACTGTGAAGAAATATCTACAACACATATATCAATTAAAGAACTTGTTTCAGAACCCAGAAATAACTAAATAAGAGGAAAAAAAATGCAAGTGTTTAAATGAAAAAAGAGCTGAATACTTATCTCAAAGAGAACGTATATGGATGTCAATAAACAACCGAAAATATGCTTCATATCATTTGAAATGAGGAATATTGAAATGAAAACCATAGGAAACACTGCAAACCAGACAAATTAGTTAAAAATTTAAAAACTGACTACATCAATGTCGGTAAGGATATGGAAATTGGAACTCTCATACACGGAAGATAGGAATATAACTTACGTATATCCACTTTGGGAAAGACTTTACACGACCTAGCCTTTCTACTTCTGGGCATTTAGCCTAGAAAAATGAAAATATATGTCCACACAAAGACTCGTATACAGATGTTCTGGCAGTTTTATTTGTAATAGTCGAAAGTATTCACAACCCAAATGTCCATACTAGATGAAAGGATAGATTGTGGTATATCTATATAGTGGAATAGTAATCAGCCGTGAAAAAGGAACAAACTATTGATACAGACAGTAATAAGGATGAATCTCCAAAACATTTTCTGAATGAAAGAACTCTTGCAAAAAGGAGGACATACTGTACAATTTCATTTAAATAAAATTCTAGAAAGTACACAAATAATTTAAAGTTACAGAAAGTTTTTCAGTGGTTGCCTAAGGACAGGAATGGATGAAATGAACCAGAAGGGGGCATGAGAAAAGGTGGAGGGAGGTTGATGGAAATACTTATTAATTGTGATGATGGCCTCAGAGATATCAAAACTCACAAACCTCTATACTTTACATATACAGTTTATTATACTTCAGTTTTACCTTTAAAAGCTTTAAAATGATGCAGAAACTCTCCCACTACTCTGCCTCACTTTGACTCTTAAGACACAAATATTCTTGGATCTCCCCTGGTGGTACAGGTGGTTGAGGGCAGCGCTGAGAAGCTGTGGCAGCCTCTGCAGCGCCAGTTTGATCCCTGCCGGCCTGCGAGGGTCCCACATGGCACAGCAGACCTCTCCTGTCTCGCCCGCTGCTCCCCTCAGCAGTGTGTTTCAGTCAGTCTGCCTGTTCTGTTCCCCACTCTGTCTCTGGTGAATCCTCTCACCCTCCCTCGCACCTGGCCTGTACCCTGGTTCTAGATTAAATAAATCTTCAGAAAAAAAAAAAATAAGACACAAATATTCTTTCATGTAATTCAACACAGTCAAAAGATGCTATTCCCATCCTAGTCCTGAAAACCAAGACCAAATGTATCCCATAAACAGGCACTTATAATTCATGTCAATTGATGAATTAATGTCTAAAGTGGCTGCCAACCAAAATCCCCAAATAAAAGCGAATCTAGGCCTCCCTGGTGGCGCAAGGGGTTAAGCACAGCACTGTGAAGCTATTCGCTGCCTCTGCAGCACAAGTTCGATCCCCGGCCAGGGAGATGCCCACATGGCACAGCAGACCTCTCCTGTCTCGCCCACTGCTCCCCTCAGCAGTGTATTTCAGTCAGTCTGCCTGTTCTGTTCCCCACTCTGTCTCTGGTGAATCCTCTCACCCCTGCACCTCCAGCCTGTACCCCAGCTCTTGTATGCATAAATAAAGAAATCTTTAAAAAAAAGAAAAGTGGACCTCCTCTGGTAGTGCAGCGGTTGAGCGTTGGGCTGCGAGGCTGCCCACAGCCTCTGCATTGCCGGTTCGTTCCCCGGCCACCCGCGAGGGTCCCACAAAAAAAAAAAAAGAAAAAAAGAAAAAAAAGAAAACCAAATTTGCCTTGCCTCTCAATCAAAATGAAAAGCAGCAGTTATACAAGCATCAATTTGAGGAAATATTCAAAATACAAGTTGTGGAAAGCACAATGAAGGAGGGGAAACCACTTACCTGAAAGTGTAGTTACCAGGAACAAGGTCAGACAAATGTAATACAGGGGAGTCAGCTGAGAACGTCTCCTCTCTGGTGGGCCCGTCAATTTCTTCCCAGTGATAACTCACTATCTCAGTATCATCTGTACTTTCTAGGAAGATTAAAAAACTTATGAGAACTGAAATGAAATGCAAGAATGTGAAAACATAATGTTTGTAGTTTATATTATTGCATGTTTAAACTTGCTTTTCTATGAAATTATATAAATGCATAGATTTCAATGGAAGGAGGGTAATTTTTCTCATACTCTAATCATCAGCAGCATTTTTCTCCTGGATTTCCACCAGACTTGAGTGAGGTTTTTCCCACTCAGTTGTGTACTTAAAAAGCACAGCAGGGGGCCTCCCTGGTGGTGCAAGAGCTTAAGCACAGCACTATGAAACTATCTGCAGCCACTGCAGTGAGTTCCATCCCCTGGCAGGCCAGGGAGCTACCCACATGGCGCTGCAGACCTCTCCTGTCTCTCCTGATGCTCCCCTCAGCAGTGTATTTCAGTAGATCCGCCTGTTTCTGTTCCTCACTCTGTCTCTGGTGAATCCTCTCAACCCCACCCCCGCACCTCTGGCCTGTACCCCAGCCCTTGTATGCATAAATAAATAAATCTTTTAAAAAAAAAAACAAAAAACACAGCAACAGGGCATTTGCTTTCAAAAAACAAGAGTCAGCCAAGTGAAGCACATTGAAATGCTACTTCTACTCACCTCAACTACAGCATATGATAGCCTACTGGTAATTATGAGTAGGTATTTGACAGATTCATACAATGCAGAGATGTTTACAATTTATAAAACACCTTATATTATCTTAATCATTAAGGTGTAAATCCAGAAGAAGGCATTAGCACCCTGTAAAAATTTCCCATTTCTATTTTAAAAGAGAGCAATAAAATGTGCTCTACAGAATCACAGAAACCTGGGCCTAGAAGGGAGTTCGTTTCCTTTAATCCATTTAAGGAAAGAACAACGCGTGGGGAGGATTAATAATCCTGAACCATTTCCTGTACCCAACTGAATCAAAATGCAATGGGTTTTCTCATATAAATATTTTATTTATTTTAAAATATCTTTATTCAAAATATGCATTATCTTCATGTTAAGGGGAAAACTGGACATGTTTGACTAGATACAAATTATTATGTTAATATGATCTCTGTATATCTATAGACTTGCATGACAGAACAGCATTAGTGGCTGTCAAGTTCTCTACCCCCAACAACCAAGGCAAATACTCTTCACTCTACAGAATTTGTTTGCTATTAGCCTTGTGACTAAATGCACAATCTAAACACTAGTTACAGGGTTATTGTTTTGTTGTTTTTTTTTTAATAATTTTATTCTTTTTAAAGATTTATTTATTTATGCATAAAAGAGCTGGGGCACAGGCCAGAGATGTGGGTGGTGAGAGGATCCACCAGAGACAGAGTGGGGAGCAGAACAGGCAGCCTGACTGAAACACACTGCTGAGAGGAGCAGCAGGTGAGACGGGAGAGGTCTACTGCACCATGTGGGTAGCCCCCTGGTTGGCTGGGGATCGAACTAGTGCTGCAGAGGCTTCTGATTGCTTCATAGTGAGGTGCTTAATCCCTGGCACCACCAAGGAGGCCCTACAGGGTTATTGTTGAACGTATTTTGTCAAATATATATGTACATCCATAAACCTACATATTAATATACTGTCAAACACAAAATAGGATTCAGTGGAGTCTCAGTTGCATGGACACCTATAATTATACCAGGGCCCCTGCCACCTCCAGAAGGAATGGAGTCTTAATTAAATTAACAAAAGATTCTCATACTCACAGAAGGCAATCCTTCCAATATCTGTTCAAAGTGATTTTCAGGGGCCTCCCTTGTGGCACAAGGGGTTAAGACACAACCTATGAAGCTATCAGCAGCCACTGCAAAATAAGTTTGATCCCCAGCCAGGAAGCTACCCACATGGTGCAGCAGACCTCTCCTGACTCACCTGCTGCTCCCCTCAGCAGTGTATTTCAGTCAGTCTGCCTGTTCTGTTCCCCACCCTGTCTCTGGTGAATCCTCTCACCCCCCACACCTCTGGCCTATACCCCAGTTCTCGTATGCATAAATAAATAAATCTTTTCAAAAAAATTTTAAAAATAAAAAGGGGCCTCCCCTGGTGGCGCAGCGGTTGAGCGCTGGGCTGCGAAGCTGCCTGCAGCCTCTCCAGCACCAGTTCGATCCCCGGCCGCCGGTAAGGGTCCCACATGGCACGCAGACCTCTCCTGCTGCCCGCTGCTCCCTTCAGCAGTGTATTTTGTCAGTCTGTCTGTTCTGCTCCCACTCTGGCTCTGGTGAATTCTCTCACCCTCCCGCACTTCTGACTGTACCCAGTGCTTGTATAAATAAATAAATAAATCTTAAAAAAAAATACAAATAAAAAGTTTTCATACACAAATGAGACATAACTAAGGGACAGTGAGCCTGAGATAGAGAAATTATGAAGGAACCAAAGACTTTTAAGGACAACGCTAAAGGGGGAGCTGCTCCTCTCTCTGTGTGTAGGTCCTCAGGTCCTTCCCACCTTGACAGAGAGCACCCATTAACCCTCATGGGGGGAGGGGCAAAAACACCCTTGAAGGATCACAGGATACACACGGCTGCCGTCGATGCGGGTTGACGTCAAAGGCAAAGTGAGCTCCTGTATCTGGGGAGAAGCTACTGCTCTGGGCGGCAGATTGGCTCTTCTGGCTATGACAGAAAAAAAAGGACACTGGTGAGTTCACTTTTCACAGGCACCTCTCATCACCCCATAAAATCATCTACTTTTTAAAAATTGGTAAAAATCATCTTGGCCAGCTGGTGTTTATCCCACAGTCCTCCACTACGAGACTGCTTTTTAAAGTCTTGGACCTTCCCATACATCTTCAGAACCGGTCTGTGGGTTTGCCTCCTTGTATGTAAGCCCAAGCTCCATAAGCACATGTAATAAGAATCAAGGGTTTAGTCAGAGAATGAAACTGCAAAAAAGGAGCAACAAAGTGTTGCTTTAGCTCCCATGATCAAATGGATCTGAAATCTTTCACTGAAGGCACCACCCCCCACCACCATGTTTTAGCTATAATAATAATCACACAAACTGTGCAAAAGGTAGAGCTGTCAGCCCCTCAGGTAAAGGTGGAGTTGGCACAGAGGTGGCACCTGAATGGTGCAGGCTGTGCTCACAGTCTGCCTGAGGGGGGAAGAGGCTCAACGCCAGCCCATGTTCTGCTGACTGAGCCAGGGCTGTGCCCACCTGGCTGGAAGCCACCTATTTCTAACTCCACAAGTGCACTGACTGACGGGCAGGTGGTGGCTTGAATGCCCTGGGCATACATTTTCCTGACTCCTCAGCGGCAAGTTTGTGAAATGCCCCTTCATCTAAGGTAAAGGTGAGTCAGGGGAATGGATGAGAAGAGTACATGCAGCAGCTGTCACAGAGAAGGCTAAGGGACAATTAGCTACAACTCAGGAACAGCAGGCAATAGCCTTATAACCCTGAACAGCAGTGTCAGGTGAGTACTTCAGACTTAGACAGGAAGCAGGCAAAAAACATAACCCTTATATATTTTCTCTGCAATAGCACCTAAAGTTAAAAATTAAAAATATAGGGCCTCCCCAGTGGTGCAATGGGTTAAAATGCAAACTATGAGGCTATCCACAACCACTACAGCACGAGTCGATCCCCGGCCAGGGAGCTACCCACATGGTGCAGCAGACCTCTCTCCTGACTAGACTGCTGCTCCCCTCCGCAGTGTATTTCGGTCAATCTACCTGTTCTGTTCCCTCCTCTCTCTGGTGAATCATTTCCCATGTCTCACACCTCTGGCCTATACCCCACCTCTTGTATGCATAAATAAATCTTAAAAAAAATTAAAAATATATTACTATGTCATTCAGGCAACAAGATTGAGATATGAGGCCATTCCTTTATACAGGCTTACCTGGCCTCACCGTGACATTTACAAATCCTTCTCCAAAGGCATTTTCACTAGAAACTGCTACTTTGAAGGCGTAAAGTCCTACTGACAACTGCAAGGGAAAGAAAAGGTGCACAAGTTAACACACAAGAGACATGATGAGTCCACTGCCCAGAAAAGTCTTAAACATCCCCAAAGCTAGCACAGAGAAAGTCAGCATAAAGGGGCTCAGGGATTCTCATTTGGATCTGTGAAGACAATGCCAGAGATTTGCAGCTGTACTCTAGATTACTGAAGATCCCCTGGAAAAGCATTTAGATTAATTACACAGATCCATGACCTTGACAGAGGCTTAAATGAGTTGGACTGGTCAAGGATGACCCCTCTAACTTACATGTATGGGAATCATGCATTTCCACCAAGCAGTTCTGGTAAGTCAGCTCTCCGTGGTCTGGGTACCCCACTTTGAGAGACAGTCATAAGTGACAAGGGGGCATGCAAGTTTGTGTTGCACTATTAGCCGTATAGTCTCAGGAGAGAAAGACAACACCACCATCCTGTGGGAAGTCATTTCTCTAGTGGCTAAGTCATTTTATTTATCCTGTAGGCCAAGATGAGAGTATATTCCTTCGTGCGAGCTGATGACATGTTGGAGCAATATTTGACAGTCACTTGTGAACTGAAATGGCATTATTGGCAGTTCTAGAAATGTGCTTGATTAAGAAGTGGCCTCTGGGCCTCCCTTGGTGGCACAGGCGGTTGAGCACCGCACTGTGAAGCTATCCTCAGCCTCTGCAGTGCCGGTTTGATCCTGGCCGGCCGGCCGGTGAGGGTCCCACATGGCGCGGCAGACCTCTCCTATCTCGCCCGCTGCTCCACTCAGCAGTGTATTTCGTCAGTCTGCCTGTTCTGTTCCCCACTCTGTCTCTGGTGAATCCTCTCACCTTCCTGCACATCTGGCCTTTACCCCGTTCTTGCATAAAAATAAATAAATCTTAAAAAAAAAAAAAAGTGGCCTCTAACATGGCAGAGAGCAAGAGAGAGAAAACAGACTTTTCAAGTCCCCCCTCACCACAGGGACCGCTGAGCAACCAGCTTCTTTTCCCTGAGCTACAATGTTGGAGAAAGCAAATCAAATTAAAAAAAGCTATCATCAAATCCCTCTTATTTACCCATTTGCCTGCCTGCTTATGTGGCTGAAGCTTCACTCACTTATATCCTTTTAATTTTTTCCATAAGAGGGACTTCTGGGTTTGATAGCTAAGAGGAAGTTAAGTGAATTCCGTGGTGTTAAACCCAAGCATTCTCTGGTTACTTACTTGAGAAAGATTAAGACTTTGCATGTGCATTTGTTGTAGTTCACCTTGGTAGTCTACAGGCTGGCTTATTAAACTCCATTCATAGCTGTAGGTTGTTTCTGAGAGCAAAACAGAAATTGGAGAAGTTATGAATTGAGAGGTTATACATATATACATAATATATATAAAATACTGGGCAGAGGGAAAGAGATGATTGCCTTAATTCATCAATAGGGAATACTTTAGAAATACTAACTTCAATTTTCAACTATCGTCCAACTAAGGAATAACAAGTTTTCTCTATTAAATTAACATAAAATTTCTTTTTTATTATAAAAACTTATAGCTTACAGGAAATTGAGAAAAATATAGAAAGTTTAAAAAAAAAAAATCTCTCTAATCTTACTGTTAGCATTTGGTGACTTTCCTTCCAAGGTGCTTTATCTGACTACACACATATATATTAAATACAGTATAATCCATTGTTGTTTTCCTTTCAATAAAATACAAGGAAATTTCAATTCAATTAATCTGTTTCAGGGGTTGAAATATACACAAATGGATTAAAAATCTCCCAGTATTAAAATGATGCTGTCTTCCTTCTTGACACAAGTTGTTAAAATATGAGGTAGCTCAGCTGAAAGATTAAAAATGCAAACACCAAATATTATAATCTCTATTTACATTTTAACCGATTTGTGTTAGGGCAAAGATGAAATGATCAGAACAAGAAATATTCAAGCACCTTAAGAATGAATATAACTCATGTCAAAAAAACTAGCAACAGGGCCTCCCTGGTGGCGCAGCGGTTGAGCGCTGGGTTGCGAAGCTGCCCGCAGCCTCTGTGGCGCCGGTTCAATCCTCGGCTGCTCCCCGGCCACTGGAGGAGGGTCCCACATGGCGCACAGACCTCTCCTGCCGCCCGCTGCTCCCCTCAGCAGTGTACTTCGGTCCTTCTGCCTGTTCTGCTCCCCGCTCTGGCTCTGGTGAATTCTCTCACCCTCCCACGCTTCTGACTGTACCCAGTGCTTGTATAAATAAATAAATAAATAAATAAATAAATAAATAAATCTAAAAAAAATAACCTAGCAACAACAAATGTTGGCGAGGATGTGGTAAAAAAGAAACTCTCCCACATTGCTGGTGGGAGTGCAAACTGGTCCAACCACTTTGGAAAGCTGTCTGGGGGTTCCTCAGTCTACTAAAAATGGAGCTACCAAACGACCCAGCAATTCCACTCCTGGGGATCTACCCAAAGGACACAAAAAAATATTGATTGAAAAGAACACCTGTACCCCTATGTTTACTGCAGCACTATTTACAATAGGTAAAACCTGGAAACAACCCAAATGCCCAAAATAGATGACTGGATCAAGAAGATGTGGTACATATACACAATGGAATATTATTCGGCAATCAAAAAAGATAAACTCATGCCATTTGCAGCAAACTGGATGGAGCTAGAAGGAACTATGCTCAGTGAAATAAGTCAGAAGGAAAAAGAAAATTATCAGATGGTTTTACTTATAGGAGGAATATAGGGAAACCAAATGAGACATCAGAGGAAATAAATAATAACAATACAAAACAAAACAAAAACAAACAGCTAATTATAAACCAGAGACATCCTGCAGGGGAGGAGGCGGGAGAGGGATCAGAGGGAGGGAGGGAGGAGCCCAGGGGACTGAGGTGATGGTGCACAGGTGTGTTGATGAAGGAAATTCTATGGGGACTACACCTGAGGGGGTAAAAAAAGCAAACATTGTTTAAAAATGAACAATAATGTAAAATATATATAAATAAAAAATGAAAGAATGAATATACTTTAAGAAAATGTATTTGAAGGTCACAGGGTAGGTCATGTTGGCTGAATAGCAGAGCACAGACAAATAGAAGAAAGAGCATTTTGAATATATTTTTTTAAGATTTATTTTTTTATTTATACAATAGTTGGGGTACAGGCCAGAGACATGTGAGGGTGGGAGGATTCACCAGAGACAGAGTGGGGAGCAGAACAGGCAAACGACAGAAAGCACTGCTGAGGGGAGCAGCGGGCAAGACAGGATAGGTCTGTGCTGTGGGAATCTCCCTGGAGGGCCGGGAATTGAAACCATGCTGCAGTGGCTGCAGACAGCTTCACAGCGCGGGGCTCAACCCGCTGCACCACCAGGAAGGCCCTTTTTTGAACATGTTTTGAACAGCTGGGTGAAATATCCTAAGAACCTGAGAACTCTGTCAGCAACAGAGTCTGCAAACAAACCTTTGGACATGGCCACCTCTCTCTACACCAGTGCCTCCTAGGGTTATCACAGGTCAAATTCTGGGATGTAGAAACCGCTCCTGCTCTAACACATGGCTCTGCTTTGCATCATCAGAAATTTATGCCTTTATATCTGGCCCAGTAAAAGGATACATACTATATTTAATTTTTTATTCTTGATTTGGACTTACAGCGGTGGTCTTAAATAGTATAAACACATGTTGATTCTCAACGATGAACATCTGATATATAGTGTTACAATGCAAAGTTAATTTAAGAAAAAAAATTCCTATATTTATCCCATTTTAAATTATCTCAACAAATGTTAATGCTTATTATCGTCAATGTGCTGTCATTCATGCTAGCATCTCAACTTGTGACATCATACAGTGTTATGAAAATGAATCAATGCTGTAAATAACCTGCAGAGACCTGTTAAGAACTACCCAGCTACCCCTCAGCAGTGTATTTCAGTCAGTCTGCCTGTTCTGTTCCCGGTTCTGTCTCTGGTGAATCCTCTTACCCCCCACACCTCTGGCCTGTACCCCAGTTCTTGCAGGCATGAATAAATCAATCTTTAAAAAAAAAAAAAAAAAAGAACTACCCAGCTAGAGGTCACACAAGAAAGAAAAGTTCTTACCTGCAGGTGGTGCTGGCACAACAAAAGCCTTCAGTTCAACTTCATTTTCTGGTAAGGTGATTATTAAGTTATCTCCAGCAGACACCAGGAGTTTTTTCACTAAAAATTCATTTGAAATAGTACATTCTGTTACATATTATAATGATGTTATATTGCTGCACCAAAATAGATTTGTTTTTAGTAGCCATAAAATAGCATATTTTTGGAATAGTTCTTCATATGATTTTATCCAAAACACCTTTCATCCAGCTCATGGATGAACTAAGACTATATGATACCGAAGAATACACTTTGTAAAAGAAAAAGAAAAATACCGGATGGTCTCACTCATAGCAGGAATCTAGAAAACTTAAATAAGGGATCAGGAAAAAGAATAACTATAAGAAAGTGAAAATCAAAATCAACAAAAAACTATGAACCAGAGACACTTTTTGGGGGGTGGGGGCCGGGAGGGGAGGGATTGGGGTCAGAATGGGGCATGTGCAGTTGTATGGGGGAATATAAAAATAAAATTTATTATTTAATAAAAAAAAAAAAAGAATACACTTTGTAAATTTAAAACCATCTAATGAATCGGCACTGCGAAGAAAACAGTGATTCGGACTGACTTAGCAAGGTGTTGAGTTCAACAGCTGTGCCAAACAGGTAGGGGTTGGGTCTATTTTTTCTCATGTTACCAGCTTTTCTTGACTCCCTGGAGTACACTATTTTTGTCACAAAAAGATTGAGTGTAATCATAAATGTTTCTGTATCTTTAGTCACACTCCGCTCTGTTCTTCTGAGAGTAACCTCATGAATTATTGCTAATGGCCTGGCTCTTGGAAGTTTTCCAAGAGAAAATCCAGAAAACCTCAATAGAAAAAGGCTATTTTAACTCAAGCAGTGGGAATATTCAGTCTTATCAAAAGCACTTATCCCCTAAATCAGCATTCAGAACGATGCTTCTTCACTTTCTCTATCACCAGGATTATAATGACATATTCAATCGGCTTGACTCAACTGAACATTCATTTCACTTGTAAAATACAATTGAGATATGTCAAGATATGACAGAGAGAAAAGCAAAGATTAAAAAAAAAAAGCTGAGTGCTCTCTAGAGATCTCAGCCGTGTAGAGATGTTGCAGGAACATGAGGCTCCTTGAAATCCACTCCTTTGCCTCAGCCCTGAGGCCCTCAAGTGTCTTCCAGAAACAGCTGCAGAGAATTCACTGACTACTCTGGTTCCTCCTTCCCATCACTTTCACTGACTCGTTGCACTGCAAGTCAGCAGAAGTGGACCTAAAAGAGACATTAGTCCAAACATATCACTTCACAGAGGAGGACACTGAGCCCATTTACTTAATTTAAATGTATTTAGTTCTGGGCCTCCCCTGGTGGCGCAGCAGTTGAGCACTGGGCTGTGAAGCTGCCCACAGCCTCTGCAGCGAGGGTCCCACATGGCACGCAGACCTCTCCTGCCCCACCCGCTGCTCCCCTCAGCAGTGTGTTTCGTCATTCTGCCTGTTCTGTTCCCCGCTCTGGCTCTGGTGAATTCTCTCACCCTCCTGCGCTTCTGACTATACCGTGCTCGTATAAATAAATAAATAAATCTTTAAAATAAAAATGTATTTAGTTCTACAAACACTTACATACTAGATCAAAGTGCCCTGGCACTGTTCCAAGTGCTTTAAGTGCATCAATTCTTTCAATCCTCTAACAGTTTTTTGCAATCATACCACTGGAATCCAAGGATTCAAATTCCCAGGCCAGTTTCCTTTTCAATACAGTCACTCATCATAAAAGGACATTTTGGCCAATGACAAGATGTGTACAGAGGTGGTCCCAATGTGTAATCTCGGTGTGCAGCAGGCTGTGCTGCTAGTTTTGTGTAAGACACTCTATGACGTTCACACATCAATGGAAGCAAATCCCTCCAAACATATTACAGCATATGATTAGTCTACATAGCTTCTTCTATCATTATCTATGGAATCTCGGCATGAAGTAAATAAACCTGGCAGAGAGGGTTAGCCAGTAAGTACATTAACTACAGAGAGCCTCAGGAAACAAGACAAAGCCTCTAGTAATTTCTTTATCGGTAAATCTAATGGGGGCTTCCCAATCCTCACCCTGACCTGAGCAACACAGGGCCCTTTCCTGACTTCTTGGGGCTCTGACTTCTTCTTGGGACTCTGTGTTCTCTTGCCTTTACTCAGTACATGCTCCCTCTTTCTCTACCATCTCTCGGGCACAGCACTCAGCCAGCTCCATAGGCTCCTTAATATAAAGACACCTACAAATTCCATCCTCCAGGCCTCTCCCCGACTCACCCCACTAGTCTCCCCCAATGGTCTCCCAGGCCCCCAAGTCATCAGTCTTCACCGCTGCACTGAAGACCCCCCTTCAGTCCAACTGCACTTCTAGTTTTAGTTGTATATGTCCCTATATCTGTAGGCCTTTTACCTTCATATTGACATTTCATCACTCAGCAAATTCTCATCATTCCACCATCCCCTTCCCTTCATCTCTCTTGAATCTGTTTCCTTCTCTCCATCCCTGCAACCACTTGCTACAGTCTTTTAATCCATGTTCTTTTCACTCCATACTATTTCCTAGATACACATCATCCAATATAACACAAATTCCTTAGCATAGAATACAGGATCCTTTGAAATTGCTGTTTTCCATTCCAGATTCATATAGATATTCACAGGTTTAGCTCCAGCCATACCAAACACCCTACAGTCCTCAAAAATGTCACACACAATTTGTGCTTCTATTCTCTTGCACAGAGAATGAATGAGAGATGGGAAATGCTGACCAACTGGCAGTTGGTCAGCGATCAGCAAATATAATTATCGTTATTACACATGTTGCTGCCTTGACTTAAACAACATACCAAGCCCACTTTAGTTGGCTTACTCTGCCCGGGCTTAATTGGGTCTGAAAAGACTTCCTTACCTCCCCAAGTGGAGCAGATGGAGTACCCCTCCTCTGGCCCCATAGCAACCCCTCACAATGCTTGCCACACTGTATCAAAACATCTCTATACCTGTCTGTCTTCCCATTTGGACTACAGAGTCATTACACATGTTTTTGTTTTTTTTTTTAATAGATTCTTTTTTTTTTTTTTTTTAGATTTATTTATACAAGCACTGGGTACAGTCAGAAGCGTGGGAGGGTGAGAGAATTCACCAGAGCCAGAGCAGGGAGCAGAACAGGCAGAAGGACCGAAGTACACTGCTGAGGGGAGCAGCGGGCTTGGCAGGAGAGGTCTGTGTACCATGTGGGACCCTCCTCCGGTGGCCGGGGAGCAGCCGGGGATCAAACCGGCGCTGCGGAGGCTGCGGGCAGCTTCGCAACCCAGTGCTCAACCGCTGCTCCACCAGGGAGGCCCTACACATCTTTTTAGTACCAGTAGGTAGCACCATTTCTGGCACAAATACAGATGTGCCTGGAATGAATGAGTAAACTTTAAAAGCTGTCACTATTTCTCCCATTGCACGTTTGTTTGTTTGTTTGTTTGTTTGTTTGTTTGTTTGTTTGTTTGTTTGAAAAGTTACCTGTCCTGGGAGCAGTGGTAGGAGATACAGGCTGATCAGCTAGAGGGGACTCAGTGGGTTCGATGCTGGTGGGAAGGGTCGGGATGCTGGCCTCCGGATTCCACGGGGTGACTGTGAGAACTGGCTTTTTCTCCACGGTGACTGCGCTGAACTCCAGGCTGGCTGGAGAAGGATTATGGGAAGGCATTAGAACCTAGGAGATAAATTACATGGATAAGGTGATGTGAAAGGGGGAAAAAAGGTTGAATTCTTTAAGTACTAGTGTCACTGACCTTTTTCATAAATGAGATTCGGTAGCCTCTGAAATACCATGTCTACTAATCACAAAACTCTAGAATTCTGGTCATCTCTTTCAAGTATTCTCTGTTAGCTATCAATATGGAAGGTAAATGAAGGTTGGACAATCATTATACATGAACACACACATTCAAGAACATTCACAGCCAGGAGAGAGAAAATAATCACGGTAGCAATGCACCTTATCAGCAAGGTAATAATTGAAGAAAACCAGATAATTTGACAGTAAGTTGGCGTCTAGAGTAAATGATCTCTACTATCCATTGCATACAAACTACAACCAAAATTTTAGTCAAAGAGAGCCAGACTAAAAACCAGGATGCAATTAAAAAGGCAGAGCTGGGCTTCCTTGGTGGCGCAAGGGGTTAAGCACCGCACTATGAAGCAATTTGCAGCCTCTGCAGCACGAGTTCAATCCCCAGCCGGCCGGGGAGCAACCCACATGGCGCAGCAGATCTCTCCTGACTCACCCGCTGCTCCCCTCAGCAGTGTACTTCAGTCAATCTGCCTGTTCTGTTCCCCACTCTGTCTCTGGTGAATCTTCTCACACACACATCCCCACCCCTGGCATCTCTGGCCTGTACCCCAGCTCTTGTATGCATAAATAAATAAATCTTTAAAAAAATAAATAAATAAAAAATTAAAAGGCAGAGCTAAGGCCTCCCCTGGTGGCACAGTGGTTGAGCGCTCGTTGCGAGGCTGCCCACAGCCTCTGCAGCGCTGGTTCGATCCACGGCCACCGGCGAGGGTCCCACAAAAAAAAAAAAGGCAGAGCTAACATGGAATCAAACAATTATAAACTGAGATACACAGATCCAGGCAGAAAATCTAAAACATGCCCCCTCCACTACCACCACCCAGGGACAAAATCAGATATTTTCTTTATGGGAGGCAAAAAAGGAAAACGAGGTAAGTGGTTGAAGAAAAGAGTTGAATCTCTCTGCCCACCTGTTTCTATGCAAGTGCCTCTCTTTTTCCTTTCTCCTTTTTCTAATAAACCTGTCCTTTTACAATGTAAAAAAAGAAAATAATTGATTAGTTTTAACAAGCTTAAACTATCCTTGACTATACAGAATTGGCTACTAGCTCTCTAGAAAGGATGACAAGGGTACTGACTGACTATCATCTAAAAATGCATAATCATAGGTTCTCAGATAATTATTTGCTTGATGGTTTCTTGAAACAAATGCTTCTGGCCCAGTTCAAAGGTTTTTGACCCAGTGCAAGGAAACAGGTGATGCAATTTCTCTGTAATTGCTCCCTGGTTCCATTTTAAAATGGCTTCACAGATGTCACCTTGTCACAAGAGTTAGCCAACTTAAAGTCTTAAAACTAAATATTATGCGCCAGAGGGAAACATCTTATCATATGATAATAAAACGCTCCTCAGAGCCTCATCTGCCTATGATTTTTTACTGTGATTCAGAGAAGTAAAATTCAAACGTAGATGATCAGGAGACCCAGAGGAGAAATGTGCAGTGAGAAGCCACAGAATGAAAAGCTATAACTCAAATGTAAAGCAGAGAGGGGGCCACTGGTATTTATGAAAAATCCAGTTGCTCTTTTCTGTAGTTGAGAAAACTGAGCGAGGACATGGCAGACAATTAGCGACTGGAGATTGATAACTATGATCACTGCTGAAATCACAGACTATCCACTGAGGTCCTGATACTAACTAGGCAACTGTTGAAACCTTCAGCAATAAATTTCAAGAATGAAAAACAGGCCCCTCCAAGATGATCACAGACAGGCCTCCTTCAAGATTCTCTAAACAGACCTTCCTGAAATGTATCACTTTGATAAGTGGATTATTTTGGAGTGAAGTAAATGTAGGCTCTGCAGGATCCTGAGAAACTTCTACCATTCCCTTAACTAACCTGTAGAATGGAAATTGGGAGTACTACCCAGAAGTAGGATCTTTACCAAAAGTAACCTTTCTATGAGAAAAACCAATTTTATTTTATGTTTAAAGATTTATTTATGCATACAAGAACTGGGGGAACTGAGGTGCAGGCCAGAGGTGTGGGGGGTGAGAGGATTCACCAGAGACAGAGTGGGGAGCAGAACAGGTGGACTGACCAAAATACACTGCTGAGGGGAGCAGCAGGAAATTCAGGAGAGGTCTGCTGCACCATGTGGGTAGCTCCCTGGCCAAAGATCGAACTCGCGCTGCAATGACTGTGGATAGCTTCATAGGTTGCATCTTACCCCCTTGCACCACCAGGGAGGCCCAAGTAAAACCAATTTTATAGCAGGGAAAACGTGTCACTACAGAAGATCTGGTCTTTTCATCATGTGAGTCTCTCTCCTTGAACGCTTGGTTCCCATCCCATTCCTTAGCTCAGGATAGATACCCTCATTACTTTAGAATTACATCCACGTAGGTTCTCCATGTATGTGTAACTAAATTTGTTCTTTTCTCCTTCTAATCTTTTTGATGTTCATCTGATTGCTCAACTAGCCACAGAACTCAGAGTGGGCAGAGGTAAATTTCCTCTCTGCCCCTATGGAAGGAAGGCAAAAAGAAAATGAAACATTAAAATAAAAATATATTGATCAGGGCCTCCCTGGTGGCACAGGGGGTTAAGACACAACCTATGAAGCTGTCCATAGCCACTACAGCATGAGTTCGATCCCCAGTCAGGGAGATACCCACATGGTGCAGCAGACCTCTCCTACCTCGCCCGCTGCTCCCCTCAGCAATGTATTTCAGTTGATCTGCCTGTTCTGTTCCCCACTTTGTCTCTGGTGAATCCTTTCCACCCCCCTCCCCGCATCTTTGCCTGTACCCCAGTTCTTGTATGCATAAATAAATCTTTTAAAAAATGTTGATCAAACTATATTGATCAGATTAAGAGAAATCAAACGATTTCTCATAAATTTAAGGTGCTCCATTTCCTCGAAGTTTCAGGCAATTGGGTTTGTGAAGTCAGTGCTAATACATGAGGCAGTACATTGCCTCAGTGCTAAATGAGAACAGTATGAAATTCAGAATCACCGCAAATCAGAGCTGCAAAATAGATGTTCATAGCATCTTATAGTGGGGTCTGCAAAGTCCTCAGGAGAGACTGGATATTTTTAGTTTTATGGAGTCTTGGAAAGGTACTACCAAGTTGAAATAAAGAATGAAGTCTATAGACAGTGGTCAGAGGAATTAAGGTACCTCTAGAGGATGAAGATGTCAAAGACACCAGAAGATAGCTGAGGGAGAAAGCCCTACTCCTGCTTCCTCTCCAGAACATCGACTTGCTAAGCTAGAGCCACATGCCAATTCCTACAGTCATTATTCAGTTCTCTCTCCACAATCTCTACAGAGAACTCCTTGCTAAGTTATCAGGATGCGGGTTCTTTCATTTTTTTTAAAGATTTAGTTTATTTATTTATGCATACAAGAGCTGGGGTGTAGGCCAGAGGTGCAGAGGGGTGAGAGGATTCACCAGAGACTGGGGTAGAGGCGGGATGAGAGGATTCACCAGAGTCAGAGTAGGGAGCAGAACCGGCGGATCCACTGAAATACACTGCTGAGAGGAGCAGTAGGCGAAACAGGTGATGTCTGTTGCACCATGTGGGTAGCTCCCTGGCTGGGGATGGAACTCATGCTGCAGTGGCTGTGGATAGCTTCACAGTGCTAAGACTTAACCCCTTGTGCCACCAGGGAGGCCTAGGATGGAGGCGTGTTTTACACAACCCACTCAAAGAAGCAACCAGTGTCTCCCATTTCAGTCTTTCCATTTAAAACCTAGTTGGTCAGTAATCTCAAATGGCTCTTCTTTCTTTTTTTTTTAAAAAATATTTATTTATTTAAGCACACAAGGACTCAGGTATAGGTCAGAGGTGCAGGGGGGTGAAAGGATTCACCAAAGACAGAATGGGGAGCAGAATAGGCAGACTGACTATACTGCTAAGGGGAGCAGCAGGCAAAACAGGAAAAGTCTGCTGTGCCATGTGGGTCACCTACCTGATGGCCGGGGGATCAAACTCATGCTGCTGTGCTTAACCCCTTGCGCCACCGAGGAGGCCCTCTTGTTTCTTTCTTTTACTTTTATTTATTTAGAAACAACGTATTTTAGGTGTATTTGCCTAGTCTTGTGCGCTTGAAACAAATCTGAAGGAAACACCATTTTATACGCAATAAATTAATCTTAATTTATGTTATACTGTTTGAATTGTTCCTATTCAGTTACACTGCTTTATGAATAATACAGCCATGAGCAATTCATTTATGTACAAGTCCTCACATGTACGATTAACTTCATTAAACCAGGAGGATATTAGACTGAGGAGGCTCTAATGCCAGGGAGACCTACAAAAGCAAACTAAAATCTAGACCTATAAATGCCGTAGGATTATGAAATCCAAACACTAAGGATAAGCAATCACATACAGCCAGCTAGACTTTAAAGCTAGAGCAATCAATTAATTTCTCTTCTTTGCTTCCACACTTTCTCTTTGCCCTGGCTCCTGGTGGAGTTCTCCTAGCTATTTTTGGTTCAGTGCAGCAAATGTGAAATCAATAAATCGATAAACTCTTAAAATTTTAATATGCCCCAGAAAAGTACTTTGAACAGTACATGTGTTTCTCTTGGTAAGTACTTAGAAGTGGAATTGCTGGGTCACACGCACACTTATACGTAACATTTTGAAGAACTACCACACCGTTTTCTGCAGCACTTGCACCATTCTACTTTCCTACCAGCTCTGTGTGAGAATTCCAATTTATTTTGTTGGTGTTTTTTTTTTAATTCTAACCAAGCGCTAACTTATTTGTTGGAGTTGCATCTTCCCAAAGATAAATGGTACTGAGCATTTCTCATGTGCTTTTCACCATTTTTTTGTTTTCTTTGAAGAAATGTCTAGTCAGATCCTTTGTCCATTTTTAATTGCATTATGTGTCTTATGATTATTAAGTTGTAAGAGCTCTTTACATAGTCTGGATACAACATTCATGATTACTAAACATTTTATCCCATTCCATGGGTTGTCTTCACTGTATTGATGTTGTCATTTAAAGTGTAAAAGTTTTTAATTTTTTTTAATAGATTGATTTATTTATGCATACAAGAACTGGGGTACAGGCCAGAGGTGCAGGGGGCAGGGTGAGAAGACTCACCAGAGACAGAGTGGGGAACAGAACAGGCAGACTGACTGAAATACACTGCTGAGGGGAGCAGTAGGCGAGTCAAGAGAGGCCTGCTATGCCATATGGGTAGCTCCCTGGCTGGCTGAGGATTGAACTTGTGCTGCAGAGGCTTCGGGAAGCTTCACAGTGCTGTGCTTAACCCCTTGCACCACCAGGGAGGGCCCAAAAGTTTTTAATTTTAATGAAGTCATATTTGTCCATTTTTTCTTGTATTGATATACTTTTGATCATATCTAAGAAATTACTGCTTAACCAAGGGTCATAAAGATATACCACTGTATATTTCTTCTAAGTATTTTATAGTTTTAATTACTATATTTAGGTCTTTGATCCTATAGGAGAGGAAAAATAACGTTCTACTACCTTTCAAGGTTCTTCACTGAGATCTTCTATAATAAAAAAGATTAACAGAAGAAAAATGAAAGTTTAATGACATGTACGCTTTTTGCCTATATGGGAGATATCCAGGAAAACTGAGTTACTCTCTGAAATTGACCAAGGTACCTTAAAGACAAAGACCTTGTTATGCAAATTATGTTCAATTTCTCCATTAATATGAACATCTACAAATTTAGAGAGGGAGGCACCCTTACAAAAATTTCCCTTACAAATAAAACTATCTCTTACAAAAGAAAACCTAGAGTGTTTTCAGGGATTTTCCAGCTTCATAGAAATAAGCAGCTTAAAAAACAAAAACAAAACAACTCAAGATAATCCTTGTACCAAAGAAATATATTTTAGATTCACCAATTCAGCTCCCTTTTCGATTCATGATTTTATCTTTTTCTTTTGATAATTACATTTTAACATAACCAAATTCAAAGACTGGAGGAGCCCAAAGGTTTTTAATATAGTTTGATTTGAGTCACTTACAGACATAGAAACAAGAAAGTAAATGACTTGATAGCATGAAAGAAGGTAAACTATGGTAATACTTACATGAGAAAAGAACATGGCTAACCTTTGATATTTCAGTTTATTTTTAATTGGGTTCTCACATTTTTAAGATATTACAAGCACAAAAATTACAAGGGCTTCCCTTCTAACTTCACAGGGGTTAAAGTACAGGGGTGTACTTAACAGCTACCACCAGCCACTGCAACATGAGTTCAATCCTCCACCAGGGAGCTACCCACATGGCACAGCAGACCTCTCCTGATTCGCCTACTGCTCCTCTCAGCAGTGTATTTCGATAGATCTGCCTGTTCTGCTCCCCACTCTGTCCCTGGTGAATCCTCTCATCCTCTGCACCTCTGGCCTACACCCCAATTCTTCTATCCATAAATAAATAAAAATCTTTTTTAAAAAGTTTAAAAATACAGAAAAACAGAAGAAAGTAGAAAAGGCTCTGAAGTTATCAGATAACTTCACCATTTAAACAATGTTCTTAGCAATATTTTATTGTTGAGATTGTAACGCAGAGTCAATTCAATACCATTTTCTTTACTTATTCTAACCTAAGCACTGAAATCTCTAATAATATTTTCCTTTTTTAAATATCTTAATTGGCTGTGTCCCTTTACATTCTGATTTGCCATCTATATCTTGAAATACAAATATTTTTGCCCATGACCTTTACTTTTGTCTCTTCCTTTTCAGCTGCATAACTCCACTAATCAACAGGCTCATCATTCTCATCAAGGTCCAGCATTTCACAAATGAGCAATGTCTGAGTTCTCCAACTGTTCTCTCTAGTGCAATCTCATTCACTATTTCCCTGACCTTCTGCCATGAATACCTTAACCTCCCCTTGCTTTTGGTATGTCTACTCTCCCAAGGATTCCCATTCTTTTTTAACATGTGTTTCTCCTGAAAAGCTCTTATGTTCTCTCCTTGTGAAAAGTTGGCATCTGTGAAGCCATTTTAAAAACTGAGCCGGCGGGGGCCTCCCTGGTGGGCCCAGGGGTTAAAGACAGTGTTACCAAGCTATCGCCAGCCACTGTAGCACGTTTGATCCCTGGCCAGCCTTGAAGCTACCCACATGGCACAGCAGACCTCTCTGGTCTTGCCCGCTGCTCCTCTCAGCAGTGTATTTCAGTCAGTCTGCCTGTTCTGTTCCCCACTCTGTCTCTGGTGGATCCTCCCCCCACACACACACACCTCTGGCCTATACCCCAGTTCTTGTGTGCATAAATAAATAAATAAATCTTTAAAAAAAATCAAGCAAATAATTGTTTGAGAACTGATAATTATTGGCTTTCCGTCTAGTCAGGTCTCTTTTTAGAGAATAAATAACCTATTCAATACAGTCAGATATAGTTTAAGCCCATGAACACTAATCAACTCTTTAACCATTTACCTTCCTCCTTTTGTTTCATAAGCCCCTCTAAGTTTATCCCCCCCAGGGGTACTTCCTATGTTTCCTACCTGAATTGATATATCCTAAATTGCAATCAAGAAATGTGATGTTTTTTTAATTGCCACCTGAACTCTAGGTTGACATTAATCTCCCTCTGATTTATCTCACTGGTGAGTTTCTAGCAAATTAAGTATCTGCCGGGTCCTGAAGAAATCTCATACAAACAGCTTTCAAAACCTGTGGGCTTACATGCCGTGTACAGTGGTATATGTGCTGTGTATATGCACGTAGAAGTGCATATACACAAAATCTGCAGCCACCTTCGTTCCAGGTAGAGGCATCTTGAGGGAGAAGCTTCACAGCATCTTAGGTGACTGATTGGTAAAGGCAAAAGAACTCTTTGTTCTTTTAAACACCCTGGCCACAAAACCACAGCAAAGGAACAGGATGTTTTGTTGCCTGAAAGCCTTTGAGAGAGTCATCTTTCTGGCCAACATCTGAGACAGTTGCCCCCACAAAAGGAACCTGCTTGTGCTCCCACAGCCTAAATGACCCAACCCCACCCCCATATCCCCAAACACACACCAGCTGCACCCACCTCTTTTCCAGAGCTGTTGCCAGATTGTTCCTGGAGCTGAAAAGTCTCCGTCTCCAATACGTCTCCAGAAGATGGAGTCACAGAAGGAAGCAACAGCCTTCCCTCTGGAGAGTGTTTTGAGACATGTGTCCCCGTGGACTCATTCAGTTTATGGTGCTCCAGGTCCAGGGACTGCGGCTTGGTGTCCTCCCTCTGTGCCTCTGCTGATGGAGCAGTATCTTCTCCAGCAGAGGAGTTGAAACCTCCCTCACCGCCAGGCAACAGGCCCCAATCCATGTCCTCAGCGCTCCCTTGGGGCTCCTGCTTGCTGATGGGCTGCACCAGGTCCTGCTCCTGTTCAGTGTAGTCATCCGGGTATTCAGACATCTCCGCTAGGCCCCAATCTTGGCCTAGAAAGGGCAAGTCCTTTCTGATGTCCTCAGGTGAGTCTCCCCAGATGCCAGATGGGGAAGCTCTGTTCAGCATCATCTCCCCGTAGTCCAGCAGCTGGGTGGGCCTCTGGGCAGGCCTGACCACAAACGTGAGATATGACCTGAAGGGGCGCATCTTCTTAGGTTCACAGTTTGCTTTGTGTGGGCAGCTCACCAGGTAACAGCGCCCTTCAAACCACCAGGCTAGGTCACAGCTGGACAGGTCACAGCAAGCAACCGTGCAGTCCACTACGGGGATGGTTTCAGGCACCCGCATGATTCTGGTGGTTTCCAAGTTAGGTAAAATGACTGCATTGGAATAAGTCCTCCCCTCGCTGCACTGTGCACAGGAACAACCTGCAAACAAGGTGGGCTCTGATGAGCAAGAGAAAAGCAGCTATCATAGCTGGCAAGCAAATAACAGCATTTGGTAGAGAAAGTCTTTTCTTTCTCCTACAGTCCATCCATCAACATACCTGTCCACACACCTGTCCCTCCTGTCCTTCCACCCAGCCATCCTTCCATTTTACCCGTGTCTGACTAACCTTCCACACGCGTCATACAATGCTGCTCCACTTAATCAACAGAAGCATCCTTTTTCTACTGCGCATTGTTTTAATATTTATAATATCTTGCTCCTCCTTACTCAACATTCAGTTATAAAAATGATTCCAGAAATAACATCCTATTATTTTTGTTTACTGAATTTTTTTAAAGATTTATTTATTTATGCATACAAGAACTGGGGTACAGGCCAGAGGTGTGGGGGGTGAGAGGAATCACCAGAGACAGAGTGGGGAGCAGAACAGGCAGACTGACTGAAATACACTGCTGAGGGTAACAGCGGGCAAGACAGGAGAGGTCTGCTGTGCCATGTGGGTAGCTCCCTGGCTGGGGATGGAACTCGTGCTGCAGAAGCTGCGGAGAGCTTCATAGTGCTGTGCTTAACCCCTTGCGCTACCACAAAAGCCCACACTGAAATTTTTTAATCTCACTGGCTCTCCTTATGACAGATCAGTTGACAGGGAACTATCAAAGGAGATAAAAGCTTCTCCCTAATACAGGTCTATAGCCAACTAGCTTTCATCAAGTCTAAATAATGGCCTAGAAACGCTGCCAATCACCAGCTGCAGCAGATATCAGGGCAGTGCCATGCAAGCATGTCTCTGGGGATGCAGTGAGATGGGCATCAGCCCATGACAAAAGGACAGAAACCCAGGTCCTTGGAAACTTCTAGAGTAATGTGTCATTGCCTGACAGCCTCGTGCAGGATCACTTTCTTTGAATTCTTTTTCATTTTTTACAAAAGCGTCTGTGATATATGGAAATAAAAATAAATTGAGAAGCACTGTGTGAGGGTTCTCTTGCAGAGATGAGAATGGCATGAGATCTTTTTCCTAGCGAAGACCCATCACCGATCATTGTTTTAACAACTGTTATCTTTTTCATAGTAACAGAGATTACTTCTAACTCTAACGAAGAGAATTCTCTTATATTTCTAAAGAAATGGTTCCATATAGTACAAGAATCATTTAATTTTAACTGTACACACACTGTGGTTGTTATAAATGTTTAAGAATCACTCAATGGGGGCCTCCCTGGTGGCGCAAAGAGTTAAGCACGGCACTGTGAAGCTATCCACAGCCTCTGCAGCATGAGTTCAATCCCTGGCCAGGGAGCTACCCACATGGCACAGCAGACCTCTCCTGTCTCGTCCACTGCTGCTCCCCTCAGCAGTGTATTTCAATCA
This sequence comes from Talpa occidentalis, assembly GCF_014898055.3. NCBI lineage: Eukaryota > Metazoa > Chordata > Mammalia > Eulipotyphla > Talpidae > Talpa > Talpa occidentalis. The sequence continues at coordinate 13,766,878 of NW_023602073.1, forward strand.
GTCTGCCTGTTCTGTTCCCTACTCTGTCTCTGGTGAATCCGCTCACACACACCCTCCACCCCACACCTCTGGCCTGTACCCCAGTTCTTATATGCATAAATAAATAAATCTTTAAAAAAAAACCACTCAATGCCAAACATTGACTCTATAGGAATGTCTAATTGGTCCAATTTAATAGGAATTAGATAAAACAGATATGCATTTTCTCATCAATGAGGTAACAATTCCATTTTAATTCAATAGAGATATTTTCTCAAGTGCAAATATATCTCTAAAAATCACCTCAATAGATTTTGCCTTTTATTTCCTAAAGAAAAGCTTAATCTTGGACATGGGGAACTTGTGAAGCTCCAGCTGAACATAACAGATCTCTAACCAAGGTCAAAAGAGTGTAGAATAGAGAGATAGGTCATTTCCAATTCCCAGCTCTGCTCTCAATAATACTGCCCTTGTTTGCAAAGATACCACTACCTCCCTGAGCAGCCTTTAAATGAAGAGCCAAGATAGAAATTACTCTCAAATGCAGACACTAGGATATGCCTTATTTGCTTTGAAAATTTATTGGGTCACCTTTGGACAACATAATTCATAAAAGCTGTCATGTTTCATTTCTGTCTCTGGCTACCAGAAAACTCAAAAGCCAACTTGTAAAACTGTATGATAGAAACCACTGTACTGGGTAAAACCTGTGATACTTTTTTTTAATAAAAGATTTATTTATTTATGCATACAAGAATTGGGGTACAGGCCAGAGGTGCGAGAGGGTGAGAGGATTCACCCGACAAAGAGCGGGGAGCAGAACAGGCAGACGGGCCAAAAATGCTGCTGAGGGGAGCAGCGGGCGAGACAGGAGAGGTCTGCTGCGCCATGTGGGTATCTACCTGGCCAGCAGGGAATTGAACCCGCACTGTAGAAGGTGCGGACTGCTTCACAGCTCTGCGCTGAACCCCCTATGCCACCAGGAAGGCCCAAAACATGTGATTCTGAGGCAAGTAAATTGTTAGAAGAGGGAAAGGGAAACTTCACAGCAGAAGCCTGCAACATACAACTCAGAGCAATTTTCTGTTAGGTTGGAGGTGGAGACCTCCATACACCAACCAGGCTGTTGATTTTTTTTTCAAGATTTATTTATTTATATATACAAGAACTGGGGTACAGGCCAGAGGGGTGGGGGTTGAGAGGATTCACCAGAGACAAAGTGGGGAGCAGAATAGGCAGAATGACTGAAATACACTGCTGAGGGGCGCAGAGGGCAAGACAGGAGAGGTCTGCTGTGCCATGTGGGTAGCTCCCTGGCTGGGGATGGAACTCATGCTGCAGTGGCTGTGTATAACTTTATAGTGCTGCCATCTTAACCCCTTGCACCACCAGGGAGGTCCCCAACAAGGTTGTTTAGATATACATATGGTCACAAACAAGACAACAGACCAAAATAGAGTCACTTATGCTAAGTTCCACTCATGCTAAGAGTACAAGCTGACTCTCCCAGGAATGGAATCTTAAACCAGCATTCCAGAATCACCTAATCAGTACCAGTCAGGTAATCTGCCTGACAGATTCCTGCCATTCTCTAAAAAAATGGCCCTACAACAGCCAACCTGTTTTTTATCTACTATAACTTCCTTGTTCCAGCTTCCTTCTGCCCACAAAATTCATTTTACATAGTTCCCTCCAGCTCCTTTCTATTTGCTAGACTGGATGCTGCTGGATTCATGAATTATTGAATAAAGCTGGTGAAATATCTAAAATTTGCTCAGCTGAATTTTGTTTCTTAAGCTGAGATCACTTTTTTTTTTAAGATGTTACTACTCTTTATTATTGACCTGGCCCACTTATTATTAAGCTGAATAATGTTCAGAGTTCATTTTGACTGAAAACTGTGAAAAACGAGAAGTGTTATTTTCTCAGTGTCAAGGGAAAACATCAAGGACATAAAAGTTTACTCCTAGATTGTATTGAGAAATTAATGGAACTTAATCACACCCAAATTACTTTCTAGGTTAACTAATATTAAAAGGCGATGAATTTTCTTTGAAACTACAAATACTACCTGCATATACATGGTTTTGAGAGTAATTGAATATGTTAACTAACATACAACTATAACTGAAAAATAATGCCATTATTTTAAATGTAAAGAAACAGATCCTTGAAAGATCAAAATAAGCCACGGGCTATGAGGCTGGTTTTAACGATTACCTTTAGTTTAAACAATGTGACCACAATGACTCGGCAAGTAAGGCAAATACTTAGCAAGAATCGCAAGATGCAGTATACCATGGGGATATCGCAGGGGAAGTGAACTGGACTTGAGGGGTAATCACACTCATTAAACAATCAGGCAACATCATGACATGTTGGTTTGCAGCATCAAAAGGGTCCATTTAGAGGGCCTCACTGGTGGCACAAGGGGTTAAGACTCAACCTATGAAGCTATCCGCAGCCACAGCAGCAGGAGTTTGATCCCTGGCTAGGGAGCTACCCACATGGCGCAGCAGACCTCTCCTGTCTCGCCTGCTGCTCCCTTCAGCAGTGTATTTCTGTCATTCTGCCTGTTCTGCTCCCCACTCTGCCTCTGGTGAATCTTCTCACCCCCCCCCACCTCTAGCCTGTACCCCAGTTCTTGTATGCATAAATAAAAAAATCTTTAAAACAAACAAACAAACAAACGGTCCATTTAAGTTTCTTTTTTTCTAATGATCAGAGGTCCTATGTTACCTCCAGTCTCTTTGTTACAGGGCAGGGAGAGGAGCACCCCAGACCCTGCAAACCTGCCTGCTCTAAATAGGTTCTGCCATCCACCACATCAACACGAAATATATGAGATTTTAATGGGAAGGAACTTTAATATAATTAGGAAACAATACAGGAAAGGCAAAGAATCTAGTTTCTAAATCAAGCATCTAAAGTTACCCGTCCCCTCGTGGGTAAAAGTCCATCCATGTGGGATTGGCCCAGAACAAGGCCCCAAAGCCTGCCACAAGTCTAAAGCATCTTCCAGTGGGGACCCCCAGAAAAGGGTCAGAAACAGTCAGACAAGTCTGGGAGGAAAAAAGCAAAATCAAAATCAGGACAAAAACCGCCATTGACCCCTCCCCACGGGTCTCACCCACATCTGTGTCACCCCGTCCACGACCAAAAGGCAAGCGCAGTTTCTTCACGTGTCTCTAGGCTCCATGTGCCTCCTCCAGGGCTCCTTCTGGCTCCATCCTGCTTCCCTCCTTCCTCAGTCTCCTCTGCAGCTACTTCTCTCCCTGCTCAGCAACCCCCTCCTTTTGGGTGGGGCAGGACACCTGGAACCTCCCCCTTTCCGGGGGACCACCCTGTTACATCTTCATTGTTTCTTGTGTGAGATCCATTACAGAATGGGAATGACAGACAGCAGTACATGATGTCAGTTTGTAGAGGTGTTTAGTTCACAGAGCAGCCTCCTTGGGTTACCTCTGAGAAAAGTTTCATCAGAGCTCCCCTCTCAGCAGCAAGCGGCGAGTTTCTCCACGAGGCAGAGATGTTTAGTTATATCAAAATATTATTATTTTTTTTTTTAAAAGGAAGGGAAGTAAAGGATGCTTGCACCGGCACAAGCTGGCCCTAAAAGGGGCAGGTTTGTTAAAAGAGACGCCTGTAGAGTCCCAGGCGGGCAGCCCGGGGAGCAGAGCTGCCTCTGCTGTTTTGCAAAGGAAGGGTGGTGATTAGAAGGCCCTGCATACACACAGGCAGGAGGGGCAGTTGCATCTTGCCAGGGAGGGGACTGCACTGACACAGTCTTCTTCATTTTGGGAGGGGCTCATCCCTTTGTGGGATTGTTAACTGCTGTTAAATTAATTATTTCTAGGGTTGGAACCTAAGGAGTTCTTCCATACTTGGTTTGGCTAGGTAGATTTGAAAGGCTCAGTGATTCTGTCACAGTGGCCCTCAATCTCCATATCCCCACCTCTGCTCTGTGCCTCGGATACTTTCTATACTTTGTTTAATGACTATGTTAATCGCTTCTACCCCCACCTCCAGCTTGTGGCCTTGTTGAGCCAGTTTCTGGTCTTGGGATGCCTCCTTCTCAAATTTTCTACCCGCCTCCATCAGTACAAAGCTTTATCTCCTAAATCTTCCATGCCAAAAGCACATAGCATCTTAGAGTTTTCTTTCAGGATGCGGAGGTTGAGGTCCACAGTAGAATTGCTGTGACAATCTTGACAATAAAATCTTTGATAAGCTGGATAACCAATTCCAGGTGTCCCAGCAGAAAAGGTAAGTGTTGAGATCCATTCAATTGGCACACAGGAAGCCAGACGCAGGGCGCTGTCACTTGCCAGGTGTTGTCCTCAGGACACTAAGCACAAATGGGCTGAAGCAGATAACCTCAGTCTGAAAGGGAACTGCTAAGCAAATAAAATCTTCCCTGTTTCCTGCTAATGAGTCACAGGCCCGGTGCAGTAAATAATGCAAAGTAAGTGTAAATAACAAGTTGGCTTCCTTAATAAGCATATCTAAAGGAGGTGCCATTCTAACAGGGTCAGACCACTGGCCAGGCTGATTGATCTCCACCTGGTCAGGCCGATTGATCTCCCAGGCCATCAGATATTTGCATTTTTCCCTCTTTGGTCAAGAACTTTTGTGCTCAAGGGGCTGCCCAGGTCTGAGACCTGATGCATGAATAATAAAGCTATTCCTGACCTCAGAATTCCTGAAGTACCACTAGTTCTTCCCTTGCCTGGGTAAAAGGCTAGAATTTATTGCTGCAATAGGTCAAGATGCTAGAGGTGTCTGACTTAAGGACACCAACTGCCTTAAGCAGATCTCAATGCTGAATAAAGAAGTCTGAGGAGGGGCCTTCCTGGTGACGCAAGGGGCTAAGTCTCAGCAGTATCAAGCTATTGGCAGCTCTTGCAGCACGAATTCGATCCCCGGCCGGCCAGGGAGATATCCACATGGCACAGCAGACCTCACCTGTCTCACCCGCTGCTCCCCTCAGCAGTGTATTTCAGTCTTCCTGTTCTGCTCCCCACTCTGTCTCTGGTGAATCCTCTCACCCTCCAACCCTGCACCTCTGGCCTACACCCCAGATTTTATATGCATAAATAAAATAAACCTTTAAAAGAAAAAAAAGAAGTCTGAGGAGCTGAAAGTCCCTACTAGTGAACCATTCTTTTGGGCCAAGTTGCCATGCTTACTTCATAATCTATTAGGCTCACTCAAGTTAGTTCTTGAAGAGATTAGAGAAAACTCACCTATGTTAATGCTGTTAATCAAGAAACTGAAACCTGGGGCCTCCCTGGTGGCACAAGGGGTTAAGTGTCAGCACTATGAAGCTATCAGCAGCCACTGCAGCAAGAGCTTGATCCACAGCCAGGGAGGTGACCCATATAGCACGCAGACCTCTCCTGTCTCACCACTGCTCCCCTTAGCAGTGTATTTCAGTCATTCTGTTCTGCTCCCCACTTTGCCTTTGGTGAATCCTTTCAGCAGCCCCTTCCTGCACCTCTGGCCTGTACCCCAGTTCTTATATGCATAAATAAATCTTTAAAAAAAAGAAACTGAAACCTGGTCAAGCTGGAACCCCCTCTCCCTCCCCAAAAGAGGCATCTATCTGGGCTTCTATCTGTACTGCAGTCTAGGAGACACAGATCCAAGAAGCCCTGAATCATGTTCCAAGTCACCTAGGAATGGAAGGGCCGACATACACATAGGAAAGGCAAGTTAGTTAGTGATGAACATAATCTAGTTTACAGACATACTGATTTTCAATGGCATACACCTGAAACATAGAATGTTATAAAGCAACGTTACTTCATTAATTAAACAAACAAAGCAAACAACATATAACACCATATTAGCAATAAGTGGACGGGAATAGGCCAGGAAAGAAAAAGCAGGATAGCTCTCACTCTGCTCCACTCTGCAAATTAAGCTTTATGGAAGTGGAGTTATGATTAGTGCAATAATGTGCAAATTAGGTGAAGTCAGTCAAACAGTAATTGGTTGAAATATTTGTCCTGTCAAATCAATGTCTTTGGCTAGCCGGCTTGGTTTCAGTGTCTTCTGGGAAGTGGCCATGCCTGGGTGTGCTTGGGTGGACCTGGATGGACCTTCCAATAGCCTCCTGACTGTTTTGGTTACCCAAATTTGGATGGCTCATTCTGCTTTCTTACTTCCTTTTTTTAAAGGATTTATTTATTTATGCATACAAGAGAGCTGGGGTGCAGGCCAGAGGTCGGGGGGCGGGCAGGGAGGGTGGGAGGATTCACCAGAGACAGAATGAGGAACAGAACAGGCAGATCTAGCGAAGTACACTGCTGAGGGGAGCAGCAGGCAAGGCAGGAGAGGTCTGCTGCATTGTGTGTGTCAGCTCCCGGGCTGGAAATCTAGTGCTGCAGTGACTGGTGGTGGCTTGATAGCGCTGAGACTTAACCCCTTGCACCACCAGCGAGGCCCATTTTTATTTCTTTTCAGTATGCACTACAAACCCCTAGCCCAATGCACGTACATAGTAAGCGCACCATAATTACTGACAAATCAATGGAATCATTGGTTAGTATGTGGTCAAGGGTAAATAGAGAGAGAAGACAGGCAAACTGTCTGGAGGTCAACAACTCAGGCATTTTGAACTAATGGAAAACACCTCTCAAGACAAAAAGGAATGAGGGCCTCCCCTGGGGGTGCAGGGGTTGAGCACTGGGCTGCAAAGCTACCCGCAGCCTGTGCAGCGCCGGTTCGATCCCCAGCCACCAGCGAGGGTCCCACATGGTGCGCAGACCTCTCGTGCCGCCCGCTGCTCCCCTCAGCAGTGTACTTCGTCAGTCTGCCTGTTCTGCTCCCCGCTCTGGCTCTGGTGAATTCTCTCACCCTCCTGCGCTTCTGACTGTACCCAGTGCTTGTATAAATAAATAAATAAATCTTTAAAAAAAAAAAAAGACAAAAAGGAATGAAATGTAAGGATTTGAGAGAAGGGGAGAAAGAGCAGCAAACCTTCACAACAGTAATTCCCAGGGTACAGGGGCCATTAAGCATGGAATAAAGGAATATTTTGTTTTGCACACGAGGAAATGATGAATTTAATAAGATCAATAGATCAGGTGGGGGAAGTAAGCTACGGGGAAGGACAGGTCTCATTTTCCAATGGTAGCATCTTCTGAATCGAACAATCTAAAACAGTGCTTCTCAAAATGTGGATGCTTCACAATCAACTCCTGGTACTTGCTCACTCCTGAGCCACACTCTACAGGAGTTCTGCTTTGCTAGGTGTGGATGGGCCTTAGGAAAACCGAATTTTAAAAAGGGTCACTATCAGATAAAACTTGTTATGGTTTCACCACACTTTGACAAACCCTGGACATGAAATAAGTTTCCTGGACATATCTGCACCCTCAGTCCACGGTAAGTTCAAAGGGGCTTGGCCAAGCAGTGGGGCATGTATCACCAGAACTGATGCTTACCCATGATTTTTTTTTAAAGATTTATTTATGCATACAAGAACTAGGGTACAGGCCAAAGGTGGGAGGGGGGGGTGGAGGGGGGTGAGAGGATTCACTAGAGACAGAGCGGAAAACAGAACAGGCAGATTGACTGAAATACACTGCTGAGGGGAGCAGCGGGCGAGTCAGGAGAGGTCTGCTGCGCCATGTGGGTCATCTCCCTGGCTGGGGATCAAACTTGTGCCACAGTGGTTGCGGATTGCTTCATAGGGTTGCGACTTAACCCCTTGCACCACCAGGGAGGCCACTCACCAATGATTTTATGCCAGGGTATGTCCACTATAAGCAAAAAATATATGAAAATAAAGATTTATGATGCTCGATCATTTGCTTCCCATAAAGATCTACTATGCAATTCTTTGTATACAGTCTCCTAGTCTATATGAAATGAGATTTTATTTCTCCCAAAATAGTTATGATAATAAAAGAAAACGTTTCCAGGCAACTACTCATGCATGAGCTCTGCTTGTCATACATGTAAGAATTCTATTGGAAAGCAAACACACAGTATCTTCAACTCCTCAGGTTGATCTGAGTTGCTGAAGCTAAAGACAGGACGCTCGGGTGTGACACTGTTTCAACATTTCCTACCTGCAATGGTCACCAGCAGCAGCAACAAAGAAAGTGCACTTGCAGGAGGCGCCATTCCACTTCACACAGCGAGAGGCCACACGTTTCTGAGTCAGGCTTGAGAGGCCCTTGGTGCTACCAGGCTTCTTTGGATGCTTCTTGGGAGCCGGATTTGGCCTCCAGAACTTCAAAGGAAAAACAGAAAGGAGACAGGAGGGGGAAAAAAGAGTAGGTAAATGCAGAAACCTACAGTTGTTTTTATCATTTATTCATGTCAATGGGAAGACTATCCTGAAGCAACAAGGGGTTATTTTAGGTACATCATCCACTGGAAGTTTGTTCAAACGGCAAATATAGTCCCTAAAAAGAGGAAAGAGTTCATGCTTTCTCTCCGTACAAGCTCAAATCTATGGAAGACGGGGTCAACCCCACTATATTTCATGAATTCTAACACGCGGATATCTCACACTCGTGAATACCTCTGAAATTGGGATGTCTTCAATGGATCAAGCTCTGAACAGAAAATGGATGCACAGCATGCCTAGTGCCAGTATACTGACTAGGCGGAACTGGCTTGAGAGGCTTGGAAGGAAGACAGTCTGAAGCTCTCTATTAAATGCTGCAGTCTCCCTGCTCTTGAAGGCAGAGTCGGACTCAGATGTCAACAGGTGAGTCAGCAGAAGCCAACAGGTGAGTCAGCAGAAATGAACTAAGATTGTGACTATGAATACCTTAAAAGTTTATATTCACTTACAGTTTCTTTTAACATATGCACAGGAATGGTTTATGATAAACATTTGCCCAAAGAAACCTCTTACGATGTGGAGAACTAGAACGTAGGTGCTGTGGTGTATTGACAGGATTTTCTTCTTTCTTAGTGATCTTTCAAAGAATGCTTCATCTTAACAATCACTGCCATCTCAGAGTCATTGAAATATAGAAATATCAGCACCTTATTTTTGCCTGGCACTTTCTTCAGCGTGATCATCACAACAACCCAGGTAATATTATTATCTCTGCTTTAAAAATGAAACTGAGGGGCCTTCCCTGGTGGTGCAGAAGTTGAGTGCTGGGCTGCGAAGCTGCCCGCAGCCTCTGCAGTGCCGGTTGGATCCCCGGTCGCTGGCGAGCTCTCCTGCCGTGCCCGCTGCTCCCCTCAGCAGTGTATTTCGTCAGTCAGCCTGTTCTGTTCCCCGCTCTGTCTCTGGTGAATCCTCTCACCCTCCCGTGCTTCTGACTGTACCCCAGTTCTTGTATAAATAAATAAATAAATCTTTAAAAAAAAAAAAAAAAGAAATTGTGGCTCAAAAAGATTCATGAATTTGCTCTAGCCTGAGGGGCCAGTAGTGAGAGGTATGGATTCAAATACAGATGGTCCCTGACTTACATGGGTCAAAAAGCGATATCCATTCAGTTGAACCTATGCTTCAAATTTTGAATTTTGTTCTTCTCCCAGGCTAGTGATATGCTTATAGGATCTCTCTGGAGGTGCTGGAAAGTGGTAGCCTCGGTCAGTCATGTGATCATGAGGGTAAACCCATACTCTAAATACTGTTTTTCACTTTAAGTACAGAATTCAATAAATTACAAGAGCTTTTCAACCGTACTATAAAATAGACTATGTATTAGGTTATTTTACCCAACTGTAGACTAAAGTAAGTGGTCTGAGTCTGTTTACAGTGGGCCAGGCTAATCAAGAGTATTTAGCTGGTAGGTGTATTAATTGCATTTTCTTTTTTTTTTTAAAGATTTTTTTTATACAAGAGCTGGGGTACAGGTTAGAGGCTCAGGAGGGCGAGAGGATTCACCAGAGACAAAGCGGGGAGCAGAACAGGCAGATGGACCAAACGCATTGCTGAGGGGAGCAGCGGGCGTGACAGGAGAGGTCTGCCGCACCATGTGGGTATCTCCCTGGCCTGCCAGGAATTGAACCCGTACTGCAGAGCTTACAGACAGCTTCACAGCGCTGCACTCAACCCGCTGCGCCACTGAGGAGGCCCCCATTAATTGCATTTTCTACTTAAAATATTTTCAACTTATGATGGGGGGTGTAACCTCCTCATTAGTCAAGGAAGATCTGTGTATAAAAAGGGCTTCCAGGAGGCAGCACATCTAGTCAAAGTGTTTCTTAATGAGTGTGCATTGCAAGCTGGTATATTATGATAAACTAGATTTTAGTTCCAGCTCACACCACTGACTCTCCACCCCCACTGTTTCCTCCCTCCCCATCCACACATGCTCACCCTTTTAGGAGAGAACAAGACTTTTCACCTTCCCTGCCCCCCCCCTTTGCAGAAGCATCTCAGTATATTTAGAAATTTACAAGATTACTAAAGATGATAAAGAGTGGGGAGCACCCCAAAGAGGCCTTCCCAATAGTTCTTCAAAATGATGTGGCAGGACTACTAAAATGGACAAAAAGACTAAATGCAAGAGCAAACACAGCATTCTAGGGATGAGGGGTGTTTGTAGCTGCTAGATCTTGCTGTTGAGTCTTTTTTTTAAAGATTTATTTATTTATGCATACTAGAGCTGGGGTACAGGCCAGAGGTGTAGAGGAGGAGAGGATTCACTAGAGACAGAGTGGGGAACGGAACAGGCAGATTGACTGAAATACACTGCCGAGGGGAGCAGCAGGTGAATCAGGATTGGTCTGCTGCACCATGTGGGTCACCTCCCTGGCTGGGGATTGTACTTGTGCTGCGGTGGCTGCAGATAGCTTCATAGTTCTGTGTTTTAGCCCCTTGAGCCACCAGGGAGGCCCCATCTCGCTGTTGAGTCTTCATCAACAAACAGATCACCTGGTGCCTCCTGTGGACCTGCCCTGACTGCTCTCATTGGCCACATGGAACAGGGTTGCTGCTCAGCCTACGACCACCACTAGCCAGTGCTGTGAGGAGAAAGGAGCACCTCCAAAGGCCTAGTGTTAATGAGCTGACTTACACAGGAAAGGAATGACAGTGAAGGGGACCTGAGGTAAGATAGGGAGGTCGGTGAGATATGCCAGGATATGCCAGGATAATAAAGGTCATCAGGACACTGGCTTCAATATGACCTAGTAGAGAATATAAATATTTGGTAAGAGTCCCATAAGCCTCATGCCTAAAACCCCAGAGGAAAAACACCAGGTGGTATAAAGTTGGTCACTAATAATTTCCTTTCCCTGCAGTGTGGTTTGATATGCAAAGTGGATAGTAGGGAAGACAATCAGGGTTAGCTGGTCAAGAATCCCATGGATAGGGGCCTCCCTGGTGGTGCAGGGATTAAAGTCTCAGCACTATCATGCTATCTCCAGCCACTGCAACGAGTCTGATTCCCCGGCGAGCCAGAGAGGTGACCCACATGGCGCAGCAGACCTCTCTTGTCTCGCTCGCCCACTGCTCCCATCAGCAGTGTATTCATCAGCCTGTTCTGCTCCCCACTCTGTCTCTGGTGAATCCTCTCACCCTGTCCCTCTGGCCTGTACTCCAGTTCTTGTATGCATAAATAAATACTGTTTGAAAAAAAAGAATTTTTCACTCTGGGTTATGAAGACTTTCCTTTCTTATTATTCACTCTCTGAATCTCCCAGTTCTCTTCATAGACTGATGCCCTCTCTTGGGGCCACCTTTCGACACCTTCCTGTTGTTTTATGTCTTCAAAAAAGGGGCCACCTTTCACCACCTTTCTCTTCACAAAAGAAGAAGAAAAATCTTACAGAATTCACACAGAAAGCCTGCCTAGCTTCCAAAAAATTTGGATCAAGGTAAAGTTGAATCTGAATGGTTAAACAGGCCTTTGAAAATAAGGCTTAACAAGTTCAAGGCATCATAAATAGTACAAATCCATATATTCCTACAGAAACTCTGCATGGATCAACTTTATACCAGCAAAGGTCTGAAAGAAATATCCCTCCAGGGTGAGAAAAATTTTTCTCTTCCCTTTCTTTTTTTCTTCCTTTTGTATCTCTATTTCCTAATTATTTTCCTAAATGGAACAGATCTAACCTTTGTATTAATAAAATACAATTATAATTTTCATTTTTAAAAAAAGGCTTAGATAGCAACTTTTTAAAAAAAAATAGGGTCAAATGGGGCCTCCCTGATGGCGCAGGGATTAAGTCTCAGCACTATCAAGCTATCACCTGCCACTGCAACATGAGTTCGATTCCCAGCCAGGGAGGTGACCCACATGGCACAGCAGACCTCTCCTGTCTTGCCCACTGCTCTCCTCGGGAGTGTACTTCAGTGGATCTGCCTGTTCTGCTCCCCACTCTGTCTGTGGTGAATCCTCTCACACTCCCCACACCTCTGACCTACACCTCAGTTCTTATATGCATAAATAAATCTTTAAAAAAAATAAATAAAAATTAAAAATTACCAATGTTAGTAATCAATACACCAAGGTCGCATTTTTTTTAATTGAATTTAAGAAGAATTAAATTTAATTCTTGTTTGTTTAATTGAGGTATAGTAATTGGTTTACAACACTGTGTATAATTTAGGTGAATGGGTTCACACCTCCACAGATGCATGTCACTCAACCCCCACCAACGCACCCAAGTCCTTTACCCCTCTCTGCTTTCCTTCTACCCCCATCCTCCCTCTCTCCCTCTAGTAGCCTCAATTTTGCAGTCATTTTCCTTGGGTTTGCTTTGATTTCGTTTTGTCCTATTTTGGAGGCACATGTCCTGCTCCCCCTTGGCATCAAGAGCCCCAGTAAAGTGTTAGAGCTCAAGTGTTAGAGCTCCCACATGAGGTTAATTCAGGCAGGGACTCCCTCTGCACAGAAGACAGAGGGTGTGAGGTATGACTAGGGCTACCAGATTTAGCAAATTTAAAGATAATAGCATTCCCAAATAAATGTACATTTCCGGCAAGTCATTTTTTATTATGCAATATTTAGGCCATGTTCGTTCAGTACATGAGCCTTGTCAGACAGCTCTAGGTATGAGAAAATGTCTAGGCCCCTTGAGGTTAGAATGCAGCTAGTACATGTCTCTCCCCAGAAGGTCTATGTAAGGTCGAGGACGGAGCAGAGATGGGGTTCAGAGGGGGGAACGTGAAACTGCTGCCACCTGCATACTGGGAGCCGGGTTTGCACGGGCCCTGATAAGCAGTGTTGAAAGAACAACCAGTTCTGAGAGAAAAACTTCTTTGAAAAGCAACTTCAACTCTGCATTCACCACCTCCCTCCAAGGCCAGACTCTGCTCTATAAAAGCTTGCCCTTATCCCACAACAGGTGTGATTTCAACGACCCCCATGGGGGTCGGCGAACCTCCCCGGTGAGCGCAATAAATTTCTTGCCTGTGTGAAACTTAGCCTGACGTTCCTTTTCTTTACCATGCCAACCCTTTCAGTCTACACCCAGGTCCTAGAGAAAAAGAGTTGATGCTTGTACTTCACTCATAGAAATGATAGTTTGACTAAGCAGTTTGCTGATTACTCACTGATTTATGAAATTGTTTAATACAAGCACAATTTGTCCACAAGAGAAAGACCACAGGGAGTTACCATGGTTCAAGTGAAAGAAAGAACAAATGTGATGGAAAGACCTGAAAAACAAATCACTGAGCAAAAACGGGGGTGAATTCATATTTAAGTTTCCATGTTACGAAGTCAGTAATCCCTATTTCAAAGAGAGAGAATTGCCATGGTCCTCTGAAATAAATTATTCCTCAAAGGCAGCTTTCATCTCAGCTGGAGCGAGTGTATGAAGAAAAATCTGTATGTGACAACAGATCCAGTATTTCTGGTAATTTCTTCAGAACTACCTTGTTTTGGGGTAAGGTTTGCCCAGAAATATCCTGTGGTGACTTGGAGGAAACATATCACTCACATATTCTCTTTGCATCTCACTGCAGTTGAGTTCTCTTCTGCTCTTGTAAAAAGTCACTGGAGTAACCAATAAACTCAGGTCAACAAAGTAAGAACAGCCCCAGGGCCCCATAGCAGGCCTCCTGGACTGTGGCCAACTGCCTGTTAAACAGATTGGCTCAATCTGTTAGATTGAGCCCCAAACCTGCCTGCTCTAAATGGGTTCTGCCATTTGCAACATCAACACAAAACATCTAAGACTTGAATGGAAAGGTATTAGTAAACAATACAGAAAAGACAAAGGATACAGTTACCTGTCCCCTCGTGGGTAAAAGTCCCCCCAAATGGGATTGGCCCAGAGTAAGGCCCCAAAGCCTGCCACTAGTCTAAAGCACCTTCCAGTGGGGACCCCCAGAAAAGGATCAGAAACAACCAGACAAGTCTGGAAGGAAAAGAGCAAAATCACAATCAAGACAAAAACCGCCACTGTCCCCTCCCCACGGGTCTCACCTACATCTGTGTCTCCCAGTCGATGACCAAAAGGCCAGTGTAGTTTCTTCACGTGTCTCTCGGCTCCATGTGCCTCCTCCAGGTCTCCCTCTGGCTCCATCCTGCTTCCCTCCTTCCTCAGTCTCTCCTCTAGCTTTTTCTCCTCCCTGCTCAGCTCTACCCTCCTTTGGGTGGGGCAGGGAACCTGGAACTTCCCCTTGTTCTGGGGACCACCCTGTTACAAAACCATGACAGGAACCAGTGTTTAAAATTCCTGAAATAGCCTGGAAACTCAGGAGAGGAGTGTAAATCCTTCCACCATTCCATGCCCGCTCAGTCTTCTTTCTAACATCTGCCAATCTCTTGGCACTGTCTCCCCTATCCTGCCAGGAGTCCAAAAGCCAATTCTAAGAAGCCTTCCTCAGCTTTCTGCCTCCACACTGGAGTCACTGCTGCCTCCTCTGAAGATGTCCCAAGGCCACATTATCACCACAAAATAACACTGTATAATATGCACAACAGAGAAACAGTTTACATTCAGCCTTTGCACACATAAACATAGGGCCTACATTTACTCTGCTCATTTTTTGTTCGACAGTATAACAACATTTTATTCCTTGCTCAGGAAAACTCTAGTTTTGTGCTCTTGTGCATAGAATATTTTCCCCAGCTATTTTCCTATTGCTTCTCACTACTAATGCTAATGCTGGTATGTTCCTTTTTTTTTTTTTTTTTAAGATTTATTTATTTATGCATACAAGAGCTGGGGTACAGGCCAGAGATGCGGGGGCGGGGGCGGGGGTTTGAGAGGATTCACCAGAGACAGAGTAGGGAGCAGAACAGGCGGACTGACTGAAATACACTGCTGAGGGAAGCAGCGGGGAGTCAGGAGAGGTCTGCTGTGCCATGTGGGTTGCTCCCTGGCTGGCCGGGGATTGAACTCGTGCTGCAGAGGCTGCAGATTGCCTCATAGTGCGGTGCTTAACCCCTGCGCCACCAGGGAGGCCCCTGGTATGTTCATTTTTGCATGTTATCACCTGACTACCCACTTGTGATTCTATTGGCTTTTCAGTTTTTTTAAATAGATATTTAAAGGCACAGTCAACTATGTTTTCATTTGCTGCTAATATAGCTAATGAATCTTATAAACCATTTTTTATAGTTCTTAAGTTTTATGTGCACTTCTGAGAATAATCTAAGTGCATCAAAATCTTAGGGGTACACAAGAGCACACATACATAAAAAAGCACAATTAACATTTGCAAAAATTATTGCATAATGCCCCTGATACTTTACATACAACAGTTTTAATCGTCAGCCTCCCCAATTGCATATTATTGTCCCCATTTTATAGTCTGAGATGTCCAAGAATTGGAAACTAATTCAGGAGTCTAACACCACAGAGTAAGTTCTTTCCACTATTCTGTGCTGCCTTATGTGTCTCTCCCCATTTAAGAAAAAAAGTTTTCTTCCAAATTTACAAAAGTAATAAATGTCTACTATAGAAAATCTAAGCCATTAGGTAGAGCAAAATGAATGACTTTGTTTTATTTACCAGCCAATCCCTGCCTGTCACACCTCCTCTTGGCCAAGTGACTCAATCAGCATCTTAAAACCTAGTACCCCACCACCTTGCTGTGAGCCCCAAGAGCAAGACTTTGGTGGCAAAGATATTCCCAGAAACTAAAAGAGGACTTGGCCCTAAGTTGGGAGCTCCAATTTGTTGAATGAACACATGTACAAATAAGTAAAGGGAAAATTTCCCCTTGAGTAAGAAAAAGTTAGCTAATCCACAATTTGTGGATTCAAATTATTATGAGTTTTAATATTAACGTAATCACCTTACTTCTTTTCTTACTTTGGGTTTTCTTTTTTTTTTTTTTTAAAGATTTATATATTTATTTATACAAGCACTGGGTACAGTCAGAAGCACAGGAGGGTGAGAAAATTCACCAGAGCCAGAGCGGGGAGCACAACAGACAGACCGACAAAATACACTGCTGAGGGGAGCAGCAGGCGCAGCAGGAGAGGTCTGTGCGCCATGTGGGACCCTCGCCAGTGGCAAGGGATCGAACCAGCGTTGCAGAGGCTGCAGGCAGCTTCGCAGCCCAGCGCTCAACCTCTGCACCACCAGGGGAGGCCCTTTAGATTTTATTTTCATACATGCAAAAGATATAGGTACATTATAGCTTTGTTAATAATAAAAGAGTGGAAACAACCCGAATGTCAATGTCATTCAATATTGATACAGGTTTAACAAATTATGATTTATCCAGGATATGGAGCACTATGCAGCTGTAAAAGAAAACTACACATACATGTTATTATTGTATGTGTGTTTGCTACTTTATACATATGTAAACATACATGGACACAACACATGCAAACATATTCAAATATACTACATATGCACACATAGTCTTGTGTAATACACATATTAAATAATTTATGATAACATACAATGCATGCATGAATATTCTATTGTATATAATTATATTAACATATAATAATATCAATAATGACATATAATGATATTAACATATCATTAATAATATATGTTATACATACGTAGATGATATATACACAGACATACTGTTGAAAGATCTTCATATATTAAGTTAAAAAAAAAAAAAACAAGCTAGGTCAGTGATGATAGTGTGTAACATACGGGAAGAAGACAGGATTCCTGGGGCCTCCCTGGTGGTGCAGGGCTTAAAGCCTCAGGGCTACCAAGCTATCGCCAGCCACTGTGGCATGAGTTCAATCCCCGGCCAGGTAGCTAACCCTCATGGTGGAGCAGACCTCTCTGTCTCACCCACTGCTCCCCTCAGCAGTGTATTTCAGTAGACCCACCTGTTTTGTTCCCTACTCTGTCTCTGGTGAATCCTCTCAACCCTGCAACTCTAGCCTACACCCCAGTTCTTGTATGCATAAATAAATAAAAATAAATCTAAAAAAAAGATGATAGGATTCCTATCTGTAGTATCTGCAAAATGAAATCATGCAAAATTGAAATAAACTAAGAGAAGGGATGTATGCAGAGAGACAAAAATAGAAATTGAGCAGGTGGGAGAGAAGAGTGGGAACACAGAATACGTTTTTAGATATTTTTACTATAGGTAATGTTAACTCTTAACATTTGAATTAATCAGTTTTAAAGACAAATAGTGCTACAAAACAAGTTTCCTGCCCACCTTCCCAATCCCAACAAGTACTCTGAAGGTGCAACTAGATACTTTCAACACTTCTTTCTAGCACTTTCCACCACCTTTTAATTTACTGTTTATATCATCAATTCTTGAGTTTTCATTTCAAATAATCTCTTTTGTGCCTTACACAGACACACAGGTACCTTCCCTTCCCTACATTGTTCTTTTTGGCTTCATTACAAATGTTTATTCCATTTATATTAGCGTGTCAGAGAGGGAGTCCCTTCATGGAGAAAAGAATATAACCAAAGATCTGAACTTCAACTGGAACGACTTCAAAATAAAAAGCTTCTGCACAGTAAAAAAAACTATCATTAAAACAGGGGGCTCCCTTGTGGCACAACAGTTAAGCACAGTGCTGTGAAGCTGTCCACAGCCTCTGCAGCATGAGTTTGAGCCCCCGGCCGGCCAGGGAGCTACCCACATGGCACAGCAGACCTCTCCTGACTCACCCACAGCTCCCCTCAGCAGTGAATTTCAGTTTATCTGCCTGTTCTGTTCCCTGCTCTGTATCTGGTGAATCCTCTCACCTCCCACATCTCTGGCCTGTACCCCAATTGTTGTATACATAAATAAATAAATCTTTAAAAAAAAAAAAAGAAACTATCATTAAAACAAAAAGTTACCCTACCGAATGAGAGAAAGTATTAGCACACTAGATCTAACAAGCGGCTGATATCCAAAATCTACAAAGAACTCACACAACTCAATGAAAACAAAGCAAATAACCCAATCCAAAAAATGGGTAGAAGGACTAAATAGTCAATTCTCCAAAAAAGACATGCAGATGGCAAATCAAAACCACATGAGATGCCACCTCACACCTCTGAGAATGGCCCATATCAGAAAGACCGCTAACAGCAAGTGCTGACAAAGGTGTGGAGAAAAAGGAACCCTCATATATTGCTGGGGGGAAGGTAGACTGGTCCAGCCTTTGAGGAGAAGAGTGTGGAGGTTTCTGAAAATGAGAAAAGTAGATCAACCACAGGATGTGGAGATCCCTCTCCTAGGTTATCTACCCCCAAAACACTAATTCAAAAGGATATCTGCATGCCTGTGTTCACTGCAGCACTATTTACAACAGCCAAGCTATGGAAACTAAGTGTCCAAGAGCAAATGGGTAGAGAAAAAAAACAGTGGTATATGTACACAGTGGAATATTACGCAGCTTGAAACAAGACGAAATTTTGCCATTTGCAACCACACAGGTAGAACTGGAGGAGATTATGCTAAAAGAAACAAGTCAGAAGGAAAAAGACAAGTGTCGGATGATTGCCCTCATATGTGAAAATATAGAGTAGCGAAACAAAGGAACAGACAAAAAAAAACTAAATCAAAACCATTGCTAGAAATCTGACTGTAGAACTGAGGCCACCAGAAGGGAAAGGTGGGGGGGAGGGTTAAAAAACAAAGAGGGGAAGGAGTTCAATGGACTATGCTAGAGGATTATGGGTGTCTGGTGTGATAACTTACATTTGTAATGTGTATGTTTTACATTATTTACAGTATTTTATTTTTTTTAATTTTTTACAAGATTTATTTATTTATGCATACAAGAAGTGGGGTATGGGCCAAAAGTGGGGTCTGGGGGGTTGAGAGGATTCACCAGAGACAGAGTGGGGAGCAGAACAGGCAGACTGACTGAAATACACTGCTGTGGGGCACAGAGGCCAAGTCAGGAGAGGTCTGCTGCGCCATGTGTGTATCTCCCTGGCCAGGGATCAAACTCGTGCTGCAGTGGCTGCAGACAGTTTCATAGGTTGCGTCTTAACCCCTTGCGCCACCAGGGAAGCCCTATTTACAATATTTTAAATCAATATTTCTACAATAAATATAATCAGTGCCCCCCCAAAAAGAAATAATAATAATAAAACATCTGAGTTTCTCATCTAAGTATGACAAACTGCTCCTAAGGACAGCAATGTCTTCTAGAAGGACTACAAGTCCAAGGAAATAATTGTCAGTGAGTAACTTTCCCAGACCTTCCACAGAAAACATTATTTGCTGTTGTGAACATTTTGTCTTAAGTCATGCTAACTCTTAAAATACTGTTCAGAGAAAAGGCTTTACAAAAATCATTGGTCTGAAAATGAAGGATATTTTAAAAATCTTACCAGTTAATATAAAATGTTTGATATGATCCTCTGAGGTAGTCTGCAAAATTCACTGCATGCAAACAACATAAAAGCTCAATTTATCTTGATGCTTTTAAGATAAATAATTTACCAGATAATGTCTTACTGCTGTAGAATTTTTAATAAGGTTTTTACGATAGCCTATTTTCTGAAAACCCATACACAATGCCAAGAAGATTTTTAAAATAGTTTATTTTCCACAAGAATTTACTTTATATAGAGTTTATTATATTCTTCATTAATGAGTCACTTGTAATCATATTTCTTTCTTTTAAAAACTTTGGTCCTTCTTGTGGCTAACAAAGTCTCAGTTGGTTGCTTTTTTAGTTTTCTACATACCTAGCATCATTTTTTCCCAATGTAACAATGATACTGTAAATTGTTTCTCAGTAAGTGAAAATCATCATTCATATTTTGGAGAAATAAATAAAATGCTAAATTAAAAAGAATCCTTACATTAGGGGACAAAGGAATGATCAAGTAAATACATTTAAATAAATAAAATCTTATTTACCATCACTTCATTAAAAATTGGCATTTTAATACATAAAAGTAAAAAGGCTATAATTTCATAATAAAGAATATTTTTAATTGAATAAGTTTAGTCTTGTTAAATGTTATTAAAATTAGAATCTCAATGTCCAATATTAGGGTATGATTAAATATCATTGCCTATAGCATGGATGTATAATATCCATGTATAATCATGAAGTCCATGACACAGTATTACATGAAAGAAGAAGACTATAACCAGATAATAGAATGCTACATATGCCTGGGGAAAGTCTGGATTTCTGTGTTTACTAAAATGGCAACACGGTATAATGTTGAGATTGCTGGGGAAAATAAAACAAATGCCGCTTTTAAAATATAATTGCACTCAGCAGAATAAGGGAAATGCCCCAGGTCTAAAAACCAACAGGAAGCCAAGAGCAGAGTGGAAAGCTAAGGAGGAAGCTACAGCTGCCAGAGATAGCTGCAGATTTCCTGAGGAGTGAGTTTAATTGATATAGAGAAAACAGAAATACCAGCCCTGGCCCCATTCAAGTTGGGGAGTTTTAGGAGTGTCCCATAAGATCAGGAAACTTTATTTATTTATTTATTTATTTATTACATCATTGTTCATTTTTTAAAAAAGATTTTTATTTATTTATGCATACAAGAGCTGGGGTACAGGCCAGAGGTGTGG
This sequence comes from Talpa occidentalis, assembly GCF_014898055.3. Lineage (NCBI taxonomy): Eukaryota > Metazoa > Chordata > Mammalia > Eulipotyphla > Talpidae > Talpa > Talpa occidentalis. Next base: position 13,787,735 of record NW_023602073.1, read on the forward strand.
GGGTGAGAGGATCCATCAGAGACAGAGTGGGGAGCAGAACAGGCAGACTGACTGAACTACACTGCTGTGGGGAGCAGAGGCCAAGTCAGAAGAGGTCTGCTGTGCCATGTGGGTAGCTCCCTGGCCGGCAAGGGATTGAACTTGTGCTGCAGAGGCTGCGGACAGCTTCATAGGTTGTGTCTTGACCCCTTGCGCCACCAGGGAGGCCCTCATTGTTCATTTTTAAACAATATTTGCTTCCCCCCCCAGGTGAAACCCCCATAGAATTTCCTTCCCCGATGCACCCGTGCACCATCACCTCAGTCCCCCGTGCTCCCCCCGTCCCTCTCCCTCCTCCTCCCCTGCAGGATGTCTCTGATTTATCATTATCTGTTTTTGCTTTGTTGTGTTTTGTACGGTTATATTTTTACACTGATGTCTTATTTGGCTCCCCTATATTCTCCTGCTGTAAGTGAAGCCATCTGAAAATTAGGCAATTTGGTTCCCCTAGATTCCCCTATGTAAGGGCAGGACAGGCCACTGAGCAGGTTTTCTATGATCCAGCAGACAGGGTAAAGGAGGAGAGTCTGGAGCCTTCGGTGGCTTTTTAGCCTTTTATTGGGATTTACCAGGCACACAGCAGGCAGGGGTGCTGGGGGGCCGGGAGGCTGGCAGGCCTCCCAGCCCCCAGCAAGTCTTCACTCTATCTGGGCTCTCCCAGGTTCTCTCTGCTTCTCTCGTGGTTCTCTCTCTCTTGGCTTCTGTTCTGCTTCTCTGCTTCTTTCTCGGCTTCTGCTGGCGTCCCCATGACGCCGCCCTTATAATCTCAGTCTCTCAGCCCAGGTGTACCCACTCCAGGTGCCATCAGGCCTGCATTCAGGACCACAGGGTTCCCTCATCTACCTAATGGCGGGAGGACAGAAAAGCCTGATACTTTTTCCTTACCCTACACCCTGCTGTAAGTGAAGTCCCCTATATTCCCCTGCTGTAAGTGAAACCATCCGAAAATTAGGAAACTTTAAAAGGGAGAGCCTTGTAGGTCACAGGCACAGAGTTCCCATGCCCTCTCCTCTGCCACTTTTCCCAAATTTCTACATGCTGACCAACCCCAAAACTCTCCAAACCCCCTCATGGGGTTTGATGAAGTTTCATTACTTAGACAGGATTAATTAAATCACTGGCCACTGGCAATTTAACTCAATGTCTTACCCCTCCCCTCCCGTGAGGCCTAGGGGTAGGGCTGGAAGTTCCAACCCTTTAATCATGGAGTTGACTCTCCAGGCAACCAGGCCCCATCCTGAGGTGCTTCCAAAGCCACTTATTCACACAGGAGACACCTTTAAAACTTTCAATAGATAGGAAGTCCCAAGGGCATTTGGGAGCTGTGAGTCAGGAACTGTGGGTAAAGATCAAATATGAGAAATATATTTTGGTCATCTGGGCTTATATATATATGTATGAATGAAATATATATATATATTTCATAGTCCTTCATGTGCACTCAAAGTATCTGTGAATGTATACATGGAATTACAAGTTACACTGCTCATTACCAAAGGGAGGTCTAAAATCCATATATAGGGCCTCCCTGGTGGCACAGTGGGGTAAGATACAACCTATCAAGCTGTCCGCGGCCTCTGCAGCACAAGTTCAATTCCCCGGTCGGCCAGGAAGCAACCCACATGGCACAACCCACAGACCTCTCTTGTCCCACCCACTGCTCCCCTTAGCAGTGTATTTCATCAGTCTGCCTGTTCTATTCCCTGTTCTGTCTCTGGTGAATCCTCTTGCCCTCCGCACCTCTGGCCTGTACCCCAGCTCTTGTATGCATAAAATAAATAAATCTTTTAAAAATAAATAATAAAATCCATATATAGTCATTCCAATCATACACAAAATCAGCACATTCTGAATATAGAAAATGGATTCTAAAACTTATACAACCAGGTAAAGGACTGACAATATCCAAAACAACCCAAATACTATTTCTTGTAAATCACAACATCATAGGGGGTAATGACAAAACAGAGATATATATGCTAGGAGTTCCTACGGTGACCCAGGGGAGACGTAAGCTCTGGGTAGCAGTGGAGGTTCTGAGGAGTCAGATTCTTGACTTATGTTGAAGGTAGAGCCTACTGGGTTTGCTGATGGATAGAATGTAGGGTATGGGACAAAGATAAGTCTAGGATGATTGTGCAACTAGAAGAACAGGATTGTCATTATCCCAAATGGAGAATGCAAGATACCCAAGTGGACTGCTAAGGTGGGCCATGAGTTAAATGCATGCACAATTCAGCAGAGAGAGGGACTAGAGATAAATCTGCGAGTTTTCATCATATAGCTGGTGTTGGAAGCCACAAGACTGATTAACATCATCAAGGGAGCAAGTATAAATGGAAAGGAAAGACAAGAGAGGCTGAGGGATTATAGGGGTGATGAACTTGGGTCACAGAGAGGAGAGAGATGTGTGTAGATGGCGAGACTGGCTGTTCTTCCAACAATTCTTTAAACACATTTCTCGCCTTTTCAAATAGACCTGCTGGGAGGCCTTAATGTGCAAGGGGGAAAACTTAAAATAATGCCTGCTGATCTTGAGAGTAGCACATTTCACTCTCTGCAGGGGTGCACATCACACTGTAGCGATCCCCTGGCTGCATTAGCAGGAGCAAAGCAAACATAGCTCTGACCTGATTAAAAGTATCAACTGACTAGGGCCTCCCCGGTGGCGCAGCGGTTGAGCGCTGGGCTGCGAAGCTGCCCGCGGCCTCTGCGGCGCTGGTTCGATACCCGGCTGCTCCCCGGCCACCGGAGCAGGGTCCCACATGGCGCGCAGACCTCCCCTGCCGCCTGCTGCTCCCCTCAGCAGTGTACTTCGGTCCTTCTGCCTGCTCTGCTCCCCGCTCTGGCTCTGGTGAATTCTCTCACCCTCCCGCGCTTCTGACTGTGCCCAGTGCTTGTATAAACAAACAAACAAATAAAAAAAAAAAAAATGCCTCTATTTAAAAAAAAAAAAAAAGTATCAACTGACTAAAAGACTATTCAGGGGGTTCCAATCACTGCTAATTCTAATATTGCCAGATTAATTGGTTTAAAATCCTGGGCTGCATTTCCTTGGTTAGTAATGTACTACAGGAGGAGGGAAAGTTAGAAATTTATTTTCAACACTGATGGGGAGCGAGGGAGTCACGCTTTCTGAACGTGACATTCAGACACGCAAAAATGTGCAGTTCTTCAGAAATCAAAAAATCTTTTTCGAAGGGACCAGGAAAATGAAAAACTATAAGAAAGTGAAAATCAAAATCAACAAAAAACTATGAACCAGAGACACTCTATTGAAGGTGGGGGGTGGGGAGGGGAGGGATTGGGGTCAAAATAAGGGGGTTGCAATTGTATGGGGAATATAAAAATAAAAGTTATTAAATAAAAAAAAATCTTTTTCGGTTACAAGGGCTGCAGCACCTCCGAGCTCGGTTTTAGTCTTAGCTAGGAAGATTCCAAATGTAAGGGCCTCCGGTTTTTACACTGCAGGAAATGTTAACAATCCATAAATGTGTTTTTGCTTTTTCTATCCTTAATTACCCCTGCAGAACTCCTACCTAGTAGGCCTGTATGTGCAAGGAACTTTGACTGCCAATTCTCTTTGGTATTTCATTTTGAAAGCAAGAAACAGTGGCAATATGATGCCAATCAGCATTGGCGTGCAGAAAACCTGAGAAGCATATAATTCTGTCTCCTCTTTTAGGGAGTCTGTTAGATCCTCCCCATCTCTTCCACAGATTTCCTTTCTTTGGGTTTCCCCAAGCTTCTAGACCACAGTGTTGGCTGTTATTGCTTATTTAAGTCTTACTATCTTAGTCTTTGTAAGAATGCTACCATTTGCACATGAAGATTCATGTTGACCTGAATAACAGTTGACAGTATTTCAGGTACTTCAGGTACTTTCAACAGAAGATGATATGGGAAGACACTTGGGAGAGGTGATAGTCATATGGTTCTTTAATCAAAGACTTAAACACATCTCCTTTATCATCAAAGCTTGGGAGAAGTAGTAACAGATCAAGTCTCTAGATGTTCATTAAAGAGGAAATGTCCACCCTTGCTGTTCAAAGTATATGAGCTCTCTAAAGTGCCAGATACTGAGATGAGGGTCCCCATTATTCCAGGGGTGGCCCAGAAACACACACCCATACACAATTAAACAGTCACATTATCTATATGAGAAAAATCAGCTTCTCTAATAGAATTTTAACAAACTAGGGATAAAAAGAAAACTTTCTAGGGCCTCCCTGGTGGTGCAATGGGTTAAGCACCACACATGAAGCAATCCTCATCCTTTGCAGCATGAGTTCGATCCCCGGCCAGGCAGGGAGGAACCCACATGGCACAACAGACCTCTCCCGACTCGCCCGCTGCTCCCCTCAGCAGTGTATTAGTCAGTCTGCCTGTTCTGTTCCCTGTTCTGTCTCGGGTGAGTCCTCTAACCCCCTACAACTCTGGCCTGTACCCCAGCTCTTGCATGCATAAATAAATCTTAAAAAAGAAAACTTTCTAGTGCAAGATGTCAGATTGGACATGTATCTATTTCTCCCTCTTTTTTGTGTTTCCACTGAAGAAGAAATAAGGACAAAGAAAGGAGAAAGGACAGATGAAGAAAAGGAAAAGAAGAAACCATGACACTAGAAGAAGAAGAAAGAGAATAGACTAGAAAATTCAAAGATTTCAGGAAAGATGGAAAACAGTGGAATGGAACTGGAGGAGAGTTGGGAAATGCACTCAAACTGAGGAAGCACGGGACTCCAGAGGGAGCCCTGGAGATACCCCAAAGAATGCAGAGAGAGAATGGGCCAAGGCACAATCTCTGAGGTAATGCATTAGAAAAACAGATCTCAGGTTCTCCCCAGTGGCGCAGCGGTTGAGCACTGGGTTGCGAGGCTGCCCGCAGCCTCTGCAGCGCCGGTTCAATCCCCGGCTGCTCCCCAGCCACCGGCGAGGGTCCCACATGGCGCGCAGACCTCTCCTGCCGCCCGCTGCTCCCCTCAGCAGTGTACTTCGGTCCTTCTGCCTGCTCTGCTCCCCGCTCTGGCTCTGGTGAATTCTCTCACCCTCCCGCGCTTCTGACTGTACCCAGTGCATGTATAAATAAATAAATAAATCTTAAAAAAAAAAAAAAAAACAAAAAACCAGGTTTTCTTTAAAAAAAAAAAAAGAAAGAAAGAGAGCTCTGCCAGCAAAGGCCTCAATGGCAGCACTGCGCCTTTGGACAAAGCTAATAGAATTTGAGGATTCAAGTTTTGCCCTGTAAGGAAACTTGCTCCTCCAAAGCATTCACGTCTAAAACTGAGTTCACCTTCCAGTGGCCACTTGGGGGCACCCACCCACTGATGGCTGACCTCTGCAGACACTGCCCACCCCCCAACATTTTTATCAAAAGAAGGACTTTCTGGAGCCTCCCTGGTGGCCGAGTTGAGCACAGAGCTGGGAAGCTGTCTGCAGCCTCTGCAGCGTGGGTTCGATTCCTGGCCCGGCCAGGGAGCAACCCACATGGTGTAGCAGGCCTATCCTGTCTCATCCACTGCTCCCCTCAGCAGTGTCTTCGGTCTGTCTGCCTGTTCTGTTCCCCGCTCTGTCTCTGGTGAATTCGCTCACCCTCCCGCACTTCTGGCCTGTAAACCAGTTCTTGAATAAATAATAAATCTTAGGAAAAAAAAAAAGGACTTTCAGAAATGTGCTGTACCATTAGTGACCCTCATGAATCTAGAGTATGAATCTAAAATCTAAACCAGAGCGCATTTTCTGAATTTAAGGGTGAAAAAAAGCCAACAATCTTCAAACCTTCAGATACTAGGAATTTTCTTTCCTCTCTACCCAAAGGAAGCAAGCCCAACCAGAACCAGGGTGGAAAAAGGCAAAGGACTTCAGAACATGTGAAACACCCATTCCAGAATATGGTTCTTTGCAGCCAGGAATTATACATGTTGAATGATAGGATGTGTTATTGTGGCTGCTACATTTTGGGAAAAAAGAGGGGCCTCCATGGTGGCACAAGGGGTTGAGTCTCAGCACTATGAAGCTATCCGCAGCCACTGCAGCACGAGTTCGATCCCCGGCCAGGGAGCTACCCTCATGGTGCAGCAGACCTCTGCTGTCTGCCCGATGCTCCCCTCAGCAGTGTGTATTTCGGTACATCTGCAGGTTCTGCTCCCCTGTTTCTGGTGAATCCTCTCCCCTACCCAACCCCACCTCCCACTTCCACACCTGTCTCTGGTGACTCCTCTCACCCCTCCCCCCCACCTCTGGCCTGTACCCCACTTCTTGTATGCATAAGTAAATAAATCTTTTTTAAAAAGTCAACATGAGTTATGTAAGACAAACCTTGTGACTGACACTTTGATAAAAGATTCGTATCCAGATTTACAACTCAATGATTGAAAGACAAATAGCCCAATTAAAAAGTGGATTACTCTTTAAATATCATCACAAAATGTACACTAAAAATATTACAATCAAATCACATTAATGACTATTTTCTTCCTTTAGTTTCTCCTTCAGTTTATTCACTGTGTATATATATATATATATACTTTAGCAAATATATCTCTTATTTTCCTTTAATAGTCTACCACAAAAAAAATCCTTCATTGTTACATCCTCTTATCCTTTTTTTAAAAAAAAGATTTATTTATTTATGCATACAAGAACTGAGGTAGAGGCCAGAGGTGTGGAGGGTGAGAGGATTCACCAGAGACAGAGTGGGGAACAGAACAGGAGCATCTACTGAAATACACTGCTGAGGGGAGCAGCGGGCGAGTCAGGAAAGGTCTGCTGTGCCATGTGGGTAGCTCCCTGGCCAGGGCTCCAACTCGTGCTGCAGTGGCTGGGGATAGCTTCATAGTGCTGCATCTTAACTCCTTGCACCACCAGGCGGGTCCCCTTCCTAATTATTCTTTTGTGTGTGTGTGATGTTGCAACATTTCTTTGCAATGATAATCATAATTTACTTTACCATATCTTTATTGCAAGACAATTTGGTGGTTTCTGATTTTCTTGCTTTTATAAACAATCCTGGAGGAAATGCTTCAGAAGGGTCACAAAAAAAGCAAGTCGCAGCTTTCCTGCTTGAGGGAAATAAAACAACCCAAAGGGGGTCTAATTTCAGAGACCGACACAGATCTTCTGCATTGCATTTTTCCACATGCAGTGCAGGCCGTTCCACAAACAGACTGCCTTCTTTATGGTTTGTCCTATTTGTAGTTTATCGATGAACAAAACTATTTTGGCAAATGCGGCTTTTCAGGGCTAGTAAACTCAAACAAGGCAGAAATACGTTTCTATTTCAGTTTAGCCACAGAGGCTACCGGAGGTTCTTTTGTTATTCTTCTTTCCTTACTTTATCTATTTTGACAACTGTTGGCTAAGGCAGCCTTCAACCACATGGCTGCCTTTGTGTCACGGGCATCTTGGTCTCAAAGAGTCAAAGAAACACTGAGAGAATAAAAAAGAAAAAACCAACAAAACAGAATGAAAAGATTAGAGAAAGAAATGCAGCAATTTTCTTTTTTGGAGTGGGGGTGAAGGGGAGGGAGAAAGTGATGGTTGGATAAAACAGACAAGATAACACAAAGGATAGATAAGACAATATCGACTAAAATTAGAGTTCAGAGCAGGAAAAGGCAAGAGATTGCTCTTTATTTATGTACCAATTACTAGAGTAAATATTTTAGCATCTTTTTTAATGGTGGTAAATTAACACAGTCCTCACAGCCCTTCAAGTGCAACTAACACCAGTTTTATACTACTGGAGTCACTGTCCCTAAATTAAAAGGGACAAATGCAAAAGGTGAAGCCTTGTGTGTACCTCATGGGCCCTTAAATTGTGTCCCTAATTATGGGAATAGCTTAACTTTTTTTTTTTTAATTAAAGATTTTTTTATTTATTTATACAAGCACTGGGTACAGTCAGAAGCGCGGGAGGGTGAGAGAATTCACCAGAGCCAGAGCGGGGAGCAGAACAGGCAGACTGACGAAGTACACTGCTGAGGGGAGCAGCGGGCGGCAGGAGAGGTCTGTGCGCCATGTGGGACCCTCCTCTGGTGGCCGGGGAGCAGCCGGGGATCGAACTGGTGCTGCAGAGGCTGTGGGCAGCTTCGCAGCCCAATGCTCAACCACTGCACCACCGGGGAGGCCCAATAGCTTAACTTTCATTTGCCTCAGCACTTTTATTTCCCCTTAAATTCAATTTTCACCTTATGGGGTCATCACTGCTACCTAAGTAAATGCTTCATCCTGTGCTATAACTACATTATCACCTTTAGAAAACAAGTGCCAGGAAGAAAGTGCAGGAAAGTCCATTCTGTGCCTGCGGACATCCAGGTCAAGAGGCAGGATGCTTGGTGTGTCCATATAAGTAATCTGCTCTGCACCGAATTCTGAAGACAAATGGTGAATACTAAATTTCTGAATCAGGCAAACTATTCATCAATTCTGAGACTGTTCGGTCTTTCATTCTATTTATCAGTGTGCCTTTGATCAGCTGATCTAAAACTTTTCCTTTAGAATTTAATTTTCTAGCATTAAGTAAACAAGTGTTCACTTATTGCCTATGAAAGAACAAAATGGAAAGATGATAAAATATTGTCAGTTCATTTTTTAAAAGATTTATTTATTTATGCATACAGGCCAGAGGTGTGGGGGGTGAGAGGATTCACCAGAGACAGAGTGGAGAACAGAACAGGCAGATTACTGAAATACACTGCTGAGGGGAGCAGCAGGCGAGTCAGGATAGGTCTGCTGTGGCAAGTGGGTAGCTCCCTGGCCGGGCATCGAACTCATGCTGCAGTGGCTGCGGATAGCTTTGTAGGTTGGGTCTTAACCCCTTGTGCCACCAGGGAGGCCCAATACTGTCAGTTTATAATCTATCCTATTAATAACATGGACATCAATACTTAAATATTAAATAAAAAAATATTCATCATCACTACCATCGATACACCAGCCATTTATAACAATCTTTTCATTCACAAGGCAATTTCATGCACTTTGTATTATTTGAGTGCCCCAAAATATTGAACTTCAGTATTATTGGAGAACTCCCAACCTGAAAGACGTAAGACAAAATACAGACTATTCTGTTTGACTTAGCTGGAGTTCTATGAGTCACCAATCAGAAATTATTTTCTAGTTTTTCTAAAATAAGACTTCTAAGTTTCCATGGGCAAAATATATAAAAGATGAAAAAGTATCAGGGATGCTTTTTTCCTGATCATTCCCATTTCTAGCACTTTCCTTTGAAAAAGCAGATGATGAAGTACTCAGGAGTCATACTTGTCACCCTGTGGTGTGCCTGAGTCAGGAAAGTGGTTTGGAAAAGAAACAGCTCAGAAAGTATCTATATGAGCAACTTAGACCCCCTGCTTTTATATCTACAAAGGACTCCCAAGCCTCTAAATTGTTGCCAACAAAGGATAGAAGACAAAGGAAATCTGGACAACACATTTAGCTAGTTGTCAAGCAAAGAATGTAAAAAATTGGCAAATTTTCAGCATTGTACTCTTTGCTCTGACTTTCTCCACTGAAAGCTGATCAAGCAAAATAAGTTATAGAAGCTGTGCCCGTCAACACAGAGGATCTACCCAGGAACTTACCACAGAGATCAAGCTTTACAATTACAGTATAAAGTGACTCCCTATTAGGGGATTAAGCAGAATTAAGAGAAACCCAAGCCAGCATCGGTTTTTAAACACAGAAAGGGCTTTCACGGGGGAATAAAAGGATTCTCCAGGCTTCCAACGGGTGAGTCAGGGAAACAACAGAAAAAATATAGGCAGAGAAAGCTCCAAATTCTTCTTTTATCAACTTTCTAAGAATTAGGTTATTGGGGAGATGGCGGGGAGAGTAACACAAGATGTTTTCTCATGAAGCTGATGAAAGAAGCATCAGCTTCAGGGTTCGATTATACCAGGCTGGTGAAGGTTAGCCCAGTTCTTCAAAGCAACATCGCTGTTGAGAGCAGACAAATATGTAGGAAGAAGAACACGGGTGAGAGAGGTCCCACTCTGGGGCATGGCCAGAAGCACTACAAATATGCAAAATGAGAGGCCTCCCCAGTGGCGCAGCGGGTTGAACGCAGCCCTGTGAAGCTGTCCGCAGCCTCCACAGCTTGAGTTCGATCCCCGGCCGGCCAGGTAGCAACCCACAGGTGCAGCAGACCTCTCCTGACTCACCCTCTGCTCCCCTCAGTAGTGTACCTCAGTCTATCTGCCTGTTCTGTTCCCCACTCTGTCTCTAGTGGATCCTCTCACCTCCCACACCTCTGGCCTGCACCCCAGTTCTTGTATGCATAAATAAATCTTTTAAAAAAACAAATAGGCAAAATGACTTAACATGTGACAGAGAGTCTCTCTTTAAATACAATTTTTAAAACCTTTATGGGGAGAAATGATAGAAGATATAAATAAATAAGGAGTAAAGTCCTTTTCAACTTGGAAGGATAATAGCTATTAAAAATAACATGGGTCTCCTGGGTGGCGCAAGGGTTTAAGATGCAGTCTAATAAGGTGTCTGCAGCCACTGCAGCACGAGTTCAAACCCCAGCCAGGGAGCTACCCACATGGCGCAGCAGACCTCTCCTGTCTCACTAGCTGCTCCCCACTCTATCTCTGGTGAATCCTTTCACCCCCCACACACACACCTCTGTCCTGTACCCCAGTTCTTGTATGAATAAATAAATAAAATCTTAAAAAAAAGACCATCTTTCCTTTAAAAAAATATATATAAAATAAAATAAATAAAAATAACATGTTAGGGCCTCCCTGGTGGTGCACGGGGTTAAGCACAGCACTGTGAAGCTGTTCTCAGCCTCTGCAGCACAAGTTGGCTTGCAGGCTGGCCAGGGAGTTACCCACATGGCACAGCAGACCTCTCCTGTCTCTCCCACTGCTCCCCTCAGCAGTGTATTTCAGTCAGTCTGACTGTTCTGTTCCCCACTCTGTCTCTAGTGAATCCTCTCCCCCACCCACCCTCCTGCACACTCCACTTCTTATATGCATAAACAATCTTTAAAAAAATAAAACTGAAAAAATAAAAATAACTTGTTAGGTTAACAAAGAAACAAAGAATAATTTAATACTACAGAATGTTCTAGAGTACTTAAAAATTCATTTGCAAGAAATAAACAGGCAAAAACATGCAAAGATATTTGGGAAATTAAAACTCATGGTAGGTTTTAATACTCATTATAAAGCAAAAAAGAAATCACCTAACATGTAAAAGCTAACATGATGCTTTATTATGGCTTACTCTGTAGCAACTAGGAGTAACAAAACAATAAAATAGAAATTATTTTTTAATAAATGCTATCATGACAATGGTATGTTAGGAACCAGTGGCAAAATTTATTTGAATGTTCAAAAGACAAATAATGTAAATAGTGTAAAAAAAAAAAAAAAGGAGGAGGAGGGAAAATACAATATTGATTTCAAATGTAGAGGCAAAATTAATTTGGGTGAATTAAGAAATTGGATGTTATCAAACATAAGATAGAAAAACACAAAAAGTTTCATGTTCCACAGAATGAAAAAATAGCGTTGTCCCAAAAGCATTTATTTAATACTTGTGTGGCAGAACTCAGTGCTATATGTTGGCAAACAAAGAATAAAGGGGGTGTGAACTGGGACCAGCTGGGCTGATGCTGCAGACAAAGGGCAGGAGAGTAACACACACACATTCCTTGTAATATTCGTTCCCTGAGTTGAATATATTCTACAGCATGTCTTATTTAACCTGCTGTAGGGCCTCCCTGGTGGTGCAAGGGGTTAAGACGCAACCTATGAAGATGTCCGCAGCCACCACAGCATGAGTTCGATCCCCAGCCAGGGAGCTACCCACATGGCACAGCAGACCCCTTCTGACTCGCCCACTGCTCCCCTCAGCAGTGTCTCTGGTGAATCCTCTCACTGCCCACACCTCTGGCCTGTACCCCCTTTTTTATATGCATAAATAAATAAATCTTAAAAAAAATAACCTGCTGTAGACTCCTTTTATGGGAGTGTAGTCTGTGTTCTAGAGAACAATATTGACCCATAAAGGATGACAGGTGTACAAGAAATATTACCAGATAGTTCAAAACCAAAGAAGGTGCATCACAATGACTGTCAAAAAATGCAAGTCTTACTTGTGCACTCAGGAGAAAGGTCAAGGAAATAGTCATCAGCAAAGGTAACAGGTAGAATTCTAAGCGAGCCCTGTGACATTCACCCCGGGGTGTTACTGCCATGATTATAGTATGTTTCGTGGCAAAAAGAATTTTGTAGCTAGAAGTAAGGTTACTAACCACTTGGCTTTAAATCCAGAGATGGCCTGAGCAATCCTTGGTGAGCATATGAACCTTTTTAAAACATCGAGCTTTCGCCATGTGGTAACAGAAAGGGATATCAGAAAATATTGGATGTGTAAGAAATTTCCCATTGCTGGCTGTGAAGACCATGAGGGGCCATGTGAAAGATTCTGAGAGCAGCCTCTAGTTGTGGAGAGCTGTCTCCAAACAGCACCCAGCAAGAAAGGAGGGCTCAGCCCCAAAACTGCAGGGACTGGGTTCTGCCCTCATCCTGAATGAATCAGGAGGCAGATCCTTCCACAGAGCCTCCAGATGAAAATGCCGTCAACTGAAAACTTAATTTGGTTCTAGTTAGACCCTAGTAAATGCTAATAAATGGGTCTCACTCATAGCAGGAATCTAGAAAACCTGAATAAGGGACCAGGAAAAAGGCTAATTAATACGAAGTAAAAATCAAAATCAACAAGCAACTATAAATCAGAGACACACTACAGGGGGCGGGAGTGGTGGGGAGAGGAAGGACTAGGGTCAAAATGGGGGGGGTACAATTATATGGGGAATATAATCAAAATGAAAATGCATACATTGTGCAAAAATGAAAAATGTAAGAATTATATAAAATAAAATACTAATTAAAAAAATAAATGCTAATAAATGGGTATTGTTTTAAACTACTAAGTTATGGTATTTTGTTCCACAGCAATAGCAAACTAATCAGTAAGAAAGAAGGTGGACATGGATTGAGATGATAAATAATTATGAGAACCTGACAAACATCACTGCAGCCGGGAAGGACTAACCAATCATATGAATAGGAACTAAGCGACAAAACAGCCATCATGATGGCACTGAAAGCGCATGGAGAAGCCTCCCTGGTGGCTTTAAGCACAGCAAGGGGTTAAGCACAGCACTGTGAAGCTATCCTCAGCCTCTGCAGCACGAGTTCAATCCCCGGCCAGCGAGGTGATCCACATGGCGCAGCAGACCTCTCCTGTCTCGCCCGCTGCTCCCCTCAGCAGTGTATTTCAGTCAGTCTGCCTGTTCTGTTCCCCACTCTGTCTCTGGTGAGCCCTCTCATCCCCCACACCTTTGGCCTGAACCCCAGCTCTTGTATGCATAAATAAAAAAAAAATCTCTTTTTTTTTTTGTAAAAAGAAAGCATATGGAGAAAGGACTGCCACGGGGGCAGTACAGTACTAAATTATAAGCTCCATTTGCGGGCCAAAAGGAACATTTGTATGTACAATGAAAAAGAAATCTGTATTAACACACAGCTAAGCTTCCAGGAAGAAACAGTGAGAAATACGATTAGAGAGCCAGTGTTCTGTCACAGAGCACGTAGAACTTCAATAGAAAAACAATTCCCAGTAAAGATGAGTCACCCTAAAAAAGGGAGCAAATCAACACAAAGGAGAAATAAGAGATGTAACAAATGTGAGCAAGGACTCGAAGTCAACGTATACAGGAGACACACGACGGTGTGTTGGAATTGGTGAAAAATATTTCTGTGAGGAGCTGAGACAGAAATCATACCAAAATAACAGTGCAATAAGATTTTTTAAAGGGTACGGTTTAAAAGGTCCAAATAAGAAATTCTGCAATAAGGAACAAAGTGAATGAATTTTAAAATTCAGTAGACTGAAACGGATGTAGTGTCTGAGGAAATTACCCAAAATTCTACTCAAAGGAATGCAAAGTTGGAAATACAAAAGAGAATAAGAGTTGTGAATTAATAAAGGATCCAGTAGACATCTTCTGATAACTCAAAAGGAAAGAATAAAAAGAATTGGGAAGAGACAAGATGCAATGAGATAATGATGACTGAGGATCTTTCCAGAATCAATAAAAGACAAAAAAATCCTCATATCTAGGAAGTACAAGAAGTTTTGAGAAGGTGAAAATAAACGTAATCCTATAGAAATAAACCTACGCACTGAAAAGAAGCTGAAGAGAACCTACTATAAGGACTACATGTCCTAAAGAACCAGAGGCAAAAGATAGATTATCTTATCAGGGACAAAAATTAGACTGACATCAAGGTTTTCATCAGCAACAGAAGATGCCAGAAGATAATGGAAATAAAATCTTAAAAGACCTGAGAGATAAAAAGCTGTGAACCTAGAACTTTATGCTCATTAAATTTTTTTAAAGATTTATTTATGTATGCACACAAGAGCTGGGGTGCAGGCCAGAGATGTGGGGGGGGGGTGACAGGACCCACCAGAGACAGAGTGGGGAGCAGAACAGGCGGATCTGCTGAAATTCACTGTTGAGGGGAGCAGCGGGCAAGACAGGAGAGGTCTGCTGCACCATGTGGGTTGCTCCCTGGCAGGCCGGGGATAGAACTCATGCTTCAGAGGCTGCAGATTGCTTCACAGTGCGGTGCTTAAACCCTTGCACCACCAGGGAGGCCCTATACTCATTAAATTTAAGAGTAACAATGAAATAGGGTTGTTTTTCCCCCAGGAAACACTGAGGATACCACCTACTGATCCTAATTAAAAATTGGAAATTGAGCAGAAGAGATGGAAGAAGCACTGGGAAGCTAGAAGCTGACTAACATATTGGTAAATGATAATAATAATAATACCTAAAATACTTAACAGTAGTAAAATGAAACTCTGTACTCATTAAACAATAACATTCCCCCTACCCCTCCAAGTTCTGGTAATCATATTCTACTTTTTGTCTCTATAAATTTGACTATTCTAGATATTTCTTATAAGTGGAGTCATAGAACATTGTCCCTTTGTTCTGGCTTATTTCACTTAGTGTTATCTTCAAGATTCACCCATGGGTCTCCCTGGTGGCGCAAGGGGATAAGACACAACCTGTGAAACAATCTGCAGTCACTGCAGCATGAGTTCAATCCCCGGCCTAGGAGCAACCCACATGGCGCAGCAGACCTCTCCTGACTCACCCGCTGCTCCTCTCATCAGTGTATTTCAGTCCCTCTGCCTGTTCTGTTCCCCACTCTGTCTCTGGTGGATCCCTCCACCCCCCACGCCTCTGGCCTGTACCCCAGTTCTTGTATGCATAAATAAATAAATCTTTAAAAAAAAGAATAGGTTTTAAAAAGAAAAGATTCACCCATATTGTAGCATGAACCAGAAATTCCTTCTTCTAGAAGGCTGAATAATATTCCAATGTACATATATACCACATTTTGTTAATCCATTCACCCACTGATGGGCAGAGGAGTGAGAAGTTCTTATATCTACTTTAGAAAGGCAACCTTAGAATCAAGAGAAGAACTTATTTTAAGAAAGTGAGATTTTCAAAAAGAAAGAGTTGCCACTTCCTCCCAGTTGGGTGTAAGAAGTCTAGCAAAATGAAATTCCTCCTTGGGGGTATTAAGTATAATTACTTGGAATCAACATGCCTTTAAGAATGATTGATTGTTGTATTTGTTATTGGTGTAAAGAAACTAAGAGAAACTTGATGCATTTTGATTTATAACATTATAAATCTGAACACATTTTGGTCACATCAACATAATCCTATTTCTAGTGCTATACTATTTTGAAAACATAGAAGATATTTCCTGGAATATACTGAAAATATATCTCAAGAATAACAGTAACAACTGCTTTTATTGGTGTGTTTTACTGTATGCCAGGCAATGAACAAATAGTTCTCCTCTGGATTTTTTTATTTAATTCTTACAGGAATATTCATGAAGTAGGTCCAATTATCCCTTTTTTAAAGATGAAAAAACTGAAGGGTACAGGAGGTAAAGAATTCGCCAAAGGAGACAGCTACTAAGTTGCATAGCCAGGACCTAACCCAGGCCACGTCACTGCAGGTAGAAACAGTCATGGCTGTCTCCACTATTTATTTAAAGAGAATGTTTCTTCTCTGGCTAGGAAAAAAAAAAAAATGAAGTCAAGAAAATTTAGCAGCAGACCCATCCATTTGCATTAAAAATTTACTGAAGCTCTTCATTCTTTTTAATACATAAAGATTTTGGCTGAATTCTTTTTGCTATTCTGAAAGGAAATAAATCCCTGCCTTGTCATTTTACTTGGAAAAGCAGTAATGGGTCTTTCTACCCCCAGTGGGTCTAAAAAGTCTTGATAAATGTTTATATTTCTCCTTTTCAAGTTGCAGAGGAATTCAGCTGTCTATGACTCCCAAATCTATAACTGATATTCCCAGGGTCCCTCAGTTGTATGAAAAATGAGACAAAATAATGAGCACATTATAAAATTTTATATTTGGTGTAACTTTGGTAGTCTCCATGATTGTGGTCTTCTTAAAATAAATTTGAAGCATTTGGACAGTAAATATGTATTTCAGGAATAAAGAAATCAACACTAACATTTACTTCAAAAAATCTACAGTTAACTTTATCAAAACATCATTGCTCTGTTCTATTTAACAACTGGGGGGAAGCATTAGACATTTAATCCACAAAAGTGTTCAGATGAATATAACTAGTAATTAAAAATGAACATGAGTGTGATACCATTTTCTTGTCTGTCTCCATTAAGAGAATGAATGCCTGAAAGGCCGATGAGTCTCAATTTCAGGTTCATGCTCTTGATTAATGCTATCTTAACAACCATTCAATGGAGGGAGTTCAACCGGCAGGAGAAAAATGCCATTAAAAGATTTTAAGTTTCAGATTATGACAAGATACAGAGACAAGTCGAATTTAGCAAATGACAGTAAAGATTACATAAATATTACCAGACGAAGTTTCAAGAGGCGTCTCCAGGTCTAAGCAATGCAATTCATGAGGCTTCAAAAAGATGCAAGATTTCCCGACTCCACCCTATTAAGAAACCATCAGCGCAAGCCATCGGGTAGCGCCCTTTCCTAGCTGTCTAGAAAAACCTTTGCAAACTCACCTCCTAAACTCAGGGCATCTGGTTTCCGTTTTGCTTTGGCTTAACCCGAGGACTTGCTACTCTCCCTTTTGCAGCACTCCGCCAGCCGCGCTGGAAAGTCAACACTGCACCTGCTGGCGACGCTGAAGCTCGCCCAAGTGGATGCCGCTGGCTCGGAGCATCTCCTGCTGTCCCACCTGCTCCTCTTCGTCATCTCCCTGCCTTACACACGCGCGTGCATTCACACACACGCGTGCATTCACACATACACGCGTGCATTCACACATGCGCGCGTGCATTCACATACACGCGTGCATTCACACACACGCGCATGCATTCGCACCGTGGAGCTGGCATCTGCTGCCAGAGAGAAGGTACCGCCCCAACTGAGCAAGAACTCTGGTCTTCTTCCCAGGGCACCGTCCCTAGGAGGGACCCCAACCCAAACCCCCGCAGGTAGAGGCAACAGCTACCTTGTGACCTCCTCCTGCGGAGACAGCGGCCGCGGCCACGGCTCCTGCGCTCCTCTCTTCGCGAGACCAGCCAGGCCCGCCCGGGTCAGCGCCGGTCCAGGAACGATGCAACCCCGGGGGACCCCAGCCCGCACCCGGCTGCGCCGCCGCGGCTGGCGCTAGCAACGCGCGCGCCCGTGATTCAGCGCCTTTCCGCCGCCGCGGTTGCCACGGCGACGCGCGCGCACGCGCACACGGGTCCCCGGGGAGGGCGGGCCGCGGCCCCTGCTCTGCGCCCAGCTGGAGCTCTCGGAATGGGCGTCCGGGCGACCGACTCCCGCGCCGCGGGGAGCGGGCGGACGGCTTTCGGGAGACAGGGTGGCCTGCACGTTCCTCTTTGCCTTCTCCAGCCCTTGCCCGCCACATGGTCCCGAGCGACCCTTCCAAAGGCCCAAAGGGGCTTTAAGAATGTGTCCCCCGAAGCGAAGTCACCCCCCCAATACACAAGTCCCACGCCTCTAGCTCCTTGGCCCTACTCCTTGGGCCCTACTAGGTTTTGAACACTAGGTTTTGAACACGTGCTGCCTCCCCACTGGGGATGGAAACCGGCTCTGGGAGGGACCCAAATCAAGCCCGTGCTCTCGAGGTTCACTAGCTGTCTCATGTATTTGGACTACACTTATTTCTTGGGGAAGGGGATAAGCTGACCCATGGAAAACAGATGCAGGCTACTCTTCCTTGCATTTTTATTGTTCTCTTACTGTTCTGGGGTCAGGGCGCATTCCTCGCACATTCCCAGGACTGTGAAGAATGGCGCAGAGTTTAGGGCTGAGTTACAGAAGGCATGAACGACCCCCTGCTAGGCTACTCACTCACCTTGGTGGATCTTGGACAAGAAACATAATTCTGTTAAACCTCCGTTTCCTCAATTATAATGGGACAATTTTTTTAAGACTTATTTATTTATGCATACAAGAACTGGGGTACAGGCCAGAGATGTGGGGAGTGAGAGGATCCACCAGAGACAGAGCGGAGAACAGAACAGGCAGACTGACTGAAATGCACTGCTGAGGGGAGCAGTGGGCGAGACAGGAGAGGTCTGCAGTGCCATGTGGGTAGCTCCCTGGCCCGCGGGATCTAACTCCTGCTGCATGGGCTGTGGACTGCTTCACAGTGCGGTGCTTAACCACTTGGGCCACCAGGGAGGCCCTCCTCAATTAAAAAGAGAGAACCATAGCACTCATAAAAGGTTGGTTGCAGGAATTAAATAATAATGCACATTGCAAGAATAAAAACTTGTCCAGGACTTAGAGTGAAAAATCATCTTTGATTTAAAAAAAAAAAAAAAAAAAAAAAGGCAACCCTGCCTTTCATCAGGCTAAGAGGACAGACTCAGATAAAGACAGGAAAGTTAACGGGAAATACTGTTTTTCCCAAAGCCTTGCAGCAGCAGTAACTTAAAAACCCCCTCTTTGAGTGCCCCATTTGCTTTGCTATTCCCCATCCCTAGCCAGTGATACCAAATTGCTACTCTCCTTTCCTGAGGACACCCAAATGTTGGTTAATCCCTGCTTCTCCCAATCTTTCTTTGAAGCAGTAACCGAACGCCTGATTTCAAGAACCTCCTTAGAAACCTTTCATGTGAACACAAAACCTTACAAAGCATCGTCATTTCTCTTCTCAGAAGACATTCCACAGTACCCCTCCTTACTGCATCCATAAATCTGATCCGTAAATCTTGTTCACAATGGTCTTTGGATATACTAATATATATGTGCTTAACCTAGAATGTTAAATTATAAACTCAAAACCATCACAAGGAGTACCTATTCTGACGTATGTAAAAAAACATGTATTTCTGAAATATATTTCGAAACATTTGTCTTACTAAGCTGCACAAGAAAAGACAAGGAACTATCCTGTTTCGTAGGTGGGAAAGTCAGCTCGAGCAAGGTTCAAGTACATTCCACATCAGTGGCGAAGGTGGTGCTTAGTCAATTGAAATAAAAGATTCTGAGTTGGAATTTCTGAGAGGTAAGGTACAAAAAACTACTATACTGGAAAAAAAAGTTTTTCCAGGGCCTCCCTCGTGGTGCAAGGGGTTAAGCAAAGTACTGTGAAGCTACCCTGCAGCCTCTGCAGCATTTTGATGCCCTGCCAGCAGGGAACTACCCACATGGCACAGCAGACCTCTCCTGTCTCCACGGCAGTTCCCCTCAGCTCCCCTCAGTCAGTCTGCCTGTTCTGTTCCCCACTCTGTCTCTGGTGAATCCTCTCACCCCCTGTACCTCTGGCCTATACCCCAGTTCTTATATGCATAAATAGATCTTTTAAAAAAAGTGCCCATGGTTCAATCCTATTCATTCACTTATAACTTGTTTCTAATTTTGTCACTCTAAACAGTAATTGGGAAGGTCTTTCACTTGGAGGCTTGGGTGATATAAAAGGAAATGGTACTCCTTTCCTTACTCTAATAAACATGATTACATATTTTATAGTTTATATTTTGCTTTTTACTTAGGTTTTTTTTTTTTTGGTAAAGTGAGGTGAGGTTGGTTTTATTCTTCCAAATGAATAAGCAATTTACCCTTTCTAGTGCCTGTGTGATGTATGATGGTATTAGCAGTACTTCTCAAGTTAGTTTTAATGATTAAAATGATGACTAACATAAAAAACCTTTTCCACTGTCACTAAAATGGGAATATCATGTACAAATTCAGCTTCCCGTTGTTAGGTGTTTTAGTTAATTCTGACACTCCTGATAAAAATAAGGTTCTGCCACTTCGCCTTCTAATTATTCCACTGGCTTTCTTTTTTTATACTAAGGAAGTCTCAATGTATTTTTGGTAATTCTTAGGGAGGGTGAGAAGCGACATGGAAAGCTATTTTTCTTCCGCATGAACGCCAATTAGCAGCACTAGAACCAGAAACAGGAAGTAAAAACCTTAATCCCATTACAGGCACAGTAACATACTAAAGCAAACTACAAACAAGTGAAATTCTTTATTTAAAGTACATTTCTTAAGGGAAAAGTTTTTTTTTTTTTTTTGAAAGCACATTGAAAGTGCTCTTTGATCTCTTATAAAATAACTCAATTTTACAAGTAGCAAAACCTAACTGGCTATCTCTCTTTACATTTTATTTTTCTCTTAAAAAAATCCAGTGCCACTATATCTGACTTTAATCATCTTTTCTTCTGTTGGCAACATAACTACAAACATAAATTTCTAAAAGTTAAGGAATTTTAAGTGTAAGATTTCTTTATAGCTTACCGATTATGTATCCTGTCAGCTGACAAAAATAGTCTGATAGAGTTGTCATCTACTAAAATGCAGATGACCAGAACTTTTTTATTTAAAATGATCTAAATGTGTGGACTGTACTAAGTTCTCCTTTTGAAATCTTAGTTAAAATAATAATTGTCTTTGGCGCCCCATTTAAAACACAAATCAAAATCAAATATAAAAACTAGCCCACAGAGATGCTCTGATCCTGCTTGAAATCCAGCAGGCAGCTAAGACCACTATTCAAAGCTCTGACAGCCTCTGTGCCCTTTCATTAAGAGGCCTCATATTCTCAACACTGGGTCTGCTTTAATTTAAGTAAACACTGATACTCAGGACTCAATTCACAAAATAAAATCACAATAGTTTTTTATGTTATGTGATCCAGTATATTAATTCTGCTATATTGAATCTAACCTTTCCAGATAGATAGAAATTATATTTGCATTAAGTCCAGAACAAAACTACTTAGAAGATATAAACTCTTATCTGAAAAGCATTTCATAGTATTACATCTAAGTTGCACAGAAGACCCCAGTGATCACTAGGAAATCTACCACAGTCCAGTTTTTCCAACCCCAGGAGGTCTAAACTTCGGGGAATAATGTGTCCACTTTCTGCTGCTGCTGCTCTAAAAAATATTCTATCAAAACGAAGCTTACACTTAGCAGCTATTCCAAGATTAGAGTTCATTTGTGTATCCCACGTATACTGGCAATGCTTAGGTTTGCCCAAAAACTCCCAGACATCCAAAATGTTGCTGGGTAAACCGCCACATCGGGTTACCTGCAAGTAAAAAGAATCTCTGTAAGATTCTGTTTTCATTTCCATACATTAAAAAGGTGCTTTATACTATTATCATGTGTAAATGCAACATTTCAAATCAGAATGTTACAAAATTATTTATTAATGACCAACTGCATATGTTGTACCTTTAAAGTGATCTGCTGCATAGTGATTGGTAGGTAATGCAAAACCATTAAGATACCCAGGAGTCTGGAACTGTTCCCTTCTTTTCTACTACAAATAGATTCCTAACTGGGTGTCACAGCAAACTCAGGAGGCTGAAAACCCATGGCCTCACTTAATTACTCACTTTTAAAATAATGAATACATGTGAAAAGAAGGCAAAACTCTTTATAATCTTTTCAGCAAACTCTTTAGTCTTATGAATTTAGAAGTATGTCACTTATATGATCCAATGTCAATTGCCCTCACATTTTTATCTGAAATTTACAAACAATATTCTCCCTTATCCTAGAACTCATGTTCTAGTTATTTAAAAAAAAATGTAGTAAAATATACATACTATAAAATTTGTCCTTCTAATGTGCACAGTGCTGAGCCATTAAGTGCTTCCACATTATTGCACAACCACATACGGGCAGGATGTACTCATTTTCCTAAACTAAAGTCTCTACCCTTCAAACACTTAACTGTCCATTTTGGCTTCCCTTCAGCCCTTGGCAAATACTATTTTACTTGCTGTCTAAGAATTTTTGACTATTTTAGGAAACTCATATACAAGGAATCATAAAACTTTTGTCCTTTTGCAACTGGCTTATTTCACCTAGCATGAAGTCTACAGGTTTCATCCGTGTTGCAGCCTGTGTCAACATTCTCTTCCTTCAGCTGGGTACTACTCTATTGCATGGACACACCACATGTTGCTTATCCACTCACCCATCTGTCAATGGACACTTGGGTTGTTTCCAGTTTAGCTACTGTGAATAATCCTGCTATGAACATGAGTGAACAAACATCTCTTCGAGAACCGACTTTTACTAGTTTTGGTTATGGTTCCAGAAGTGAATTGTGGGATCATCTGTTTAATTTTTGAAGAATCCCACACTGTTTTCTACAGTAGCTGCACCATTTTACATTGCCACCTCCACTGCACAAGGACTCCAAGGTCTGCACATCCACACCTACACTTACAATTTTCTGTTTCTTTGGTAGGTTATGTCAATGGATGTGCAGTGGAATCCCATTATGGCTTTGATTTGCACCAAGTGTTGATGCGGAGAATCTTTTCATGTACTTCTTGGTCACTTCTCTATCTTCTTTAGAAAAATGTCTAGCTATTTTGCCCATTTTTTAATCAGGTTGTTTTACACTGAGCTGTAGTTCTTTGTATAGTCTGAATATTAACGCATTGTCAGACATATGATGTGCAAATATTTTCTCCCATTCCATGAGCTGCCTTTGCATTCCACTGATAGTACCCTTTGATGTACAAGTTTTTAATTCCGTTAAGTTTCTTTTGTCGTCTGTGCTTCTGTTGTCGTATCTCAGAAGTCACTGCCAAATTCAATACAATGACTTGCTTCCCCATTTTCGTCAATGACTTTGTAGTTTCAGTATTTTGAAGTCTTTGATTCATTTCAAGTAATCTTTTGCATATGATGTAAAGATCCAATTTCAGATTTTTGTCTGTATATATCCAGATTTGCTAGCACCATTTTTTCAGAAGCAGGCTTTTTTAAAAGTCAGTCAGGCTGTTATCATTACCAATTTGCAGACAGTTCAAAAGTAAGTTAGATTTTTAAAAAAATGTGTGTATAAAAAGCTAAAACTGCCGAGGGAAGAGCACCACTTCCTGTATTTGGAATATTGCCTTCACTCTGGCAGTGAGTCCTGGCATGCTTTCATCTTCCTTTTCATTTCTTCCACTCCTGGAATTCTGTGAAGTGAAAATGAAGCGACTCCTCCCATTTCACTTCACTGTCAATGTATGTGAGCTCAGCCAGAGTGAGAGGAAAGGGCAGGAAAACCACTTAATATGTTCCCAATCTACACTAAGTCCTGAAAAATTTCAATCTGTCTCAACTGTCTTAAAGACAGAGACTTAGTTTGCATCCTGGACATGGTAGTAGTGGGGAAAGGAGGTAACAAACATTAGAAGATAAAGAGTAAGAGACAATCGTGATGGTCAAATTGTTCTGTTCTTCTCACCATGCAATATTACAAATTAACTCATTTTTTTCTAAATTCTCCTATTCTTCTATTTTCTCTCTACCCTGCTTGTAAATCAATACAATTCAGCAACATTGATTTTGTGTTGTCTGTTTCATGTGCAATATTTATGTTTCCCTCCAATAATGTAAGATCTCCTATCTCTGCTTTCCCAATACTAGGCATATAGCAGAGTACTTACTGAACTGCATCTTCAAGGTCAGTTAGCCATTTTTGGCCAATGAAGGCCCTTCTTTCAACAATGTTGGACAAAGGAAACCTAAAAAGTAGTTGGCACAGCAATAATCTGCTATAAAAACTGAAATGATTTTATCACTCACTTCTTGATCCCTTAAATTTGTGTCTCCTGCAAAAATGACTGTAGCTGACTCTGGAGCCTCTTGTATGTTTTTTAAAACCATTTTGAACTGGTTCATTCGCTCCTTAGCATGCCCTCTGGTGCTCTCCAAATGGGAAGTCATAAGGCAAAGTTCATTTCCCGACACACTCGCCTGCAACAGGATAATTATGTCATTAAAATTATCTAGTAACCACTAATGCTAAACTTTGATAACAGAATCAGCAATTTTTCACTTGATTGGTATGTGTTTATCCAGTGAAACTAATCAGTGCCATGCTCATCCTGTTGGGCCAAGGATAAAGTACCAACCCTGCTCCCAAAGACTACTATTTAGCAAGGACCCACTAATACTTTAAGACCTACCTCAAATGTCACCTGCACCGTAAGCCCTACCCCAATGTCCCAGGGAGTGTGAATACTCCTGACGCAAGCCAGAAAGAATGGTTCTAAGGTTCCCTAAACTGAATTATAGCACAAATTTTTCTCTCTACAAAGAACATTCATGATTTTCTATAATCTGGATCGGATCCACCTTCCCAACTTCTTATCACACTAGCTACCTCAATTTGTATCCTCTGCACTGAATTGAAGTGAATACTACTTCATATCCATATATGTACACAGCCAAAGCACAAAATACTTTGTAAAGCAAATGTGGAATGTTAGCAAACTCTTACATATTCTTAGGAAAACATAATGGATGAAGGATTGTATTTTCACAAATTTCCCATGTAAAAGCTTAACTTATTAAATTCTTTAAGATTATTAAAAGAATGCGTAATGAGGAGCAGATTTTTCTCTAAAGGCAACAGTTCTCTCTCTCTTTTTAATTTTCTGATGAAGTAACATTGAATTACATTATATAGATTTCAGATATGCATTATTACAAATCAGCATCCTGTATATATTAGGTTGACCACTAAATGTCCATTTCCATACTTTGCCAAACAACTAACCCCTTTTACCCAACTTATCTGATCCCTTAGATTTGCTTTTAAAAAAAAAAAAAAAATCACCATTGAACTATAAACACCATCATTCTGTTTCTTAAAAAGGCCATTTTAAAAAACTACTTACATACACACACAAAAGGTTTCTCATCATTTCTGTATTTGGAAAAGGAATAATTTCTTTGCTTTTAAATTTCACTCTTGATTTCTTCAACATTATAGCTGTGAAATATCCTTCTTCACGACCTTCAAATGTTGGTGGAAAACAATTTAGGCTGAAAGGATACTTGCAATTTATCACAAGTTCCCCTACTAAAGATTTTATAACAAACAAATACAGATATTGAAACAACTCCAAATCCTAACAGTAAACTATTCAAAACAACTGTAAGATAACCAACTCAGTCCTTATGTTTACCTGTCCCCTTCCAAAAGTCAAATGGAATATGGAAGAAAAATAAAAATGAGTTCACACTAAGTACCAAAATATTCAAAAAAGAAAATTTGAACTTTCAAGACAGAGAAGATGAGACTTAAACCGAAGTAAAATATATAAGCATTTACATTATACTCCAGAAGCACCAGAAAAATTGCAGTAAATAAAAAAAAAAAGGAGAGAAAGAATGAAAAAAAAAGTTAGGGGCAGGGAGAAAGCAGAAAGATAAGAAAGATGGCAGGTGGGCAGGAGGGAAGTAGTGGGAGAGAGGCAAGAAGGGAGAGAAGGAAAAAGAAAAAAAAGAATTTTTCAGAACTGAAGGTTACAAACCTCCAGACTGAAAGTTTTTATCAAATGTTCAGACCAATGATTTTTAAAAGACCTGAAGACCCTCAGTGAATCCAAAGAGAAAAGAACAGAAATTAGAGAAGCATCAAATCTATCATCATCAATAAAGGAAACTAGGGCCTCCCTGGTGGTGCAGACGGTTGAGCGCTGCACTGTGAAGCTGTCCGCAGCCTCTGCAGTGCGGATTTGATCCCGGCCAGCCAGAAGGATCCCACATGGTGAGGCAGACTTCTCCTGTCTCACCTGCTGTTCCCCTCAGCAGTGTATTTCAGTCTGTCTACTCTGTTCCCCACTCTGTCTCAGGTGAATGGTGAATCCTCTCACCCTCCTGCACCTCTGGCCTGTACCCCAGTTCTTGTATGCATAAATAAATAAATCTAAAAAAAAAAAAAGAAAAAACTACTCAATGTCTCAAATATTGACAACTTGTATTTTCCTGGAAAAGCATTCATTTCAACTACCTTTTCATACATATGAATACATTAAGTTGCTAACACACTTTCCTACAGGTAGCATGCTGTGTCTGGCCTACTTTTCTCACATTTATTTTGTTTGTGCTCTAACAGGCTAATGCTGATTTCTCATTCACGGACTTGTTTTTCAAAGAAAAAAGAGAAACAAAATAGGAAAATTGTTACCTGTAATAATCTCGTAATTACTTGCTCTCTTCTTTAGGTAGCTATAATATGGGGGGATGACTTCCTGGAGAAATAGCACATCCGGACTGTACCTAATTAAAAACAAATTTATGATAAGCACCAATATACCATTCCACTTGCCTTTACCTAGATTATTAGGAAAATTCTGCAACATAAAAGAAACATGAAGCAATTACCCTTTAGGACAACTATATTCTATATTCATACTGATCTTTGGTAACTACAAAATAAGATCCGTGCTATTTAACATGTTAACATTGCAAAGATCAAATTTTTGAAAAGTCATACATGCAACAACACTTTAAATTTAAAAGAAATGGAATCACAGAAAATAGAAAAAAGGGCCTCCCCGGTGGTACAGCGGTTGGGCGCTGGGCTGCGAAGCTGCCTGCAGCCTCTGCAGCACTGGTTCAATCCCCGGCCACCGGTGAGGATCCCACATGGTGTGACAGACCTCTCCTGCCACGCCCGCTGCTCCCCTCAGCAGTGTATTTCATCAGTCTGCCTGTTCTGTTCCCCGCTCTGGTGAATTCTCTCACCCTCCTGAGCTTCTGACTGTACCCAGTGCTTGTAAAAATAAATAAATATATCTTAAAAAAAAAAAAGAAAAGAAAAGAAAATAGAAAAGAGCCTACCATGGTCCTACAGTTTAAAAGACACTGTGTATAGTAACTGTATCAATCCTCTGAAACAGTGTCCATGGGGAACAAAAGCCAAGCACTAGAGAACTTAAGTGATTTGTCCCAAGGTCACAGAGTCAGTATGTGACAGATATACATCTTTATGACAATTTTATTTTCATTGCAATATTAAATACAAAGTTGAATAAGTAATAGTACTAGGAGTTTTCTAACAAAAATCAGTGTGCCCTCTTCACCCCAACTCCTATTTCTACTCTGGAAGGCAATCACTCTTAATTCTTTCATATATCTCCTCTGAGAGCTGGATTTTGAGGTAAGGTCTGATTCCAAATCTCCTAACTTGGCATTATGACCCTGTTTGTAGATAGGTAAGTAACATCCTCACTACCATTAAAGAAAATAATACTACTTACAAAGCTAAATAGGAACACACCCCTCGAGCCCGCTCTTGCAGATTCTTTAGGTCTAATCCATCAATATTCCAGGTAATGACAGAGAGCATGCTGCCATCTTCCTGCTGCATGTTTTCAAATGAGCTGGTTTTAGAACTACTGGAATCAGTGGTCTCTTCCTTGGTTAGGTCAACACTGGCAAGATCAGAATGAAACACAACTTTGTAAATAATCTGAAAACCAGTTAATTTAAAATTATTTTGTTAGTATTTGCAGTCCTCTTTTTATACACAATCAGATTTTAAAAGAGCTGGGAAATTATTGCCTATAAAACAAAAGTTATAAGACTGAGGAAAGGGAAATTCTTATTGTCTTATCCAAATGTTTGCTCATTTATACAGTTCAAGCCAGATAAATATTCTTCAATGACATGTATCACTAAAATGATTTTATAAACATTGATTCCAAGTTAAATAAAGTAAAATTTCCAAATTTATTTGGATTCACTTTAAATCTTATTTGAAATAAAGATCTCGTGGCACATAACTAATGGTTGTAAATTCTTTTTATTCCCCTCATTAAGGGGTGAAGTCTAACATCCCTACCCTTGAATCTGGGCTTTGGTGATTTGCTTAAAAGAATATAGTGAAATTGAAATTCTGGAGTTTCTGAGGTTTGGTTTTAAGGAGCCTTGCAGCTCCCATGCAAGCCTTTTGGAATACTCTGAGCTGCTGTTAAGTCCAAACACCCTAAGACTTCCATGCTGGGGAGGCCATATGTGTGTGCTCCAGACCTGTCTGACCCCATTTTCTGCCATCCCCCACCAAGACCCAGACAGCTGAGTGGAGGGATATATGATATATAAATTTAAGAAAAAGGTTCTTTTATTTATAAGTTTAATAAATGTAATTATTTTAACTTCTAATTTTGAAATTATGTCACCGTTAGAACCGCACAAATAATAAAAAGGAATTCCTATGCACCATTCCCTTACATTTCCCAAATGTTTAACATCTTGCATACTTAATACTTACTTGCTTTATTTTCATTCTGAAACATTTACAAGCTTTTCTATGTACTTCCTAAAAATAAGCGCACGCGCGCGCGCACACACACACACACACACACACGTGTGTGTATCTCCTAGTTAGATTATCATGTCAGGAAATCATCATCAACATGATATAACTTAAAGAGCTATTTAAATTTCAGCAATTATGCCACTGATGTCCTAATTCAGGATCATGTGTTGCAGTGAGATGACATGTCTCTTAATCTCCTTTTACCAAGAACAGTTCTTCAATCTTTGTCTGAAATTTTTAAACAGTATCAGTGATTTTGGATTCTGATGCTGCTTCAGTTTGGGTTTGTCTGATGCTTTATGATTAAATTTAGATTATGCATTTTTTTTTTTTTTTTGGCAAGAATGACGCAGAACTGTTAGCATGCCCTTTTCAGTATAATTCAGGAGCACATGATATGGATTTGTCCCCAGTACATGGTAATTTTGATCAGTTGGTCAAGGTGTTGTCTATCAGATTTCTCTTCACTATAGTTAATATTATTTTATTCCATAAATTATAATGTTTCCATATGTTACTTTGTTGCCCCAACTGTTATAGACTTGAGCAGGGAGGGTAGCTCAGTCTGGTCCCCCAACATTTTCTGGGCACTTCCTGACTTTCTAGCACAAGATGTGCCATTTCATCGTGCAGTTTACCCACTCCTGCCCTGGAATCAGTCATTTATAAAATGAGAATTTGTTCCTTTCAGTGAAAAATGGTATTTAGAAGCCAAGATCTCAGTACTTAATATGAATTTTAACATAAAAAAACCTTTCGAATAATCTTTATAAATTAATCTTTAAAAAAGTCACATTAAATGTAAAATTTTCCTTTGTAAAATTCATTCTTTCCAAAAGGTCTCTTTCTCACTCGACAATCAGTTAATGTTTTATTTTCTTCCAAAGTCTTATCACTGAAGAAAAAAGGCCAGGTCAAAGATGTAAGTTCTTTTTCATTGAAAGTATTAACAAGTGGGAAGGAATGTTAATTCTTTTTTACTGGCAAATCTTTTTTTAATAAATTGTGTCAAAAAAAATATCAAAAAGACAAGAGAGTCTATCATATCAGGTCCCTTACCTATTCATCACACATACCTCTTTCCCAAAGGTTTAAGATGTCCCACCTGTAACTCAATCTACCACACACTGAACTGTAAAATAAACAAGCCAAAGTCTCTCCAGTAGGTGGAACGGTCATAAATCTCATGGGGAGAGCATGATAGTATTATTAATTATATCTAAATGTACTGAATTCCTACTGTATGTCACATGCTGTTCCACCTGTTTTGCCTCTCTCAGCTCATTCAATCTTTACAACATGATATAGGTATGATATAGGTATTATTAGTGCCCCACTGAGAAAGAAGTTGAGACAGAGAGGGGGTTACACAGTTACTAACTAGCAGAGCTGGACTTACCACCTTTGCATTTTGGCACCAGAGTCCATGCTCTTATTCCTTGTGTTGGCCTCTCCTCCTCTAGTTTCACTATAACACAATTAGAGTAAGCCCTCACTTAAGAGTTCTTGGGGTGGTGATGAATGGCTTGGCCAATGGTCTGCAGAGCAACATGCCCAAGTTGTATTGTGACCATTGTGATACCCACATCGCCCATGACTCCATCTGTGAGAAAGACACACTGCTTTGGTAGGAAACACAAAGAAGAGTGTAAAAGACTACTATCAGAAATGGATAGAAGAATTGAAAGGAACTAGTAAATTTTAAGGAAGTCATTTGCTGACTTCCTTTCCAATTGGGGCAATGCTTTAGTCAGCGTAAATGGTGATGTAGGGTCTCTCTTCTAGGCAGTGCCCCTCAAATTTTAAATCACCTGGGGACCTTGTTAAACAGCAGATTGATTTCACAGATCTGGGACAGAGCCTGACACACTGCATGTCTGACTAAACTTCCAGGTTGTGTGATGCTGCTTGGGTCTCAAGTAACAAGGCCCTAGGCTGGGGTTATCAGTGCTGGCTTCACATTAGACTAGCCTGTGCAGGGTAAAAAAAAAAAAAAGGCCAAAATCCTATGAGGGATACATGCACCCCAGTTCAGACTAATTAAAGTAATATCTCTGGGGGTAGGACCTCAGGAATATTTTTAATTCTCGAGGTAATTCTAATATGCAACTAAGATTCACTGTTGTGGTTTTAAGCTTTCCCTGTTTCTCCTGAGACTGAAGATAGATTCCAATTTAGGGGGCTAATTCAACTTCCTGTTCAAGTTTTTGCTAATCTCCTTGGAATTCAGTAAAGAACTGACATTTTTGCCCTACTAAAGCACTCAAAAGCCAAGTTCAGCAGGCTTGAGTTTTTCTAGTCATAAAAATCTTCCTATCAATTTCCTTTACTTTCATTTTTTGCTAAAGCCAACATCAGAAATCTGATCAGGACATGCCCTAAGACGATGCAGGTCTTAGAAACATCAAGAATCTTTAGTCCTCCCCATGTTTTCCTCCTCAATGGACTAATTCTTACTGCTTCAGTCACTGACATGTGATTGGAGGTTTGAAAAAACCACTGCTTGTTTTTGTCTATCAGCTCAGGGTGGGAACCCTAATTGTGTTCCATTACACCATTACTTAGCAGATCCTCCTTTTTATCACAGTGACTATTTCAGGATATCCATTTACTAAGTTCTAATTTCTTCCCTGATCAACTACAACTTAGGCTGCAACTAACAGACACTAATTCAGGCTAGTTTGACAAATCAGAGGAAACTGTAAACAAGCAGAACCATGTGAATCAAAAATACAGGAATGTAGGCAAAGGGGTTCAGAACTGGCCTCCCTAAGATGTGTCACTTCGGCAATTGGATTATTTTGAGTTTAAGGCAATCAAGAGAACTTTTACCTCTCCCTAACTACATAGTAGGACTTAGGTAGGGGACCTTTCCCCTAACGAATTCTTAACAGAAATAACTGTTTATGACCTATCTGCTTGGCGGGGAAACATCTAATTACCCAATACCTGCTCCTCTCGGCTTCTCCTCATCCTGAGTGGCTGCCCCACTTCCCCCTGAAGCCCCAAGCCCTTACCCTCTTCCTCATCTCAGGATGGCATATACAGCTGAACCTCGGCCAGAATCGGTTCAAGGTTCATAGGGGCCACTTACAAGGCAGATTTTTTCTATCCATGGGTTCTGCATTCATGGATTCAAGCAACCCTGGATCCGAACTCATAAACATGGAGGGTCAACTATGTTATATATGGATTTTCAACTGCACAGAGGTTGATGCTCCAAACCACCACTGCCCCCCCCCAAACCGCCCCCTTTGTATCCTCTCTCCTTGGTTCAAGACATTATGCAAAACCTCAATCACCTGGTTGCCTTGAGTCCCTATTATCTTTATGGTATTCATGGAGACATGAAGTTAAATGTTTTTCTCCTGTTAATCTGTTATTACATCAACTTAAATGTTAAGTCAGGCAATGAACCTAAAAGAGAAGGGAACATTCTTCTTCCCCTAGATTACAATTCCAGTGAAAAACGGCATTTCAGACGGTTCCTCCCGAGACTCCAGGTTACTTCGAAGTTCCAGTCCGGCCCTCAAGAGAGAAGGGATAGCCCTGCTGCTGGAGAGCAGCTCCACCCTGAGACAGCGGCACAAACCCTTCACCTTCTTTTATTCAATCAGGACAAGGCCTGGACTCAGCCTCCCGCCCAAGACCATGCAGGTCCCAGGATACCCTTGAAAGGGAATCACTAAGCAAATGAAATCTTTCCTGCTTTCTGCGAAAGTAGTCATAGGTATGGTGCAGTAAATAATGCAAAGTAAATGTAAACACAAGTTTTGCTTCTCTAAAACCTATCTAGATGAGATTACCTAAGGCTTTGTTGCATTTTAACAAGGCCAGACAGCTGCCAGGCTGACTGATCTCCTAGGGCATCCTTGAATACCTGTCTTTTGTCACAAGCTTTTGTGCTCACTGACCGATGTTATCAGTGTGAGATGGTTATGTATAAAAGAAACCCTTTGTCCCTAGAATGCTGCTCAGACCTCATGCATGAGCAATAAAGCTTCTCCTGACCTCACCATTCCTGAAGTACCGCTTGTTCTTCCCCTGCCTGGGTAAAAGGCTAGAATTTATTCCTGCAACACTCTAGCAAAGAGCCCAAGTCCTCGGAGGTCCCAGGATACCCTAGTAAGAGCCCAGGTCCAGCAGGTCCCAGAATACCCTAGTAAGAGCCCAGGTCCACGCAATTCACAGGATACCTCAGTAAAGAGCCCATGTCCAGCAGGTCTCAGGATACCCTAGTAAGAGCCCAGGTCCAGCAGGTCTCAGGATACTCTAGTAAGAGCTAAGGTCCAGCATGGCCCAGGATACCCTAGTAAGAGCCCAGGTCCAGCAGGTCTCAGGATACCCTAGTAAGAGCCCAGGTGCACACAGGTCCCAGGATACCCTAGTAAGAGCCCAGGTCCACGCAATTCGCAGGATAACTCAGTAAAGAGCCCAGGTCCACGTAGGTCCCAGGACACCCAGTAAGAGCCCAGGTCCATGCAGGTCCTAGAACACCCCAGTAAGAGCCCAGGTCCAGCAGGTCTCAGAATACCTTAGTAAGAGCCCAGGTCCAGCAGGTCTCAGGATACCCTAGTAAAAGCCCAGGTGCACGCAGGTCCCAGGACACCCAGTAAAGAGCCCTGGTCCAGCAGGTCTCAGGACACCCCAGTAAGAGCCCAGGTCCAGCAGGTCCCAGGATACCCTATAAGAGCCCAGGTCCAGCAGGTCTCAGGATACCCTAGTAAGAGCCCAGGTCCAGCAGGTCCCAGGACACCCAGTAAGAGCCCCGGTCCAGCAGGTCTCAGGATACCCTAGTAAGAGCCCCGGTCCAGCAGGTCTCAGGATACCCTAGTAAGAGCCCCGGTCCAGCAGGTCTCAGGATACCCTAGTAAGAGCCCAGGTCCAGCAGGTCCCAGGACACCCCAGTAAGAGCCCACGTCTGCTTTGGCGCCTCGCTCCTCTCATCACTTACCAGGGCTCGCGCTCAGGGGAGGTCTCAGAGAGGCTTTTTAAGGTGCTCTCCTCCACAGGGGACTCGAAGTAGGAGTTCAGGGCTCTCTGAAAGACAAAACCACACGGTGAAGTCCGCGCGCCCCCGGCCCGAGGACACGCGGGCAGGGAAGGGACCGAGCGCACCTCCATCTCCCAGTCGTTCTCGGCCAGGAAGCACTGCGCCACGGCGGCGTCGCAGCTGGCCACGGAGGTGAACTCCACACACAGAAGCCTCCGCCTTTTCACCTCGGGCTCTCCCTCTTCTCGTTCCGCCTCCCCGCCAACCTCCAACCCGCTGTCCGTCTCCATCCTGGACCGGCGACGACGCCCCCTCACAGGGGCGCGCCGGTTTGCGCGCCGCTCTGCGCAGGCGCCCCACCCCGGCGCACCCGCATCAACTGTCCGGCGAGGAAACGCGCTCCGCCCTCGGAGGGCGGAAGCTGCGGGGGCGCCTCAATGGCCAGGCCGCTGCGCGAGAGAGCAAAATAGCGCATGCGCGCGGCCACAATGGCGCGCGGAACTTTTGTGCGCGAGTCGCTGGGGATGGTGGCGCGAGTGCGCTCGACACGGACCGCGAATGCTGGGGCGGGGGGGCCTGAGAGCTTTAAGTACTCCCCGCCCTGTGTGTCCTTGCTCTTTTGCAAGCTGCAGGGCTGCTGCTACGTTCATTCTTGTGGAGGGTCCAGACGCCGGAGAGTGATCCACCATGGGCTCCCTGACGCAGAAATTGATGGAGGTGTTGAAGGCCATGAAGCACGTCCAAGGGTTTGATAGAATTTTGGAAAAGGTATTGGGGGCGAATGTCTCGCTAGATCATGTTCGACTGTGCCTGTAAATTCACCTTAGTAATCGCGGTTACCACCTTAGTGGAGGGTCTTTATGTTACAGGTCAAGTGCGTGGATTGTCTCGTCCAAGCGTACCTGAATGAAGGTGGTGGTCGCTCCTGGTGACAGAATTGTCATTGCTAGTGCGGGAAGGAAATTTAGTGTTCGACCCTTCAGCCAGCAAGCGCCTGCAGGTGTCTCGAAGAAAAAAAGCAATAGAGCCTACATTCCAAGGCGAGATTTCAGCCTAGAGTATTAAAAGGAAAGTAGGGGCCTCCCTGGTGGCGCAGGGGTTAGTCTCAGGGCTATCAGGCTGCAGCCAGACACTGCGGCATGGGTTTGATCCTCAGCTGGCCAGGGGGATACCCACATGGCGCAGCAGACCTCTCCTGTCTTACCTGCTCCTCAACTCAGCAGTGTATTTTCAGTAGATCTGCCTGTTCTGTTCCCCACTCTGTCTCTGGTGAATCCTCTCACCACCTCTCCACATACACACACCTCTGGCCTACACCCCAGCTCTTCTTGTATGCATAAAAAATAAATCTTAAAAGTAAAAAAAGGAGAATAATTGCAGGAAGGTAAGAGAGCCAAGGTGCTACAGTGTTAGCCCCTTTGCACATGAACAGACCAACCCAGACTCCTAGTTTTCCATGTCTTTGTAGAACAGTGTTATGTTACATAGGAAGCGTTTATAAGTAAGCAGGAATTGCAAAAGCCCTTGATTAAGTCAGATCTGGAAAACATTTAACAACCTCGGAATTTTTCATTTTTTCTGAATGTCTAAGGCTTCCATGCTTGTTTTTCTTCTGATAGTTTAGAGTACTGGGAAATTTGGAAATGATTTACTAGAGGAGTTTAAATACGGATCAACTGCAGTCATTTGTTAGGAAGAGTGTAAAGAGTGTATGAATGGAGCAAATTCTGTCTTCTAGAACACAACATTTAGGCTTATTTTCAATGTGTGAATAACTGTCCCTAATTATCTTTCATGGTTTTTGTGAAAAATACTGCTTAGATGCATGTATTTAATGTTGTCAGATAAATGCTATAAGATCTAAGGACACACCACATCACAGTAACTTTTTGAAAATCAGATTATCCAAAATAGGAAGTATGGTCTAAGGGAAAGTTTGAGTTATTTTAAAAAAAAATCTGAAGCCATTTTCATTGTTAAACTTCAAGTAATAGGTATGTGTTTTCTCATATTCTTGCTATGAGTTTATTTGCCTTTGGCTGATTAAAATCCTCATATTTTAGCAGACACAATGGAGCAGTCATTAACTACAAACATACCTGAGTTAGCCTTGGTAGTAAGTTGCCTTCCAAGAAGGTATGCCTGTGAATGTAGATGGATAGAGGTTCAGAAGTTGCAGTAAGATTGAATAATGTTATAGGGCCTCCCCGGTGGCGCAGCGGTTGAGCGCTGGGTTGCGAAGCTGCCCACAGCCTCTGCAGTGCCGGTTCGATCCCCGGTTGCTCCCCGGCCACCGGAGGAGGGTCCCGCATGGCGCGCAGACCTCTCCTGCCGCCCGCTGCTCCCCTCAGCAGTGTACCTCAGTCCTCCTGTCTGCTCTGCTCCCTGCTCTGGCTCTGGTGAATTCTCTCACCCTCCCGTGCTTCTGACTGTACCCAATGCTTGTATAAACAAACAAACAAATAAATAAATAAACATGCCTCTATTAAAAAAAAAATTAAAAAAAAAAAAGATTGAATAATGTTATAGCACTGGCCAATAGAGCTACAATGCAAACTACAAATACAGGTGAAATATGAAATTATAAACTTTATAATAGCCAGGTTTTAAAAAGCAAGAGGGAATAAGTGAAATCAATTTTAGTGATTTATTTTAAGTAACATTATATCCAAAATACTACATTAGCATGTAATCAATATGACTTATTCAAATTATCAGACTCCATGTGTTTTGGCATGGAACAGAATGTAGTCTTTCTCTAAATCTCTAGTTCATAATTCTTTAGTCTCTTTTAAAATAATTACTGTGTTTTTTGTTACCTTACTGGACTTTGACAAAATTATTTTATGTGAAATAGCTATCCCTCAGGTTAAATATATGTAAAGCCAGAGATTTTTTCAAGGCAAGAAAGGCTCTTTTTTTTTTTTTTTTTTTTTTTTTTTTGTGGGCCCCTCACCAGCGGCCAGGGAACGAACCAGCGCTGCAGAGGCTACGGGCAGGGGAAGCCCAAGAAAGGCTCCTTGTTAAATGCAAGAATATGACTGTGATATACAGGGAAAAGTTTTTTGAAAGTTGCAAAATAATATAATGTCCCATTTTTTGTAGTTTTATAAAACCTAATAGAAAAAAAAAAAACCTATATATGCATACATGTTTGAATAAGGCTAGGGAATGATATTGAATGGTCTATGACCCTGAAGGGGTAGTAGGTTGGAAATTGCATCTCTGTACTGTGTTACTTATCCATATAAAATAAGTGATTTCATTTTTGTGGTTAACATTCTTATATAGGGAAGTAACATGGCAGTTTAGATAGGATTTAAAGAATCGAGATATATTTAGTGACGTAATGAACTCAAAAGAGTTCCAGTATTGTAGAGGAATGAGATTTGATATCAATTCAAAACAAATATAAATATTTTAGAAAATTATTAATTTTGACAGTGGCAAATGGATGACTAATTTCTTTTTTGTTTTTATTATTTTGGATGACCAATTTCAAAGGGAATAATGAGTTTACATTTCTTCTGCAATGGAATATACTTGAAGTTTAGAGTTATCTTTATTCCCGCTGAAATGAAATGCTCTTACCTTGTTATAGCACTTGTTTAAGTGGCGTATTCAAGCTTAGAGGTTTGTGAGGACCTCAGAAAGTTATTATCCGAGAACTGGAACAGGAGTTAAATGTATGTATTTTAAACATTCACAATACGAAAGTGAGTCATGATTACTTGGCCACTCTAGGAGTTCCAGCAGTTTCTGGAATACTGTTCCTCAGAGATTATCTCTGTTGCTGCTTGAATTGTGTCTTTATTATATGAAAACTGGCACTGGCTCACCATATTTGCGTTCCTGCAGAGCATTTTCCCCATTGTGCAGCCATCTCAGGCTGGGCTGTTTGTTGATTTGAGCGAAAGGAAGATGGATCTTAGATCCTCAGAGTTGTCTTTAATGCTGAAACAAGGGGATGGTGTACACAGGCAGAGAGAAAGATGAAAAGACTGGAGGGCAGAATAGCAACTGAGCCTCCTATCCCCCCGCTTTACACTGTGAAGTGCCCAGAACCACACAGCTGATACATACCAGTGTATCTAAGGCCCATCTGTTGTTTCCTATTGTCCAAAAAGTGGTAAACAGAATGTTTCAAGGTTACAGGCTGTCTATTGTTTGGAAGCTATTTTTCACCTTCCATTTTCCTTACAATCCCTTTCTGGGAATTATTTTATTTTCAGGTGCTAGATTTCAAACCATTTATCAATTGCAAAAGTTCTACTCAAGTGTATGCTTGCTCCCTTGAAAGGAGAACTGGAGGTGTGGATAATTATCGATGAAATCATGTCTATAGGGGTGAGAAAGCTCCTTCCCTGTCAGCCCCATTTCCAGAACAAGGCAACAGAGAACCTGTATACAAACAAAATCTTTCCAGTGTCATGAATGTGACAGAAGCCCATAATATCTCGTAGGCATTCTAGAATGATTCAAGAAATCTTCCATGTACCATCCTCTGGGGAAAAAAACACAGTGATTGCTTATATTCCCTCCAGCACCCCCCTAGACATGAGTGGCATATTATTTCAGCTGGTTGTCTCAGGGGACTATTTAATTAAGTTCCTTTTTTGCCTCCTGTCACTCATGTGCTAGCTTTTGTTATTTTTGGCCTTATCACCTTTATTGTGCTAACTTTTGTTATTTTTGGCCTTTTTACTTCCTGAGGACTAGGACGACATATTCCTCATTACTTGACATTCTGCCCTTGCTCGGGACGCCCATTTTCACTCTTACACCTCAAAGTCCTTTTCATGTGGTACCCACTGTCCCTGAAAAGATTTTACTGGCATCTCCAGCTGTTTTTCTTTCATCCAGTTGTATGCCTTGCCAATGAAGACTTGTGCATCTCATGGGTGCTCAGAAGGGGAGGAGTGGTCCAGGTAGGGAAACAGCAAATGGAAAGGCCCTGAAACTTAGGGCATTTGGGGCAGAATCTTGGACATAGTTTGTCAGAACAGAGGAAGCTAGCCAGCTGAAGGAGGGGAGAGACCGTGCGTGGCTTGGTAAGTCCCTGTTAGACTTTTTGGCTTTTGAGTGAAGTGGAGCCCCATTTAGAGGGTTTTAAACAGAAGAGTGACATGATTTGACATGATTTGTATTTTAAAAGATGCATTCTTTGGGCCTCCCTGGTGGCACAAGGGGTTAAGCAATGCACTATGAAGCAATCCGCAGCCTCTGCAGCACGTGTTCCATCCCAGCCAGGGAGCAACCCACATGGCACAGTAGACCTCTCCTGTCTCACCCGCTGCTCCCCTCAGCAGTGTAGTTCAGTCAGTCTGCCAGTTCTGTTCCCCACTCTGTCTGGTGAATCCTCTCACCCCTCAGACTGACTGAATTACACTGCTAAGGGGAGCAGTGGGTGAGTCAGGAGAGGTCTGCTGTGCCATGCGGGTAGCTCCCTGCCCAGGGATCGAACTGGAGCTGCAGTGGCTTGCAGACAGCTTCACAGTGCTGCATCTTAACCCCTTGCGCCACCAGGGAAGCCCGAAAATGGTATTCTGTAGGAGAAAATTCAGTTGACATTTGTTTTGCCTTTTTTTTATCCCAGCCACAATTAGATAATCAAGTGGAACTCTGACAACTGACCTTTGCTAAATTGTGCTTAAAACTATACTAAACTACTTTTGTTGTCTGTGAGGTTTTCATATTTGATTCTTTTTCCTGAATTGCCTGGCTTCCCTGGCACCTGTCCAGAAACCTTCCCAAAGGTCTCTTCCCTGAAGACATACTTTTTTTTTAAAAGATTTATTTATTTATACAAGAACTGGGGTACAGTCAGAGGCACGGGAGGGTGAGAGAATTCACCAGAGACAGAGCGGAGAGCAGAGCAGGTGGACAGACCAAAGACACTGCTGAGGGGAGCAGCAGGCGAGCCAGGACAGGTCTGCTGCATCATGTGGGTTTCTCCCTGGCAGCTGGGAATTGAACCCATGCTGCAGAGGCTGCGGACAGCTTTGCAGCGCCACCGGGGAGGCTCCCTGAAAACATACTTTTTTTAAACTTGAAGATCCTTACTTTAGTCAGCCTGTCTCTTTCCTGACTACAGTAATTGCCTTTATGCATTTAAAGGTACATGTCTAAAGGTGCATCTCTTCCTTTAGACAGTCAGTGCCTCAAAAGCAGGGATTTGAGGGCCTCCCTGGTGGTGCAATGGGTGAAGACGCAGCCTGTGAAGCTGTCCGCAGCCTCTGCAGCACGAGTTCAATACCCGACTGGCCAGGGAGCTACCCACATGGTGCAGCAGACCTCTCCTGTCTCGCCCGCTGCTCCCCTCAGCAGTGTATGTCAGTCAGTCTGCCTGTTCTGCCCCCCACTCTGTCTCTGGTGAATTCTCTCACCCCTCTGGCCTGTACCCCAACTCTTTTATGCATAAATAAATCAATCTTTTTTAAAAAAAAAAGCCAGGGATTTGATCTCATTTACCTTTTTTTCTAATGTTTGGTATACTCATCTTTCAAAGGAGGTGAGTTTATTACACCTTGATCCTGCTAGGACTGTGGTTAGTTTAAGGACATCTGGAGGGCCTCCCCTGGTGGCGCAGCGGTTGAGCGCTGGGTTGCAAAGCTGCCCACAGCCTCTGCAGCGCAGGTTCGATCCCCGGCTGTTCCCCGGCCACGGGAGGAGGGTCCCACATGGCGTGCAGACCTCTCCTGCCGCCCGCTGCTCCCCTCAGCAGTGTACTTCGTCAGTCTGCCTGCTCTGCTCTCCACTCTGGCTCTGGCTCATCCTCTCACCCTTTCACGCTTCTGACTGTACCCAGTGCTTGTATAAATAAATCTTAAAAAAAAAAAAAAAGAAAGAAGAAAGTAAGGACATCTGGAGACTAAATTATTTACTGTATAAATAAACTTGATCTTGTTCTTTTATTTTTTCCTTTTGTTAACCTGTTGAGCAAAGCATGATGTGATACTGTTTAGGGTGGTTTGTACTGTTTGCTTGTTTTTGTTTTCCTTCAGGGCCTAAGGCATAAACAACAGAACATCCACAACAGTTGTGGTTTGTGAAACTCCAAAATGTCTTGCTGGTGGAAGTCAAAGGCTGTTGAATATCTACGCTTTATCATTAGCAACGGGAGACTTGAAAGTAGACAGACCTACATTTAAAGCTCAGTTCTATCATGTCCTGGGTGACCCTGGAAATGAACACTCTGAATTGAAGTTACCTAAAAATGGGAGTTATCCCATCCTTATTGCAAAGTGTTTGACATAGTGCCTGGCATATGAAAATGCCAAGCATATAAAAATGCTAGATAAACGGTAGTTATCGAGAATCTAATGATCCTTTAATGCTTTAGACATTTCCACACCCCAGATGCAACAGACACAGCAAACATTCATCCATTTTATGCCTGAACACCTCCCATGATGGTGAGAATTGGTGCTATTAGATGCAGAACAGTCCATTCAGAGCTCAGATCCAACTTCTAAATATTAAGCTATAAGTTACTTAAATATGGTATAGGAAACACCTTCCTTATTGCTTTTGTTTTCTTTTAACATAAAAGTCAACATTTTACCATTCATGTAATTCTTTAATAATAAACTATTAATGCGATCTTAAAGACAACAGTTTAACTTTCCTAGATCCTAATGTCACTTTTATTATTAAAATGGGTTTATGGTACAAGCTTACTAGTTTAGTAACTCACTGAATTACTTTCTCTCAGTCTTTTAAAAAATATTTTACATCATTCATTATGAAGGCATTAAAAAATTACTTTGTGGGACCTCCCTGGAGGCTCAAGGGGTTGCGGACCACACTATGAAGTAATCCACAGCCTCTGCAGCAAGAGTTTGATCCCCAGCTGGCCAGGGAGAAACCCACATGGCGCAGCAGACCTGTCCTGGCTCGCCTGTTGCTCCCTCAGCAGTGTACTTCGGTCAGTCTACCTGTTCTGTTCCCCACTCTGTCTCTGGTGAATCCTCTCACCCCCCGCATCTCTGGCCTGTACCACAGCTCTTGCATGCATAAATAAGTATGTATTTTTTAAAAAAGTTTCAGAACACTAATTAAAAAAAAATTACTTTGTGCCCAAACTAGGAAACATCCAAATTAAACCTGTAATAGTGTAACAGAGCACAGGACTAGCTGATTTTGTTGGCACATAATTGCTAAGGAGCCATTAAGAGATTCCAGGTTGCTATAGATAAGGTTGAAAAGCCCAAATGGAAAGGAGTGGAGATTAACAAAATTGACTATTTTCCCATCAATATTTACTCTTTCTTTAATAACAATTTACGTAGGGATTCATTTCTACCATAGAGAGATGGGTAACTTAATTGAATTTCTGATTCAACTTTCTTGGGATGAGTTCGTTTAATCCAATGATAGTTTTTGTTGGGCTATTTAAACTTTTCTAATACAACAGAATCTCCAAAATTTTTTATTTTTTACATTTAGATGACTCTCGTCTCTGCTGATCCTGGGAAAGTGATTTGTGAATTGAAAGTAGAAGAGGAGCATACCAATAAATTAGGCACGCTCCATGGAGGCCTGACAGCCACCTTGGTGGATGACGTATCAACAATGGCTCTGCTATGCACAGAAAGGGGAGCACCTGGAATCAGTGTGGATATGAACATAACGTATGTATCCAAATTGCACCCACCCCAACTACTTTTTAATGTGATAGCTCACTTCAAACCAGCAAAATTATACACATTTGTAACATTAAAGCATGAGATGCCCTTAACTGATCATCTTTAAGTGCAGTGGTAGATTTGCCCTAAAATAGTCCGTGGCCTTGCGAATCTAGAATTAGAGGAACTAATTTCCAAGTACAGTGTGTACCAGTAGTAAAGAGGGAATGATTGAAACATTAAAAAGAGGAAACATTCAGCTTCTAACATGTATAATGCTGGGGGGTTGGGATCATCACAAACTCACTGCTATTTCCCGTGGTCCTTAAAAATGCCACTTGCACAGATGTCTTATGGGGATCATATTGAATACAAGAGGAGGAAAACCTGAATAAAATTCAATTAACTAGTACTATTGCCAGCCGTATTCAAGACAGTGCAGGACCCAGGGATTTAGTTTCAAGACAATTCTTCTCACTTAAGCAACAGAAAAATGATTTCTGTTGGGGAGACAGGCAGAGACTAGAGTATGAAAGTCAATGTTATGTGACAATGTTAGGGGAGGAAATGTCAGCTAATAGGAAAACATTGTCCCAACCTTACTAGTGAGTAACTGAAATGAAGGGCACAGCAAGCAGATGCAAATGCTCATGATACTAAAAACATTTTTCTTCTGGTACTGGTGAGCATATTCAGCAGTCCTCATCTTATTCCATGTGTAAGGTCAATTGACTCCGTTTTACCTGAAGAGCCTCTTAAGAGCAGAGCCATCTTCAAACCCAGCACTGCATTTCATGCTCTAAGATACTGCTCTTTTCAAAACCCTGAAAAATTTTTAGTGAATCATAGTTTTGACCTTTCAAAGTATGGGTTGTTAGAAGTATTGGCCATCATCAAGGGCTAAGCTTCAAATATTGATTCACTTGAACAAAAACTGGACAGTTTCAAATATTTACTACGTATTTCAAAAGTAAATAGCATGCTGGATTACAGGTGAGCAGGAACTGTATCCTTAAAAATAATACATACTATCACCAGGATTCTAAGAACCTCATATTAATTCCTTATAGTTCTTATAGTTGTATTTCACAATTAAGTTCTGATATTGATATGATAGGATATAGACTCCAACTAATACTTCATGTAGGAAGTTAAGCATATTAAATGAAACGTGAGGAAAACTTTCACTTGCCCCACATAAATATGAAATGGGAACAGACAAACAAAATGGAGACCAACACCCATTCTAGTATTTGAGAGAAATGAAACTTGTGCAGAGAGAGTGGGTGAGGTGGAACTTGCTCACTACCAGTCATTCAAATTTGACAGAACAGAAAGCTTACTGATACTCCTAAAACCTACTTTTAGGAGTAAAAGAAGTAATATAAGGTATTTATGAGGAATATACAACAGTCCCTTTTAAAAATCTGCTCCTAATTGTATTTAAATTTCTCTTTTCCAGGTACATGGCACCTGCTAAAATAGGAGAAGTTGTTGTGATCACAGCACATGTTCTGAAGCAAGGAAGAACCCTTGCATTTGCCTCTGTGGATCTGACCAACAAGACCACAGGAAAATTAGTAGCACAAGGCAGACACACAAAACACCTTGGAAACTGAGAGAACAGCAGCATGACCAAAAGAAACCCAACAATGAGTAGCAGGTGTAAATTTGATGTGAACAAATGTAGTTTTCAAAATAAATTAGCACAACCAGAAGCCAAAAAAAAAAAAAAATGCTTTTTTGGAGGTTGGGGGGGAACCACAGAGACCAGGTGGGATATAAGGAGATTGACATTTTTTCCTTTTAACCCTCGTCAGTATTAATCATATGTATGGTATCTGGATGAAAAAAATCCTTAGCACAAGGTAGGTAAAGCATAACTGTCAAGGCCATTCTGAAGTAAGATTACCTTTAAGTTCAGCATTAAGCTAAAGAATTATAAATTAATGGTTTATCCTTAATGTATTTTAGGGTTTTCTTGGCTCTAATATGCCATT
Source organism: Talpa occidentalis (assembly GCF_014898055.3). Lineage (NCBI taxonomy): Eukaryota > Metazoa > Chordata > Mammalia > Eulipotyphla > Talpidae > Talpa > Talpa occidentalis. The sequence goes on from NW_023602073.1 coordinate 13,832,060, forward strand.
TTTCCATTGCTTTTTCTTAACATAGGGTTATGAACTTCAAAACAGGTGACCCATAGCCCATATCTGGAAAATAAAACAGGACCATGTAACCTAAAATAGGCAAAGCACCTTAGTGAAACAGGAAACAAATGGTGTGCTGCTTTTCTCTAAATTACAGGTCTGGCATTATTTAATATTAAGAGTGGGAGAAAAGCATACTATTAGGCTCCTTTTCTAATACTTAGAGTAAGTACCTAGATTGGCAGATTTTGAATCTTCCAATCTACAGTACTGAAAAAAAACCAACTTCACAAACTTCGTCCACTTCTCAAAGGTCCTAGTTAACTATGGCATTCTTGAGTTGATTTCTGTGTCAGGGAGTCTTAGGAAGCAACTTTAGCGTCAACAGCTGAAGGTTGTGATCCTTCTCTTGTAATGGGAGTTGGGTGGCCTGCTTTCAGGACAGCAACGGACTTCACAGTGGCAGGGGATACACAGGTGACCCAGATCTTGATCCTAATTATTTCTCACTAAAAGTAACCTAGGCTCCTTGGAAAAATAGCAGATTCCAGGGATGTAGGCTGAGATCGGGAAGTTCAAAGATGTACTTATATGCGCCTGAAAGGAAGTGCTCGAGAAAATGAGCACAAATTATGAAATGGAAAAATGAGTCTATGCCACTTAGGTAGATGGCGGGGAGGGGAAGGGTCTTTGCAATAGAAGGCGGACACATGTACAAGGGTAAATATGGAAAATTACCTTTTCCAGCTGCTAACAATGTGTTCTGATAGAGAGCAGGGTAATTGCATGTTTCCCTTTAGAGTGCTTAATTGCAAGGGGGAAAACAGCAACTACGCAATGCAGAAACAGGATACCACCATGACCAATCACAATTACTACCAACAAAAGCAAACTGACATTGTGCTTTGGGATATTGAGAAGGGTATGCGATTATTTTACACTCGACACTGGCAAGGAATGCATCATCCAAATCTAACCATGAAGAATCATCAGACAGAAAAATGTCAAGGCCGTTAAAGGTTGAGGTACTGGTCCAGATTAGACACGGCAACTAAACACACTGACACTGTACAGAAGGGGGAAAACACCGTCAAGGACATTAAGACAATTGAAATGAATATGGGTGACAGGTTAAAGTATATCCATGTTACCTTTCCTCAGTTCTAGAACTACCATGGTTATGTAAATCTTTGTACCTGGGACATATGCCAAAATGTGAAGGGTCAGGAATCAAGGTGCATCTGTGATATATACGCCAAACTCTCAAATGGTTCAGAAAATACATATGCCTATATGTAGACAGAAAAAACTGACAAAATGTTTACAAGGCTGAATGTGGGTAAAGGTTCTAAAGCTTTCTGCATTACTTTCCCAAATTATTCTAAAATAAAAATGTAAAGCATAACAAGTGTAGTTCAGTATAGAACATTTAAGAAATTGGTCTCTAGAGCCAGCCAGCCTACGTTTAAATCCTCCCTACACATGAGGTAAATTAGGGAAGACTAGAGTCTGAAACCATCCTGACCTAATAAATTCATTTCAAATAGACTAATTTTCAGTTGATCAGAAAACACATGAAAGCATTTGAAGTGAAGCATACATTTTCTTCTCGAAATGAAGACAAAATGTCCTTGATTCCGTTTGTTGAAATTACAAACCCAACCGCCATTTCCCCCCTTCTGTATTTATTGCGCCATGGACTACAGAGTAACCCCTTAAGTCATCAGTAATACCTCCCCAAGGACGGGAAAAAAAAAATTTACTGCTTCAAAGTCTTGTGTATTCACCTGAATAGTCAGGGAGCTTTCACCTATTTTATTTAGGTTTTCATATTCCAACCAGAAGCTAAATACAATTGGAAACTGGTAAGCACTAAGTTTTACTCCAAAGGAGTAGGATCATTCAGATTTACTCGAATAAAAGTATGCAACCCTTAAGCAAAGCTTTTCTTCATTTAAAAGAAAAAAAAAAACAAAAACAACAAAAACTATACAGTAGTCTTTCCTTATGTTCATTGCACAAATGAGTTCTGCTTTTAGACCTTTGACACTCAACGGTGGTTTTCACAATTTAAGATTCCAACCTTTAATAACTTTTTTCTACTCCAAAAAACCCTAAGTTGTTGTTCTTTAGGATGGTGTAGAAACCAGTATTTCTGCACAATTCACTGGAATTTTTCTTTGTAATAAAAATCTCTTCTCCTTAAAACCAAAAAACAAAACAAAACAAAAAACAAAAAAGGAAAGTCCTCTACCTATTACGGTTTCTGCAGCTATGAATGTATTTCTCAGTTTTATAGCTGCTTTAAGCTACTTCAGACTCCAGATCTGCCTTAATGTGGTTAACTGTATCCACTCAGCAGAATACTTTTATAACAGCAACTTGGGGAAAGAGATCTAGAAATAAAATACATATGAGTACCAGGAAACAAACATGGCCCAGTAAAATGAGGCAAGTATGCCTACAATGAGATGCTTTTTATCTAAGATTTCTTTCCCATGGTTGTATTTTCATTCTTTTTTAACAACCACTTCTGGTCATTAGAATGTGACAGTGTTCTGGATCAACGGTGATATAGCAAAGCTATTAAGTTTTTAAAATGTTATTTATGCCTGTTACATTTACTTCTTACCCTCCAAATACTGATGACAGATGTCAGAGGAAAAACCAGCACAAATGGAAAGACCATCAAAAACGAGTGTCACCTTGTGCTTTAAGATACATTTAAGCATTTCAGTGTACAACAGTCCTTTCATTTCACATTTTTAGTTAAGATGCTGATGCAGTGCAGCAAATATGCAAAGCATCTTCTTTCACACAGTCCGTGCAGAAGACATCAGATTTTTTTTTTTAAGTTCTGAGATACAAATGATTTAAAAAAAAAAAAAAAAAAATCCAGGATGGACAAGTTTCAAAATGCAGAGAGTTCTGTGCATGAGTCCATTTTCTTTAAACTCTGAAAGAATAAAGTGGTAAGAAAACAATAAAAACATTGCTGCTGCACTCTGATCTTCTCCATTTTGCTGGTCAGTACTCTATTCTGGCATATAAGGATGGAGGTGATCCTCTATGGTGCCAACTGCCCAGTGGGTAAGCTGTTCCTGTGGCAGGTAGAGGCAGATGCTGCATAACTTGAAGATTGTAGCTTTGTTTTTTGGAGTCTAAAAGGGGAAAAATTTTAATATTCTTAAGACTTTAATGTAACTGATCAATTGCCACATGAAACCAATCTCCCACAATTTAAGCTTAACCCACTTATGGACACAGTAATAAAGCTCATAGAGTCAGTGAACAAACTGTTGTTCTATTGAAGAAGACAGAATCTCACCATACAAAATACAGGAAAACAATGGCAGGATAAAAACTGAGTTAAGTTTAAAGAATTCATGCAGATGGCGCAGCAGACCTCTCCTGTCTGGCCCGCTGCTCCCCTCAGCAGTGTACTTCGGTCAATCTGCCTGTTCTGTTCCCCACTCTGTCTCTGGTGAATCCTCTCATCCCCCTTCCCCCACATCTCTGGCCTGTACCCCAGCTCTTGTATGCATAAATAAATAACTCTTTAAAAAAAAAAAAAAAGAATTCATGCAGAATAAAAGCTTCAAGTACTAGAAATCAAAGTATAAGCAAATCAAGCTACTTCTTTCAAGTAGCAGTTACTATTTTAACACCTTCTAGCAAACAAGGTAGGTGTTTTCACAAATAACAACTGCAAGTAATGTGAAAATCTGAACCCAGACCTTCTTCAAAAGTCAATCTTGTTTTCAAGATGTCACCTCTATGACAGGCCAAAAAAAACCCTGCCTTTGCCATGCCTAGAGCAATCCATATGTAAATGAACTTATACACACACATTTTTCTTTTCATTTTAAATGTTACAGCATCCCTATGAATATCTTTTATTCAATTAACAGAAAACATGCTCAGAGAAGTAACTGTCCAAGATCTCATAGTGGCTGCATCTATATTAGAATCCAGACTCAGGGTACATGATTCTCTACCACCTGTCCATTCAAAATTCTCCTGTGGTTTATCTTAAACGATACAGGGCACAAAATATCTGCTTAATTATCATTAGGCCAATTAATTTCTTGATTTTCTTAGCTATTATAAAACAGGAGTAGTAAGATCTGTATGTCAGAAGACAGTTGGAAGGACTAGGGTGACCAACCATCCCAGACGGCCCAGGACTGGGTACAATCAGGACATGCAGGGAAACTAAACTGCTGGTTACTTTAACTACAACCCCAATTTACCTTAGGAGCTTAAAATTTTCTTCTCATTGAAAGGCTTAAGCTGTTTGCTTCATAAAACATAGAAATCATTTGACGATAGTTAATAGATGAATTACTTCTTCTTTAGCAAAGTAACTCCCCTTCAAGTCACCAGTCATTTCTATATAGTATTACTATTCTCACAATATTCATATGAAAATTAAGTCTACGCTAGTATATAAATCAGTAACTTTCCTAAGACTGAAAATCTGCTGTGACTTCAATGTAAGTCAATAACCTGTTATATCGCATTTTCTCAAGACATAAATGAAAGTACATTATACTTGTAATTAAAAACCAAAAACAAGTCAACTTAAAGTGTACCAGGAGGACGAAGTTAAAATGGAAAAAAACAAAAAAAAATCCGAAATTACACGGCTTGTCTCTTAGGTTTATCAAATGTCACCAGTGAAATTAACTTTCTTCTATTAATTCCCAGTCCCTTTATATCTGTACCCATACCATAATTACTTAACCTCTCAGAAGATAGAAAGTAAATGTATAATCTTGTCAATCTGTCAGCTTGTAAAGGTAGCAGTATGAGTCACCTTTATATTTTTTATTACCTTGCACACGAGACTCATAAAAATAAACATGTTCTATAATGCAATTAATATCATAAATACTCAAAGTCTTTACTAGGATCACCTCAGGGAGGCTTTCTCTGGTGACACCATCTAAGAATTCATATCCAACAGTTTATATTATCACTCCCCATCCCCCCTCCTCTTAGCATTTGTTAACTATTTTGATTATTTATGAAAGGTAATTCACAACGGAATGTGAATCCACAAGGCCAAAATTTTTCTGTTTTTTATGGCTACACAATGGTGGGCACTTAGTAGGAATTATTTGTTGAACAAATGGTAAGTCAGACTGGTGCAATTTTTTAATGATTAATAACAAAGGACTATGAATTCTATGTGCAGATACTCAGGTTGATGAAAATAAATGTTTCAGAGTAAAAATTGGCAATACCTGAATTGCTACTTCAAACTGTAAATGCTTATTTGAAAACACCTGCATCTTTTAACTACAGAGGTGCCTCAGGACCTTTTTATAGGTTTTGATTTAAAAGGTTGAGGCCAGTGCTCAACATATGTGTTATGAATCACCCAAGGATTTTGTTCAAAATGCAGACTTTGAGGGCTTCCCTGGTGGCACAAGGGGTTGAGACGCAACCTACGGAGTTCGCCGCAGCCACTGCCGCACACGTTTAATCCCCAGCCAGGGAGCTTCCCACATGGCGCAGAAGACTTCCCCTGCCTCGCCCGCTGCTCTCCTAGAAAGTGTATTTCAGTAGATCTGCCTGTTCTGCTCCCCACTCTGTCTCTGGTGAATCCTCTCACCCCCCGCACCTCTGGCTTACACCCCAGTTCTTGTATGCATAAAACAAATAAATCTTAAAAAATAAGCAGTTAAGTAACTTGAAAAATAATGCAGTGTTGAGGAGGTAAAACATTAAGTATTTATATAGAAAAGGGAAACAAATGTTTTAAATAATCGCATGTTTGTAAAAAAAACCATCAGTGGTTTTGGAAAATTAAAAAATGTTTACCTGCAAGTGCTGTCTGTCAATAAAGAGAAACACTGACTGGTTGGGATTGTTGACAACAATTCCAGTCTTATCCTTGCGGCTCAGTACATGCAGAAACTGTTTTTCATAGTCACCGTGATGAAACTCAAATTTGGCCTAATTAAGAAATACAAACATTTATATGTACTACAAACGTCACATTTCCTGAAACATCCATTGCACCATGTTTATATCCATGCGCATTGTCTAATATGATAGCCAGTAACAGCTACTTAAATTTAAATTAATGTAGTACAATTTAAAATTCAGTCCTTTCAGTAACACCTAACAGTTGAGGTATAAAATCCACTCTGAGCACTATAAATTTGCCATTTTCACTCCTGTCTTCCTGCCTTTTATTTTCAACTTATATTCTTCAGCACACTGATGTTAATTTCTATTAAAAAACAACAATGATACTTTGACTTTTAGCCTATGGAGTATCTTTACAACTTATTATCAACAAATTTATCTTAGAAACAGGAATGCTCACTTATTTGAGCTGACAGTTACAACATTTAGATAGGACACAGCATAGTGAGTACACCAACTTGTTTATCACATACAACAGCACCATACTTCATGGTAATGGATAATGTAATAATTTTCATATTCATAAACAATTAACTTCTTTAATATTTAATAGACTTGCATCTTTAAAGGTCATTTTTCTGATTATGAAAGTATGCTGACTGCAGGGAATTATGGACATATATATATGTATAAAAAAGGAGAATTAGCTATACCTAACCGAGAACTGACCATAATTAACGTTTCAGTAGATCTACCTAGTTTTACTTTATTCTAGGCATGTAACTATACTACAAACTAGGATCATCAACACATGGGTAAATGCCCTTAATACTAGAAATGGTCAAGTACATCAAATGACAAGAGCTAGCCGAGATACTGAGGGTCATTTTGGAACCACTACTAGATCCATTCTTCTGCTGATACACTTTTATATATATAAGGCATCAACTTCTCGGCAGGGGCTTCTTACTGCTCTTGAGAACTCAGATAATTACTTCAGTATATATTATTTCAGGAATGTGTGGTACAGGGCAAGAGAGCACCGTCAGTTCATCCATAGGACCCCTGTCACCACTTGTCAACAAAGGTTCACCTTAGATTTTCTTTGGCTTTAATTTCAAAGGCACATTGGCCAGAGTTAGATCCACCCTATTCTCAAGAGATTCTATGAGGCAAATGCTTTCTACTCTGCCTTACAATATTTAAAAGACTGGAGGGATTCATGGAAAACTTAGGAGAAAGCATAATCCCAAAGAATTTCAGTTACACCCAATTCTAGTCTTCACTTTGGAAGTGCTTACCACATTTCTTTTAGAATAAAATACCTGAACAGGCCTAAAAGGCTCATCAGATTCCTTCCACCTAGAAAACAGGAGACAGACAATTTTTTCAATATCATTCCGAGGCCAAAGAATGAAATCCATCTCCTGAGTACAGCCAATCACATCCTATAAAGTGACCAAAAAAAAAAAAAAAATTACTTTCAAAGACACAAAGCAACATCACTAACTACAGTTCGACTACAGAAACATTTCACAAGAATTCACAAGAACAAAAGATCCACTACATCACTTCATACCTTAAAAGGGGACAGTAGGACTATATACTATGTGAATAGCTCAGAACTGACTTCGTTTATCTTGCTGAGTCCACATTCAGTCTCAGCCCAGAGCTCCTCTCATCAAGACTCAAGTTTATCAGTATATGGTTGATGAAAACTCCAAATGCTCTGATCTTGTCTTTTTTTTTTTTTTAAGTAAGCCCCTGCACTTTCATCTCCACTCTTCAAAATCAGAACCAATACAAAGGCGTCCTGAAAGTTTTAACATGAATCCCTACCTTATGACTACTGAGATGCTCTTTTTGTTATATGCTGGCAGAAAACGACTTTGTCTTCTTATTCCTCTTATCATACATAGTCCAGCATATTAATTCTCCAAGGCCAATCGCCCTCTCCCAGTACACGATTTTATCAAAAGCCTTTCCCCACCCCTACTAACTATCACGCTCTCTTCTTCCCATATGCCAAGTTATTTCCAATGAGCTGCAGAAGTTTAGAGAAAGTTGTTGGCAATACCACCTTCTACTTTATCCTCAGCAATAATGCATATCACAATCAGACTACCCAGAAAGTGATCCGTATGTTTTATTTGAATTAAACTTCTAACGGATTCCTGACGATGGCTTGCTTACTACCCATCGGGGAGTAAGAGTGGGTAACGCAAGAATAACTCACAAGAAGTTACCAAATGCAAACTTACAAACAGAACTCACCCTTCTCATAGACTGGTATCGAGGAGCATGGAGCTGTACCACATCCTTCTGTAAAAGCTCTATGGAACTTTCCAAGGAATAGCTGGAATCTCGCACACCTTTCAGGATATTTTCTTCATAATTATTTGTCATGACTGGTATAACCTCAGACACTTCAAAAAGTGCTGATTTTTTCTTCTGAAAGGAAAAAAAAAAAGTGTATTAATGCGCTGGTAGCAGTCTTTTAACACCCGGTTCATATTACAATGTCATAAAACTTAATTCTAACTCAGCAAGAGTATTAACTGATGGATACTCTTTGTACTAAAAACACAGATTTTCAGATAAGATCTTTGTGTTCTTCCCCAAACCACACAAAAATAGGCTCTTATAAGAATGTTAACTGCCAACTTTATAGCATTATGGTATCCTTATCAAGTACTTCCTTAAAAGATCAATTTCCATTATTCTCTCTGGTATTTTTATGTAACTATGTCAATACTTGAAAGGAAAACAAGTGCATCAACCAAACTGAGTTTCAAATTTAGTTAAGACCAAATGCTCATCATCAATTTAGGTTCTAAAATTCATAAACTATACAAGACAAATGCCTGGAACATCCTATGAACATCCATTCACAAACTAAAAACAGGTTTTCATAGGCATTAAGAACAGTAAAATCTGAGACATCTCATAGATTAAATACAAAGGTCTAGTCTCAACTTCTACCTTGAATTTATTTCTCATGAGCCTATAACACTGTCAACTAAAATCATATTTTATCAATTCTAAAGTTATGAACAAAAAACAAAAAAGCAAACCCCTGGTACTGCTAATCTTAAAACAATCAGTTACCCAAAAAAACTACTTTTGAAATCACTTTGTAATGCTATACTCTAGCAGTTAAGTGCTTTCTTAAGGGGGAGGAGGGTAATAACCATGGAAAATCCCAAATATTAACTAGGTGCCACACTAGATTACACCTCTTATCTGAAGTCGCTCACAATTTACATGCGAAAATGAAAGCAGTATTTCCTTCTAGCAAACCTAATCTCATTTCAAACAGACCTGTCCATTACTTTAAATTACAAAAAGTTATCACTCTCCTTGACTACTCCCGGCTTATCATTTGCTGTATTTAACTGTCGAATTCTGATTGAGACCAACAAAAAAAGGTAAACTTCCTTTTTGGCTTCATTAGAATTTTAATAAATTGTACTTCTAAACACGAATTAACCGCTACAGTATTAAGTAGTGTTCTGTTTCACTAAACACACCGTAAGTAAAAGGTACCTACATCAAAGACTAAGTTTAGCATGTAAACATTTTGATTCTAACCACTTTTAAACATTCTGCCTATACTTTACAGAAACCTTTTCATTTAATAAGGTTCTCCCATTGTTGGGATAATGAAATTTATTGTAAAACAAATGAAAGTTCTACAACCTGATCACCAATTTCCAAACCAGTTAGTACTCAAGTTTTCCATAGTCACTCTGCAACTGCTAGGTAGAGACACTTCCCGTGAAAGTTACTGCTCGCTTTCTCAAGCACTACTTAACCTAATATTCAATTATTTAACAGATATTACACACTTACAAAAATCACTTGTGCTAATTCACATTAAGAACTTTAAATTACCTTCTCCTTGAATACAAAGGCAATATACATCTTGAAGTCAAACTGGTCAGCTAGAGATTCTTTTTTCTTTCTAAGCTGAGCACGTAGTCTGTTCAGAGCTTGCTTCTTCCGGGAGTTTGGGTCCCCCATTTTGAAATACAGGTGGTACTAAAGCCTTTGGAAATTGTCACTAAACTATGGGCACTTTTTCTTAAGACTCAAGTACAACAGAAACAAGTCATTTTTTTTTTCCTGCTAATATGATTGAATAGCTAAAATCACGACTGTAACCCAAAAACCACCTTCTGGCAATATTAGCAGACTGTCATATTACAGGGTCAAGAAACAAAAGCTGCTGTCCAGTCATGTTTGGACAATAACGTTTGGGGGTGGATGGGGAAGAGGAAGAGAAGGAAAGGAAGAGGAGAAAATACTTGAACTAACTTTTTGGAGAACACATCTGGTTTAACTGCCAAAATAAAGGCTCTGAGGGAAAACGAAAAGCCTATTATCAGGATTTAGGTGTGCAATAAAACACAGCTGACACCAGTCCAATCCTCAAAATCCATCCGGATTTCCCCCCCTCTTTTTGGAGACTGGATTACGAAAAGGAAGAGGGCGGGGGAGGGGTGATCCTTGTTGACCAAATATCAAAAGGAAAAAATAACCACCAAACCCCCCCCTCCCCAAAAAAACCAAAAATACACCAAAAACAGGGTAGGTGAATGAAACTGAAATATTCAATTGGATTTTACCCAGCCAGACCCATGGCTGCAGTACCTAATTAATTCTTAGTTATTTCAGATTTCACTATTGCTATGTATCGTCAGTGCTTGTTATTGATTACACGTGGTGGTGAGCAAAGAGGAAAGTGCAAAATCGGCCGAGAAGGAAGGGGAGAGGTCCAGGGTTTCCCTGCAATCAACTACAGTGTATACCGGGGGCGGGCAGCTGTTGCCCAAAGGAGCCATGAGAAAAAACAGCGGAGTCATTACCAACTTCCCCATCACCCACATTTTCACCCTCAGGCGGCTGCTAGCGCGGCGGCCAAGGAGAACCATGATGGCCGAGGGCAGGTGGGGGGGGGGTGTCTAGAAGACGGCAATGACTCCGGCGGCGGGGTCAGACCTGATCGACGCCCGGGATCCCAGCACCCCCAGCCCGGCAAGGAGCCCTACATCCCCCAGGGACCCCTCCCCGCGCGGCTGCCCCGTCCAGGTGGTGGGGAGAGCGGCTTATCTTCTCGAGCGCATGGCCCGGGCCCCGGCGGCGCCCCCACCCCGCGCCTTCAGCGGCAGCGACTCACTCGCACCACGGGAGACACCGGATCGCGCGGGCTCTCACTCATTGCATCGTGGCACCCGTTCCCGCCCGGGTAGAGGCGGCGGGAGAGGGCAAGGGGGGGGCCGAGGTGGGGGGGGGGGGAGAAGAGAGAACAGTCGTGTTACTAGTCACCGCTTTCCAGACAGAGCGCGCCCGCCCCACCCCCGGGGACGCGGAGCCACGAAGCCACGCAGCGCCGGGCCGGGCTAAGCTCGCTCGCGCGCCCACCAGCCCATGGCTCCCGAGTGTGCACGGCTCCGGGCGGGGTCGCGGGCGGGCTCCCCGAAGGGGCGGCCGGGGCGGGGAGCGGGTGCGGGGCAGGGCCCTCCCGGACCCGCGGAGACCGGGGCGCGCGGACGACTCGGGCGGGGCCGGGCCCTCTAGCCGCAGCCGGCGGGCGCAGCGGTGGCGGCGGCGGAACAGGCGGCGGGGGCGCAGCGCGCGGCACGGGCGGGAGCCATGTCAAGAGAAAACCACCAGCCACCCGCGCCCCTCCAGGCCCGCTGCGGCGCGCACTGGGACCGGGCCGCCCGCGCTGCTGCCGCCGCTCAGCCCCCACCTGGGACCCATAGTCTGGCTCGGCGCCCCGGCGGCGGCGCGGACGGAAGGACGCGGCGGCGGCGACGAGAAAGAGAAGAGGAGAGGCGGGCGGAGAGGAGGGGCGGGCGGGAGGGGAGCCCTGGCTACGGGTCAGTCACGGAGGCGCCCCCCGAGGAGTTATTTCAGTTCAAGCATCGGCTCGCGCGGCTCGCTTGCCCCCGCGTCGGGCGCCGGCTCGCCGGGAAGGAGGCCGAGGAGACCCGGAGGGGGCGAAGCCAAGCTGCTGCTGCTGAGCGTCCGCGGCGGCACTCGTCCCCCCCACGGCGGCTGCGGAAGCGGCGGCGGCGGCGGCGGCGGCCTCGGGCGCCTCCCGGGTCCGGGGCAGAGTCGCGTTTGAGGAGACGAGCGAGAACAAACAACTTAAAATGGCAGCGACGGCCGCTGCGTCACCCGCCCCCCTCCGGCACCGCCCCGGGCCCTCTGCGCCTGCGCGCCCCGCGGACGCTACCATCCGCGCGGACGGGAGGGGGGTGAGCCAACAGGAGGCGGGGAGGGGGCGTGGTGGGCAAGGAGGGAGCGGAGAAGAGCCGAGGGCAGAGGAAGAATGGGTTATGGCGAGGGGGCGCCTTGGAAGCTGGGCTGTTGTAGTTGCGGTTATTCTCGTCACAGAGGAGTTTGAGAAGAGATACTCCCCTCTTGTCCGGCATGGGGGTCCCATGGGGCGTGGAAAGGCCCAACCCACACTCTCCCGCCCCCTGGGTCAGGAGGTCCCCGGCTCCAGAGTTGGGCCTCGCCCCGCCCCCCTGTGTCGTCATAAAACCACGCCCTTGGGCCGCCCTGAAAAGCACCCGGATCGAGTCGCTTCTCTGTCGCTGAGTCGGCTGGACGCGGGCTGGAGTGGAGCCCCGGAGCCGGGCGGGCGGGGCCCGGAAGCGGGGGGCGGGAGCGGGCCAAGGTGGGGGCGGGGTGTACAGCGAAAAGGAAAGATGAAGGGTCTTCTTTCACTTGGCTTTGCTGGGTTCCCGACCCACTACCGGTCACCTCCCGGGGGGCCAGGCCCTGCGCTGTTGCGCGGCGACCCGCTGAGACTTCGCTCCAGTTCCGGGAATGGGCGCGGCGCGCGGCGCAGCGCGTCACATCGGCCCCACGTGGCCCCGGCCCCACCTCGCCACGTGCGCAGCCCGGGAGGGCGACCTGTGAGCGCCCAGCAAGGTCAAAGACGCCCTCTGAGCGGTGGCATCTGCCCCTGGGGCTCTTGCTCCCCACTGCGAGGACAAAGTGCACCCCACTCGGAGCAGGCCCTGTCGCCTGTGCTGGGCAGGGCCTTCCTCAAAAGAGGAAGCGGTCCTGGAGGACGTTGGCTGCTGAGTTGCTCATCCTGGCGCTAGCGCGCTCAGTCCCATTTTTCAGAGATATAAGGTGGCCAGAAAAAATGCAGTTATGTAAGTAAGTTGTCCGGAAAGGTCAGTTGTGCACAGAAGCAAATCCAGTATCACCCTTTGGGAGCAACTCGGATGAAATTTTAGAAGTTTATTGGGTCCTCGAATGACTGCTTTTCGCTTAGTGAAATCAAAATGTTACCGTAACAACTTATTTTTTCACTCGTGAGCCAAAGTAATCGGGAGCCACCTTCAATAGAAGTTGTCCAGAATTGAAGGGTCCGATTCCTTCTGTTTCCAAAGTTTCGCGAATTTCGGAAGATGCAATAGTTTGCTAGTGCTTCGGTAATTTATTTTCACAATCTCATTGTTGTGTGGAGAAGTTACAAGGGTAAAATCGAGGATTTCAAATAGTTTATGACACTTTTTAATTTTTTTTAAAGATTGATTTATGCATCAAGACCTGGGGTACAGGCCAGAGTGCAGAGGATGAGACTATTCACCAGAGACAGAGTGGGGAACAGAACAGGAAGATTGACTGAAATACACTGCTGAGGGGAGCAGCAGGGGGTCAGGAGAGGTTTGCTGCGCCATGTGGGTAGCTCCCTGGCCAGGGATCTAACTCATGCTGCAGTGCCTGCGGGTAGCTTCATAGGTTGCGTCTTAACCCCTTGCTCCACCAGGGAGGCCTGACACTGTTCTTTAAGATACTAAACCATGTGGTAAACCAACATTACCTCAAAAAATAATTTAATAAAAATTTAAAAAATATATATATAAATTTGCATTGAATTGTACGTTCTTGATCTGGCACTGGCTTGTATTGATGGTCATCTCCATGGAAGATTTTTTTTTTAATAACAGCTTTATTAGAAATATTCACAACAAAAAATTTATTCAAACTTTACAGGTCATGATTTTTAGTATATTCATGGAGATGTGCCACCAACATCACAAGTTTAGAAGATTTTATCACCTTAAGAGGAAACCCTGTATTCATTAGCAAGCCCTCCTTTTTCTTATTCCTAGTCCTGCTTACAAGGGTGCTGTAGTTTTGCTTTTTCTGGACATATTATGTAAAGTCATACAATGTGGTCTTTCGTAGCGGCAGGAGGACACAGCAGGGTTTCTATGTTCTTGTGCAGACAGGGTAAAGGAGAAGTCCTGGAGCCCTCAGTGGCTTTTGCAGGCTTTTATTGGGATTTGCCATGTACATGGCTGGGAGGAGTGCTGGGGGCCGGAAGGCTGGCAGGCCTCCCACCATCAGCAAGTCTTTATCTGGGCTCTCCTGCATTTTCTGGTGATCTTGTTCTCTGCTCTTCTCGTGGTTCTGCTCGCTGCTTCGGCTGGCATGTCTGTGATGCTGCCCTTATAAATCCAGCCTTAGCCCAGGTGTACCCTCTTACACATGCCCACACCCTATTCCAGGTGTCCGCCATCAGGCATGCATTCAGGACCACAGGGATCCATCATCAGTCCTAATGGCAGGAGGGTGGAAAAGCCTGTACTTTTTATTTGCCGTACATCTTAGTAACTGGTTTTTTTTTTTATCATGGTGTTCTCTCTCTCTCTCTCTCCTCTCTCTCTCTCTCTCTCTGTGTGTGTGTGTGTGTGTGTGTGTGTAGAAGAACTGGGGTGTAGATGAGGGCAGGGGAAGGCAAGAGGATTCTCCAGAGACAGAGCTGGGAGCAGAACAGGTGGATTAACTGAAGTACTAAAATACACTGCTAAGGGGAGCGGTAGGGGAGACAGATGAGGTCTGCTGCACCGTATGTGCTTTAACTCCCTGGGCAGGGATCAAACTCAGGCTGGAGTGGTGATAGCGCTGAGACTTAACCCCTAATCCACCAGGGAGGGCCTCATAGTGTTTTCAAAATGTTGTACTTACTATCTTTTCATTAATGAATAATATTTTCTTGTATGGACACCTCACATTTTGTTTATCCATTCACGACTTGATGGACATTTACATTGTTTCTGCTTTGTGGCTATTATGAATGATGCTGCTGTGAGCATTTGTGTAAAAGTTTTTGTGAGCATGTGTTTTCAGTTCTCTTGGGTGAGAATGGAATTGAACCTAGGAATAAAATTACTGAGTGAATGCATCTTAATCATTCAAAGAACTACCGGACTATTTTCCATAGTGGTAGCAACATTTTATATTCCTACCAACAGTATGTGAAGGCTCACATTTCTCCACATTCTTGGTATCTGTCTTTTTTTGTTCTAGTTATCCTAGTGGATGTGAAGTGATATCACATGGCAGTTTTGATTTGTATTTTCTTAATAATGAATGGTGTTGAACTGCTTGTCATGTGCTTTTGGCCATTCTATCTTTGGAGAAATGTCATTCAGAGCTATTCCCCATTTTTTACTTGTGTTGCTGTTTTTTATTATTGAGGTATAGTATTTATTGAATCTAGATACAAATCCTTTATCAGATAAAAGATTTGCAGCTATTTTCTCCTATCCTGTGAGGTATCTTCACTTTCTTGTGGTATTCTTTGCAGCATAAACTTTTTTTTTTTAAGATTTTATTTATTTATACAAGAACTGGGGTACAGATCAGAGGCGCCGGAGGGTGAGAGAATTCACCAGAGACAGAGCAGGGAGCAGAACAGGCAGATGGACAGAAAACACTGCTGAGGGGAGCAGCAGGCAAGGCAGGAGAGGTCTGCCACGCCATATGGGTTTCTCCCTGGCCTGCTGGGAATCGAATCCGCACTGCAGAGGCTGCGGAACAGCTACACAGTGCTGCGCTCAACCCGCTGCGCCACCTGGGAGGCCCCAGCATAAAGGTTTTAATTTTGATAAAGTCCAATTTCTTTTATCTTTTATTGCTTTGGTTTGTAGGAGTATATCTAAGAAATCATTAAAAATTTCCACACTACTATAATCATGAAAAAAATCACCATGGCGTCGATTTTGAGGTTAAAAAAAAGTTTTCAGTTTTTACTACTATGAAACAGAGTTGGAGATAGTTGGTCACAAGTTGAACAGATCCTATGACAGTCACTGTGCGGTGGCTTCTAGCTAGGTCTTATGGAGATGAGCCATAAGATAGCAGCAACTTGCCCTGCCCGAAGAAAATACTTTTAGCTGCATGTTTTTGGCAACTTGGAAGGGCTGTAAATTGGGAAGGGTAACCACGGGAAATGAAAATTTTTAAAGCGATGACCATAACCTTCTTCTACAAAATCGGAAATCACTTCAGATTTAGCTTTGTTGACTCTGGGTAAAGTTCATTAAATGTTAGAAAATGTTTCTTTGGAGATAGGCTGCTTCAAACACCATGGGATTTGTGGTGAGGTGATGGTAGTACTTTGATGATTAAAAATATCTGCTTTATGCAAATCAAAACCACAATGAAATACCACCTCACACCTGTGAGATTGACTACATCAAAAAGACCAGAAAAAGTGTTGGTGAGGATGTGGAGAAAAAGGAACCCACATAGGCTGTTGGTGGGAATGTAGATTAGTCCAGTCCTTATGGAAAACAGTGTGGAGGGTTTTCAAAATATTAAAAATAGATTGATCATATTATCCAACAATTGCACTCCTGGGAGTCTAACTGAAATTCAGAAAACACTAATTCAAAGGGTATATGCACTCCTATGTTGTAATACTGCTTTTAATGGCCAAGTTATGGAAGCAGTCTAAGTGCACAATGGCAGATAAGTTGATAAAAAAAAATGGTATATACACACAATGGAATACTACTCTGTTATAAATTTGGAAAAGACCCAGAAAATGAAATCTTGCCACTTATAAAAACTTGTGGGGATTATGCTCAGTAAAATAAGTCAGGAGAAAGACAAATACTGTATAATTTCACTCGTGTGGAGTATAAAGAAACAAAGCAATAAGACCAGTAAAACTAATCAAAACTGGGCCTCCTTGGTGGCGCTGGGGGTTAAGCACCGCACTATGAAGCAATCTGCAGCCTCTGCAGCACGAGTTCGATCCCCAGCTGGCCAGGGAAAAACCCATATGGCACGGCAGACCTCTCCTGTCTCGCCCGCTGCTCCCCTCAGCAGTGTACTTCGGTCAGTCTGCCTGTTCTGTTCCCCACTCTGTCTCTGGTGGAAACTCTCACTCCCTGCACCTCTGGTCTGTACCCCAGCTCTTGTATGCATAAATAAATAAATCTTTAAAACTAATCAAAACAAATCCTAGAAATCTGACTACAAAATTATACAGGGAAAAAAGGGCCCTATGAACTATGGTGTCAAATTTTCAGTGCTTTGGCGGTGGGTGTGGTGTGGCAAAATATATTTGAAGAGGTGTGAACCTATCCCCCCTAAGTCATAGACAGTGTTGTAAATCAACTTTACCTCAATAAAAAGTAATTTAAAATACAACCCTAATTTCCCCATTGAGGATTTGTATTGCTCCATTAGACACAGTGTTGGCATTTTCTTGGCTCCAAAACAGATACCACCTACAAAAGGTTAAAGTTTTAATAAAATACTTCTTCATGATGAGTCTGTGCCAGCCTCCTCCCTGAAGAAACAGAATCCATGGGCTCCAAGGTTAACCTCCTGACCTCCAGGCAAACCAACTCTTTGCCTTCACTCCAAGTTAAGAAAGGAACACTCACGTGTTTGCTGATGGAGCCTAAATATATGACAACACTGGCAATAAAGTATTTACAGTTGTTCTTCACTGAAGAGAATTTACCTCCAAAATAAACATGATGAAAACATTCTCTTATAAAAATCTGGTTTTCTCACCATTTCCCCCTCAGATTTATGGCCAGCAAGCATTCTGTTTTTTTCAGAAATTCTCAAATATCTTGCCCCTCCAGTGGTGCTATTAAGTTTATCAGACATGAATCTTTATTTCTGGTCATATCTATGATCTACTGCTTAATGCTGATGATAAATATCTACACAGAAAAGTTTATGTCTACACTTCTTAGGCCTAGAGGACAAATTCCTATAGTTTGATCCTAAAAACACTGCTACCAGGAACTTAGTCTCCAGATTCCAGCTTCACAGGTTTATCATCTAAGATAGCTATGGTAATATGGCTAATAAAATTGCACAATCTGGGGCCTCCCTGCTGGCCTAGGGGTTGAGTCTCAGGGCTGTCACTGGTAAGGCTTGAGTTTGATCCCTGGCCAGGGAGCTGACCCACATGGCGCAGCAGACCTCACCTGTCTCACCTGCTGTTCCCCTCAGCAGTAGATTTCAGTCAATCTGCCAGTTCTGCTCCCCACTCTGTCTCTGGTGAATCCTCTCATTCCCCCTCCCCCTCACCTCTGGCCTACATCCCAGTTCTTCTATGTATAAATAAATAATAAATCTTTTTAAAAAATTGCACAATCCAATAGGGATAATTCATAGCACATATTCAAAACACATGTAGACTTCTCATCTACAGTATTACAAGATTACTAATCAAAAAGGACATAAGGGAGAAACTATTTTTTTGAGGCCTGTACTTATCCTTTTGGGGGAGGGTTGGAAGGAGGTTGTTCATTTCACCTCTAGTCTTACTATAATTTCATGTCTGCCCAAATTCTAAAGGTTAGTACTTGTTTGCAGGCTGATAGTTGAATATTTATGGAGAGTCTCATTCCATTTACAGGTTTAAGAAAGGACATTTGGTGAGGTTACCAGCAGTGTCCCTGAGTTTGCAACATGGTTAAGAATCAGTGGAATACGCAGGTGAGTACTTACACTCCATGGATTTTTTTTTATTTTTAAAATTTCTTCTTACCCCACTCCTAATTTTCCTTGTCCATTATTCATACTTAGGCCTGCTGGCACCATACAAAAATATTATTTGCTCCCTTTCTGTTTACACTTAGGTTTAAAGTTTGCTCTCCAAACAAATTTGCTGATACCAGTTGAGAAGGCTGTTACCCATTATCTTTGCCTGTTAGTCTCTGTTTGTAAAAGAAAAAGCAAATGTCATCAAAAACGTCTTTTGCTAGCTTTCCCCAACTCCTGGTTCCCACTGACTTCTGCTTATTTCCAAGATATTTCTTGATTCCACATGTCACTCACACAATTAAAAATGTTATTACTAAGTAATATCTAATATAGCTATGAAAATTATAATAGCCAGTGGAAAAAAAAACTGGTTTTTGAAACTTTTCCAAGAAATATATCATTAGCGTTGGAAATAAAATCACATTATTAAGAGTTTGCTCCACTCATTCTAAACTTTTCCCAAATCAAAAGAACTTAAGGGAATTTGACCCATTGACATACTAAAAATAAAAACCTGAAATTTTCAATCCCTGGCTGGCCAGGGAGCAACCCACATGGCGCAGCAGCCCTCTCCTGTCTAACCTGCTGCTCCCCTCAGCAGTATTTCAGTCAGTCTGCCTGTTCTGCTCCCTGTTCTGTCTCTGGTGAATCCTCTCACTCCCCCTGCATCTCTGGCCTGTACCCCAGCTCTTATATGCACAAATAGATAAATCTTAAAAAAAAAAAACAGCATTTATAAAAGACCTCCAAATCTATCATAGTCACGAAAGAATAGGTGAGAGGTTAACAAACTTTCTCTTGAAGAGTGATAGTAAATATTTTTAGCTTGTAAGCCATACAGTCTCTGTGGCAATTAGTCAATGCAGCTGCATTACGAAATCAGCGATAAATAATACATAAGCAAATGTGTATGGTTGTGTCACAAGAAAATTTTTCCAAAACAGCTGGCCTGCAGATTATAATTTATTAACCCTGGATAACAATAATTTATAATTCAGTAATTTAAACAACAAAGATTATTTCCCATTCCTATTATATTTCTGTCATAGGTCTATAGGAAGACCTCACAATGAACTTTCAGGAATTCAGAATTCTGGAGTATTACACACTTCCATGTGAAGCAGAAAACAGAAGTACGGCTGATTGTTCATTGGCTGCTAAAGCTTCCACCTGGAAGTGACATCTTTCCCACTCTTTTTGGCCAAAGTAAGTCCTGTGGCTACCCCCAATTTCACTGGGTCAAGACACAAACTTACTCTATACCCAGAAGGGTAGTAAAATCGATCTGTTTGGAGAACAGCACTAATATAACAACAAGAAGTATATTATTTCAAATTATTTTGCCTGTATTCTACCCCTAGATCTCTTACCTTTTTTATTGAATATGACACTGTTGGAAATATTAGGAGAACTCACTATTAGCAATGTTGAAGAAATTTTAGACTATCAAGTCTATTTTTAAGTCAATTTTGTCACTTTGCTTTTCCCCTGGACCACTCTTGCTTCAGTTACTTCAATTCTGGTGGATCTGTCCATTGCCATTGTTTTCAGCACACATTTAAGTTCTGTAATTTAAGTTTCTTTTTCCTTAGTTGTAAAAGAATCAGCATTCCTGCAGCCTGAAATGGAGCTTCCCCAATTCAGTTTTCAGTTCAAGAATCAGGACTCCTCCTGTGTCCAGAAAAAGAAATAGAGCCTGTTATCTACCTTCCTTCCTAAAAGTAGTAGGAAAGTTCATCAATTACAAATACTTACTGAATATCTTCTATATATATGCATACCTTGCTCTGTGTTTTGAAGGACAGAGAAAAATAAATACCACTCCCAAGATTTTCTAGTAACTACCAACATATGAAACAAAAATGATCAATATTAGACTCTACAATTCAGAGTTGGATTGTGAACAATAGACATTGAGTCGGATAGTAGTAAGATAAAGGGAGATCAATAAAGCTGGATTAAACACATGAGATTCACGGAAGAAGTATGCTCAAGTTAGCTTCAGATGTTGGGAAGAATCTCACTAGATCTAGACAGGAGAAGAATAGAATGAGAAAAAGGTTGTTCTGAGGAAAAGAACACAATAGCTAAGGGTATGAAGGTGAATGCAGTCTGGTCTATCCATGAGACAGTAAAAACAATGAAAGATGCCCATTTAGAAACAACAAGAAATAATTTAGAAAAGAGCGAAGCTTTGGTTGAAAATGACAACCTGAGCACAAGCATTTGTACTGACAGAATTGAAAGAGCAACAATTTATTTTTTGGTGAAAAAGGAGGCAGCAACAGCTGAGAGAAATGGCAACGGACAATCATCTGCCAATAACATTTCTAAAAAAAGATTTATTTATTTATGCATACAAGAACTGGGGTAGAGGCCAGAAGTGTGGGGTGGGGGTGAGAGGATTCACCAGAGACAGAGCTAGGAACAAAACAGGCAGACTGACTGAAATACACTGCTGAGGGCAGCAGCAGGTGAGACAGGAGAGGTCTGCTGCACCATGTGGGTCAGCTCCCTGACCAGGAATTGAACACATGCTGTAGTAGCTGCGGATAGCTTCATAGGTTTCATCTTAACCCCTTGTGCCACCAGGGAGGCTCATGCCAATAACTTTACATACTGATGAACTGACAGTAGGGTGAGCGGTTAGCAACCAGGTCAAGGCCCCTTCTGTCTGGTGTCCTATCCTCTGGTCACTGTGATGGGAGACTCACTATTTAGTAAGCTCTGCTTAGGAATGCTGAACTTCCCTTTAGCCTCTTTTGTTTTCCGTACAATTAACTAGCAAGAAAACAGCCCTACCTATAATAGAGGAAATATCTCTAGAAAAAATCAGCTTATTTCCTCTTTTTTATTTTATTTTATTATATTTATTTATTTCTACAAGAACTGGGGTACAGTCAGAGGTGCGGGAGGGTGAGAGAATTCACCAGAGTGGGGAGCAGAACAGGCAGACGGACCGAAGACACTGCTGAGGGCGAGACAGGAGAGGTCTGAGCAGCGGGTGAGAAAGGAGAGGTCTGCCGTGCCATGTGGGAATCTTCCTGGCCGGCTGGGAATTGAACCCACACTGCAGACAGCTTCATATAGCACGGCACTCAACCTGCTGCACCACTAGGGAGGCCCCTTATTTCCTCTTTTTTAAATATAAAAAAGCAACTCCACATCAGTACACAAGAAAAACCAGTTATAGTAAATAGATATCAAAGCAGAAGAAGCAAAAATAAAAGCTGACCTCATGAAAACCAACTTGCATAACAGAAAAATAATTTTTAAACTCAACATTCTCAGAGATATTCTAGAAGACAATAATTACCTAAAGTAAAAAGAGGATACTGTGAGTAAGGAACAGTTGAAGAATAAGAAAGAATACTTGGAAATTGAAGACCATACTTATGTTTTTTTTCTTGAAAGATGGAAATATGGCTTTAGGAAAAAGAGAAAGAAAAAAAAGAGAAAATATAGAAGACCTAGAGGTCCAACTCAGGTCAAAATCTAATCAATAGGAGTTCCAAAAAGAGAGTCCAGAGAAAATACAAGGATAGAGGTTAATATAGAAATCATTGGGGTGGGAGGGCGGAAGGGGAAATGACAAAACCAAGATAGCTATAACTCTTCAGATTGAAAGCTTTTACTGGGAAATAAGCAATATAATATTAGATCCACTAAGGCAAAGAGAAGATTCAGAAAGCACTCAGAGAGAGGGAAAATAGGTTGTCTTCAAAAGAATAAAAATCAGACTGGCAACAGGCTAATTATCTGCACAAAATGGATATCAGAAAACCTAGAATCCTCTTTTTAAATGTTGCTAAAGGGCCTCCCTCGTGGCACAGCGGGTTGAGCACAACGCTGTGAAGCTGTCCTCAGCCTCTGCAGCATGGGTTTGATTCCTGACCAGCCTGGGAGATTCCCACATGGCATGGCAGACCTTTTCTGTCTCACCCGCTGCTCCCCTCAGCAGTGTATTTCCATCCTTCTGCCTGTTCTGTTCCCCACTCTGTCTCTGGTGAATCCTCTCACTCTCCCGCACCTCTGGCCTGTACCCCAGCTATTGTATAAATTAAAAAAAAAACAAAAAAAAACAATTCTTGACCTCTACCTAGTATGTGACTTAGGTTTGGCTAAGTAAGCTTATTCATGCCCCTGACCATAGAGGTTGGTTGAGAGATGAATCAAATAATATCTACCAGAGACTTTCTCAGGTATTTTTCCAGAACTATCAGGAAAGTTGTTTTTTATTTTTGCTAGGGTCACAATCTGTGAGGAGAACATGAGCCTGGAGAGATGCTAGTACCGATCACTGCTGGCACATGCTTGTTTGAGAATGACACCAACATAAGGGAAAACAAAATCAGAGCACAAGAGAACCCATGCAGGGTGACATTGTTTTAGCTCCTGGATTCATTTTCAACTACAATTCTTGTTCCTGAAGGTAGTTAGAGTGAGAAATATATTAATGGCATATTGAGCAAGTTATATTTTGCCTATTTAGTGAGTTGAATAGTGCCCCCCCCTCCAATTTACATCTACATGGAGCCTCAAAAAGTCACCTTATTTGGACATAGGGTATTTGCAGATATTATTACTAAGTAGCTTAAGGTGAAATCATCCTGGGTTTAGGGTGGTCCCTAGATCCAATGACTGGTGGCCAGGATATACAGGACAGGATATACAGAGTCATTGGGAAAAAGACCATGTGAAAGATGGAATCAGAGGTTGGAGGAATGAAGCCAGGAGTTAGGAAATACCAAGGATTGTGGGAAGCACCAGAAACTAGTAAAAAAGCAAGGAAGGATTCTTCCCTAAAACCCAGGGAGCATATGGCCCTGCCAACTCTTTGAATCCCAATTTCCAGATTCTCTAGGGAAAGAAAGTATATTAGAGAGATTACGCATTTAACAAATGTCAATAAGCAATCATTAAAAGATGCCAACCATGTTGTAATACCCTATGGCTAACAGAAGCTCAGGCTTTTATAAGATAAAGAATTAAAGACAGTCTGCAACAATTTTTATAACCCAGGTATGTGACCTCAAGAAGCTCCTTCCTGAGTCATTTTTTGTTACTGTAGACTCATTTTCCATGTTCTGGAATTCTATGCCATAAGCTATATAGTCCATTTAAATAATCTGAAGCCAGTAAGATTCTTTGCTAGGAAAATTTTAGTATAAAATCAACTATGCAACAAGTGAAATATCTAAATGATCTGCAAAGGAAAATGGTAAAAGAATTGGAGGGAAGTATTTTGCTGAGCAAGATTAATATGACCTCTTTGTATTATAGTCCTGGAAAAAGTAAAGTTGGAAGTAGAGATATGAGTCACTCTGCAACTTGGTAACTGGAGTTCATCCAGCGGCTCAACAATGTCAGCAGATCATAGACTCCTTCCTCCTGAGGTCTGCTCTGCAAGTCCTTACCCTCGTTGATTCATGAATTCAAAATGGCTGCCACAGCTCCCAAATCACAGGCACATTTCAAAAGCAGAAAACAAAAACTTGTCAGGATAAAAACCTTTATCCTCCTGGGGCTACTCTTAGGAAGGATACCCTGGGACCCTGACCATATAACTGAACCATATATCTAGCTGTTGGCAAAAAGACACAGAATATATGGGCCTCCCTGGTGGTGCCAGGGGTTAAGACAAAACCTATGAAGCTATCCATAGCCACTGCAGCATGAGTTTGATCCCCAGCCAGGGAGATACCCACATGACGCAGCAGACCTCTCCTGCCTCGCCTGCTGCTCCCCTCAGCAGTGTATGTCGGTCAGTCTGCCTGTTCTGTTCCCCACTCTGTCTCTGGTGAATCCTCTCACCCCCCACACCTCTGGTCTGTACCCCAGTTCTTTTTGCATAAATAAATAAATCTTTAAAAAAAAAAGACAGAATATGTATGACTGGCTTAGGCAACAGTGACTCATCTCCTATAGCTAGATATGGCCCCCAAACAAAGACAGGGTGCAAAAAAAAAAAGGTAGGGAATTGCTTTTGTGTAGGTGACAGTGTCTGTTACAGTGCACTTAGCCCACATACATTTATGATTGGTCTTAATTCTGTATCACATTTTTATGTTTTCTTTTTGAAAATCTCACTAAATAGTTCACTGTACCATGTATTCCGTGTGTATGGGGGTAGCTGTAGGTGTAATATATGTGGGTAATTTTTCCTAATACTTTACAAGGAAAGATATATGCGTATTTTTGTTCTGGTGAGTCCCTTTATAATATTTTTAATCCTCTGTTTCTTTAGGAAGGACCAATTAAACTCTGTACTGTAAGCACTTATTAAAAGAGTCTATTATCACTTCTTCCCTCTTTTTAACCTTTTCAGCATTTATCTTTACTTCTTAAAATATACTTGTTCTAATGATACAGTACTTGATTTTTCAATTTTAGATTATCTATTTTTATCTGACTATTAAAAATAATCTAGTCAGGGGCCTCGCTGGTGGCACAGGGGTTGAAGACAATCCTATCATACAAGAGTTGGGGTGCAGGCCAAAGGTGCAGGGGGTGAGAGGATTCACCAGAGATAATCATCCACTAATAACTTTATTTTTTTAAAGATTTATTTATACATACAAGAACTGGGGTATGGGCCAGAGTTGCCAGGGGTGAGAGGATTCACCAGAGACAGAGTGGGGAGCAGAACAGGCAGAATGACTGAAATACACTGCTGAGGGGAGCAGCGGGCGAGACAGGAGAGGTCTGCTGCGCCATGTGGGTCACCTGCCAGGTCAGGGATCCAACTTGTGCTGCAGTGGCTGCTGATAGCTTTGTAATGCTGAGATTTAACCCCTTGTGCCACCAGGGAGGCCCCCAAGATTGTTTTGATGAAATATAAAAGTTAAAATAATCAGTACTTGTTATATAAGTGGTTATGCAGAACTGAATATTAAGAAAACCTAGTAGTAAAAAGATAGGTGATGTTTTTTCAGCATCCATCACAGGAGTTAAATTTGTGAGAAGGTGGGGTTTACCTCCAGTCTTTTTCTTTTAAATGTCATTAGTAGCTCTGGACTTAAGGCTGTTCAACCCCAGAGAGCATTATAAAATGCTCTCAGGGCAATCACCTTTGCTCTAAGATTAGGGTTTGGGTTCAACCTGTTTGTTTATCTCCTACGAACTCTGACCTTCTAAACTCTTGCCTATACCTCTCACGAACTCATGTCTCCTACTCACCAGACTTCTAAAACAGGATCTCTTTTCTACTGGGTCTCAGGAGGACATCCCCAGCCTCTTGAGACACATATTAACATTTCTGGCATTTGATGTCTTACCTTCTTGACTATGAGCTTCGGCCATAGTCTCCTGGCTAGCCACACTCCCCATCCTGTCCTTGCCAGACCAACCCTGGCCTATTGCTTCTTACATACCAGAATGGATTTAGTCGAAAAGCCAAGTGAGAACTCCACTCTCAAATCAAGAGGGAGGTGTGTGTGCATGTGGGGGAAGTTGTCTAAAAAAGGATTGACAAACTTTTTCTGCAAAGTGCCAGATAGTAAATATTTTAGACTTTTGGAGACAAGCAGTCATCGCCTCAAGCACTCAGCTCTGCCCCTGTAGTAGAAAGGAATCAAAGTTTCGGGGCCTCCCCGGTGGCGCAGCGGTTGAGCGCTGGGTTGCAAAGTTGCCCACAGCCTCTGCGGCGCTGGTTGGATCCCCGGCTGATCCCTGGCCACTGGAGGAGGGTCCCACATGGCGCGCAGACCTCTCCTGCTGCCCGCTGCTCCCCTCAGCAGTGTACTTTGGTCCTTCTGCCTGCTCTGCTCCCCGCTCTGGCTCTGGTGAATTCTCTCACCCTCCCGCGCTTCTGACTGTACCCAGTGCATGTATAAACAAACAAACAAACAAACAAATAAATAAATAATAAAAACATGCCTCTATTAAAAAAAAAAAAAAAAAAGAAAGGAATCAAAGTTTAACTGGTGTGCTCCAAAACAATTTAATGATGCAGAAATTTGAATGTAATGTGTCATGTAATCGGCTCCTTTTGGTCTCTTGTTGCGCAATTGTTACAAAAAAGTAAAAAGCGGCGCTTAACTCACAGGCTGTGAAGAAAAGACCAGAAATGGCCCGTGGGCCCTGTTTGCTACTACCTCGTTCTTTTTTTTTTTTTTTTTTTTTTTTTTTTTAATATTAAATTTTATTTTTATATTCCCCCATACAATTGCAAATGCCCCATTCTGACCCCAATCCTTCCCCTCCCGCCCCCACCCCCCAAAAAGTGTCTCTGGTTCATAGTTTTTTGTTGATTTTGATTTTCACTTTCTTATATTCATTTTCCTGGTCCCTTATTTAAGTTTTCTAGATTCCTGCTATGAGTGAGACCATCCGGTATTTTTCTTTTTCTTTTTGGCTTATTTCGCTGAGCATGATCCCTTCCAGCGCCATCCATGTTGCTGCAAATTGCATGTGTTTATCTTTTTTGAATGCTGAGTAATATTCCATGGTATATATGTACCACATCTTCTTGATCCAGTCATCTATTTTTGGGCATTTGGGTTGTTTCCAAAGCTTAGCTATTGTAAACAGTGCTGCTATAAACATAGGAGTGCAGGTGCTCTTTGGAATTGATGTTTCTGTGTCCTTTGGGTAAATACCTAGGAGTGGAATTGCTGGATCATATGGAAGCTCTATGTTTAGTAGGTCCAGAAATCTCCACACAGCTCTCCATAGTGGTTGGACCAGTTTGCACTCCCACCAACAGTGCACAAGAGTTCCTTTTTCTCCACATCCTCGCCAACATTTGTTGTTGCTAGTTTTTTTAATATGTGCCATTCTCACTGGTGTGAGATGGTATCTCATGGTAGTTTTGATTTGCATTTCCCTGATGACAAGTGATGTTGAACATTTTTTCATATGTCTGTTGGCCATTTGCATTTCCTCTTCAGAGAAGTTTCTTTTTAGCTCTTCTGCCCATTTTTTGACTGGATTATTTTCTTTGTTGTTGCTGAGTCTCATCAGCTCTTTGCAGATTTTTGTGATCAGTCCTTTATCATTAGTGTTGGGTGCAAAAATGTTCTCCCAGTTGGTGGGGTTTCTCTTTGTTTTTGTTATTGTCTCTTTTGCTGTGCAGAAGCTCTTTAATTTGATGTAGTCCCAGCTGTTTATCTTTCTCTTCACTATCACTGCTTTGGGTGATGTGTCTGTAAAGATGTCTTTGATGTGCAAATCACGTAGTGTTTCGCCTATATTTCCTTCTATGTATTTTATGGTTTCAGGTCTTATGTCTAGTTCTTTAATCCATTTTGAGTTGATTTTTGTGTATGGTGTGAGGTAGTGGTCAAGCTTCATTCTTTTGCATGTAGCGACCCAGTTTTCCCAGCACCATTTATTGAACAAACTTTCTTTGCTCCAATGCATAGTCTTTGCTCCTTTGTCAAAGATTAGTTGACCATAAATCTGTGGGTTTATTTCTGGATTTTCTATTCGATTCCATTGGTCTGTATGTCTGTTCTTGTTCCAATACCATGCAGTTTTGATGATTATGGCTTTGTAGTATAGTTTGAAGTCTGGGAGTGTGATGCCTCCATTTCCTTCTTTTTTTTTCAGGAGAGCTTTGGCTATTCGGGGTTTTTGGTGATTCCATATGAATTTCATCAATAATTGTTCTATTTCTTTGAAGAATGCCATTGAGATTTTGATTGGAATAGCATTGAATGTGTATATTGCTTTTGGTAGGATGGCCATTTTAATAATGTTTATTCTTCCAATCCATGAGCAGGGGATGTCTTTCCATTTCTTTGTGTCTTCTTCTATTTCTTTTAACAGTGTTTTATAGTTTTCTTTGTATAGGTCCTTTACCTCTTTTGTTAGATTTATTCCCAAATATTTGATTTTTTTTGTTTCGATAATAAAAGGGGTGTTTTTTTTGATTTCTTCTTCTTCAGATTTATTGTTTGTGTATAGGAAGGCTACTGACTTTTGCGTGTTGATTTTGTATCCTGCCACTTTACTGAATTGATTGATGAGTTGAATTAGTTTTTCTGTGGAGATTTTGGGGTTCTCTATGTATATTATCATATCATCTGCAAATAGTGATAGTTTGACTTCTTCTTTTCCTATTTGGATTTCTTGGATGTCTTTCTCTTGTCTTATTGCTCTGGCTAGGACTTCCAGTATTATATTGAAAAGCAGTGGTGAGAGTGGACATCCTTGTCTTGTTCCAGATCTTAATGGAATTGCTTTCAGCTTTTCACCATTGAGAATGATACTGGCTGTTGGCTTGTCATAGATGGCCTTTATGATGTTGAGGTATGTTCCTTGTATCCCAAGAATTTCAAGGGCTTTTATCATGAATGGGTGTTGCACTTTGTCGAAAGCTTTCTCAGCATCTATTGATATTATCATATGGTTTTTATATTTCTTTTTGTTGATGTGTTGGATAACGTTGATTGATTTTCGGATGTTAAACCATCCTTGTGCCCCTGGAATGAATCCAACTTGGTCGTGGTGAATTATCTTATGAATACATTGTTGGATTCTGATAGCTAAAATTTTATTGAGGATTTTTGCATCAGTGTTCATTAGGGAGATTGGCCTATAGTTTTCCTTTTTTGTGTTGTCCTTATTCGGTTTTGGTATTAGTGTAATATTGGCTTCATAGAACGTGTTTGGTATTGTCCCTTCCTTCTCAATTTTTTGGAAGAGTTTGTGAAGGATAGGCACTAATTCGTCTCTGAATGTTTGGTAGAATTCATTTGTAAATCCATCAGGTCCTGGCTTTTGTTTTTGGGAGGTTTTTGATTACCATTTCAATTTCGCTAATTGTAATTGGTCTGTTTAGGTGTTCTATTTCTTCTTTATCTAGCTTTGGGTGATTGTAGAGTTGTAGGAATTTGTCCATCTCCTCTAGATTGTTGAACTTGTTTCCATATAACTGTTCATAGTAGTTACTGATTATTCTTTTGATTTCTGCTGTGTCCGTTGTGATTTCTCCTCTTTCATTTATGATTCTGTGTATTTGTGCTTTCTCCCTTTTTTCCTTTGTGAGCCTGGCTAGGGGTTTGTCTATTTTATTTATTTTTTCAAAGAACCAGCTCTTGGTTTCATTGATCTTTTGGATTGTTTTTTTAGTTTCAATTTCATTTATTTCTGCTTTGGTTTTTATTATTTCTTTTCTTCTACTGGTTCTGGGGTTTTTTTGTTGTTCTTTTTCTAGATCTTTGAGCTTCGAGATTAGGTTGTTTCTTTGAGTTCTTTCTTGTTTTTTGATGTGAGCTTCTATTGCTATATATTTTCCTCTTATTACTGCTTTTGCTGCATCCCATACATTTAGGATATTGGTGTCCTCCTTGTCATTCAATTCAAAGAATTTTTTAATTTCTTCTTTGATCTCCTCATTAGTCCAGTGGTCTTCCAGTAGTGTGGCTTTTAATCTCCATGAGGTAGGATAGTTCCTTGCCTTCTTTTTATGATTTATTTCTAGTTTGATGCCTTCGTGGTCAGAAAAGATGGTTGGTATGATTTCAATCTTGGTGTATCTGTTGATGTTTGTCTTGTGCCCCAGTATGTGATCGATCCTGGAGAATGATCCGTGTGCGCTTGAGAAAAATGTGTACTCCGTTTTTTTTGGGTTTAGTGTTCTATAGATGTCTGTTAAGCCCAAATGCTCTAGGTCCTTATTTAGAGCTTTAGTTTCTTTACTTATTTTTTGTCTTGTTGATCTATCCATTGTTGATAGTGGTGTGTTGAAGTCTCCCACTACATATGTGTTTTCTCTGATGTCTGTTTTCAGAGAGGACAACAGTTGTCTGATATATTTTGGTGCTCTTTCGTTTGGTGAGTATATGTTAATGAGTGTTATTTCTTCTTGAAGTATTGTCCCCTTAATCATAATGTAGTGACCATTGGGGTCTCTTTTTATTTTTTTGAGTTTGAAGTCTGTTTTATCTGATATAAGTATAGCTGTTCCTGCTTTCTTTTTTGGCCCATTTGCTTGTAGGATTGTTTTCCATCCTTTGACTTTGAGCCTATTTTTATCTTTTGTAGCTAAATGTGTTTCCTGGAGACAGCAAAAGGTTGGGTTTTGTTTCTTAATCCAGGCTGCAACTCTGTGTCTTTTTATTGAAGAGTTTAGTCCATTTACATTTAGAGTTAATATTGATATGTTAGCATCTGTATTTGCCATTGTTTGTCTTTCCTTGATTTTATTTATTTATTCTTTTAATAACTTTTTTTTTTTTTGGTCTTCTTTCGTTGTTATTCGTCCTCTGAGGTTCTGGCTTTAGGATTCCTTGTAGTATTTTTTGGAGTGGGGGTTTAGTCGCAATGAAACTCCGGAGTTTCTCTTTGTCTGGGAAGGTCCATATTCTTTCTTCATGGAGGAAAGAGAGCTTTGCGGGATAGAGTATTCTTGGTTGGCATCTGTTTTCTTGGAGTCTGTTGACTATGTCCCTCCACTCTCTCCTTGCCCGTAGTGTTTCTTCAGAGAAGTCTGATGTCAGCCTGATTGGTTTTCCTTTGAATGTTATCTGTTTCTTCCCTCTTGTCAGCTTCATTATTTTTTCCTTGTCCTGGATTCTTGGGAGCTTTACTATTATGTGTCTTGCTGTGTTTTTCCTTTCGTCGTGGAAGTTTGGTGTTCTTCTTGCTTCTTGTATATCAATTTTCAGCTCCTTCTTCTCATTTGGGAAGTTCTCTTCAATTATATCCATGAATATTTTCTCTGTTCCTACATCTCTCTCCTCTCCTTCTGGAATTCCTATAACTCTTATATTTCCTTTCCTCATGGAGTCAGATAGTTCCCGAAGTCTTTCTTCATTCTTTTTCCTTCGTACTTCTCTTTCCTTTTCTGTTTTGGTTCTTTTTATTTCTGTGTCTTCAAGATTACTTATTCGTTCTTCCATTTCATCTATTCTGCTTTCATTGCTTTTCCCAGAGTTCTTTAGTTCCTCCATTAATTCTTTGATCTCCTGCATTTCTCTTACTTCCCTCTTTAGGGACTCAATTTCCTTCTTCTGATCTATCACTTTTTTAATCATGGCAATTTTAAATTCTCTTTCTGGAAGGCTCAGAAGTTCTTCCAAGTTGCTGTCGTTGCAATCTGGGGAGTGGTTTTCTTTTTGTGGTGTGCTTCTTTCCTGAGGAGTTTTTAGGTTGCGTGTGGTTCTTCTACTCCCTACTGTCTGTTTTCTAATTTGTCGTATGCGTTGGGACACTGTGTTGCTCGGACTGACTGACATCTTGGGTGAACTTCTCCGCTCCCCTCTGGCTCTTCCAGGAGCCATCTCTGTCTTCTGGGGGAGCTTTCTGCTGGTTTTAGGCAGTTTTTACTGAAGAAATGTCCCTGTTCTCAAATGGCGAAGTGGGATGCAGTCCCTGCGCCTCCGGTTTCAGGCACACTCTTCTGCGCACCCGGTCTGCCCCGGACGTGGGTGCCTGCTCCCTCTGTGGGCTCAGACTGCTGGTCAGAAGGGGCCTGGCGTGGAATAACTTCCCGGCTGGCCACTGGGTCCTCCAGAAACCTTCTGTCCTTTTCAAGCAGTCTTAAGAAATGTCCTGTTTTATAGGGTGTTAGTGACTTTTTTTTTTCCTGGTTGCTAGGTGGCGCCAGAGATCTCTCCTATTGTCCTTGGGGGGCTGTTTTTCGCCTCCCCCCACCCCGTGGGACAGAGAACAGAGCGGGAATGGTAGGGTTCACCTCAACAGCTTTGGGGTGCTGTGTCTGCCTTGTGCCCCACCGTCGTGGAGAAACCACGCCCCGAATTTTCGTGCCCCAGGTCTCAGTTCAAAGCCCTCAGTTCCAGGACGCGGGCTGTAGCCCAGTTCAGTGGCGCTGGAATTGCGCCTTTTGCACAGCTCCCGTGCCTGGGCGCCTGGTTCCTGCTCACTCAGGGAGGGACCTTCACCTCAGTGAGGACCTCCGCGCGTCTCCCCGCAAGCCTAGGTCGTCTCCCCGCAAGCCTAGGTCGCAGGCGCGGGGACCTGGGCAGCCGCGATCCAGGTCTGCACTTGCTTTTCAAGTGCACCGAGCGCGCCGCGTTTCCGCGCCAGCTTACCGGCAGCCTGGGCTGTGTGCGTGTCTCCCGGGGTCTTTGTTCTTTTCTAATGGCGCCCGGAGCCGGTTCGCTCACCGCCGCGGCGGATCCTGCAGGGTTCGCCTCAGCTCCCGTTCACGGGGTGTGGTGGCTGCAATAGTTCCTTTCCACTCACAGTCCCACTTGCTGTGTCTTTTGTTCTTGTGGGTCGTTTTGGTTTGTTGTTTCCTCCTCTCTGCCGGGCGGAGAGTGCCGCCTCTGTGGGCGGGGGAGGGGAGCAGGGTTCTGCGCTTCCCTCCCTTCTAGTCCTCTTTTATGGCCACTTTCTTCTTCGGGCAGTTCGCTGGCGTCACCCGTTTATCTTCCGTGTCCCAGTTCTCACTGGGACCTGCCGCTTTTCCTCCCTATTCACTTTTTTTAATGGGAGATCTTACTCGCAGCGTCTCCTCGCCGCCATGTTGCTCCGCCCCCTCCTACCTCGTTCTTAAGACTAAAAAATGTCAAACTTTGAGGTGGGGCCAGTGGGAAACATAAGTTCTTTGGTGTAGTTCAGTGAGAAGGGATGTGATGTTCTGAAGAAAGTCTACAAGAGTTTTTGTTGAAAGACTCATGCCTGTCTCATGGGTTTTTAGATCTTATCAATGGTCCCAATGTCAGGGACATCTAAATGCCAGAAAATGTACAAGAAGGAACATATGGGCCTCTGATACCCTGAGGTTTTTTGTTTTTTAATTTTACATAATTCTTACGTCATTTTTCATTTTTGCACAATGTATGCATTTTAATTTTGGTTATATTCCCCCTACAATTGCACACCCCCCTTATCTTGACCTTAATCCTTCCTCTCCCCGCAACCCCCCCCACCCCCGCCCTGTAGTGTGTCTCTGGTTTATAGCTGCTTGCTGATTTTGATTTTTACTTTGTATTAATTAGTCTTTTTCCTGGTCCCTTATTTAGGTTTTCTAAATTCCTGCTATGAGTGAGACCATTCGGTATTTTTCTTTTTCTTTCTGACTTACTTTGCTGAGCATGATCCCTTCTAGCTCCATCCATGTTGCTGCAAACTGCATGTGTTTATCTTTTTTGATTGCTGAGTGATATTCCATTGTGTATATGTACCACATCTTCTTGATCCAGTCATCTATTTTTGGGCATTTGGGTTGTTTCCATAGCTTAGCTATTGTAAACAGTGCTGCTAAAACATAGGGGTGCTGGCGCCCTTTGGAATTAATGTTTCTGTGTCCTTTGGGTAAATACCTAGGAGTGGACTTGCTGGATCATATGGAAGCTCTATCTTTAGTAGATTGAGGAATCTCCACACAGCTCTCCATAGTGGTTGGACCAGTTTGCACTTCCACCAGCAGTGCAGGAGAGTTCCTTTTTCTCCACAACCTTGCCAACAATTGTTGTTGCTAGTTTTTTTAATATGTGCCATTCTCACTGGTATCTCATTATAGTTTTGATTTGCATTTCCCTGATTAGAAGTGATGTTGAACATTTTTTCATATGCCTGTTGGCCATTTGCATTTCCTCTTTGGAGAAGTTTCTTTTTAGCTTTCAAATGAGCTAGAAATGCAGGAGAAAGTGGCAGATAACAGCTTTCTTTTGTTCAAATGGTCTCATACAATTTATTTTGTCTTCAAGAAAATCAGTATTGCTGGATATTCTAGGATTCAAAATATCAGAAAGAGGTTCTTAGTCTGCTTGTACTTTCTCAGTTACTTGTTAGTTTAGAATTGACAATCTGAGCTGAAATTTTAAAGATGGATTTTATTTGGAAAATGCCAAGCTTTTGATTAAAAAGCTTTGTGTGTAAATTATATGATCATAGTAATCACCCGGCTGGTATTAAGCAGGTCATGATATCAGCACAAGACACATTAAGCATACATAAACATTGCATATAATTATTTTCACATGCTGGGACTTAAAGACCAACTTTTTAAATTTAGAATGATGTTATGTTTACAAAGATCATAGAGAGAGTTCCCACAAAACTCTTACCCAGTTGCCTCCAATGTCAGCATAAGGAACCAAGTGGGGTGAGTTACTATTAACCAAACTTCTTTCAGATTTCACCATGCTAGATTTTTGATATTAAAATCTGAGCAAGGTATTACAACTGGGCAATCATCTTAAAATACAGACACTAAACAGTAATAATTATTTAGTTTCTAGCTAGAGTAAAAGTAGAGTCACAGGACATATTTTCAAACTTTCCTTTCTTCTACCACAATTAATTTAGTAAATTCCTAAGAAAGAAGTCCTATTGATTTCATTTTATTATTTAAATTTTTTGATTTAAACAAATATTTAAGAGTACTCAATATGTAATAACCAATGGAAAACAAAAAATGGTAACTGTTTCATTTGTAAAAATCAACAAAGTACCAAATCCAGTGCATTCATGGCTTCCTGATAACATTAGTTGTTATAGTTTTACCATATTTGGAAAATAACAGGAAACTCCCTTCCATTAAGCTAGTTCCTTTTTTTAAACTTAATATAGTATATATACAAGTTGATTCACAATGATGCACAAAATAAAAATTTAAATTCAAGGACTTTTCTTTTTTGATAATAAACATATTGCTTATTAATGCTCATCTTATATACTAATTTATTTTCTGCATTTTGTGGATTTAATCATGCAGTTTTCCTATGCCATTTAAAAAAACCCCACCTTACTAAAGGTCTCAGCTTGCCACTTTTCTTGTTCCTTATCAGTGCATCAGCAGGTTATATATTGGTTCTCTTTCTCTTCTAGTCTCAAGGTTCATTCAAGCAAGACAGGTATCATTCAGGCAAGACAGGGAGCTGAACATCTCTTCTGTTTTGATACTTAAAGGATTAGAGGCAGAGTCAGTGCTTTCAAGCAAGAACAGAGAGATTAGCTCTGTGAAGCATTAATACAAAAATCAATGTGTATGGGTTGTATTTAACCTGTTGATGTGGCTTGTACCAGTCAACTTTACCTGTGCAGATGGGGAAGACAGGACTTTTCATGGATTAATGATATCCCAAGACTTTGTAGTTGAGAAAGATGAGCTTCTGCTGTTTTTTCCATGAAATCTCTTCCCTAAGAATATAACATTATAAATCATTTTTGTGTTTTACTTATGTTCCTTTCTCTGAAATTTCTGGATATGTTTTTTTTTTGGTGAACATTTGAAGGCCAGAAGGCATGTATAACTGGAGGAACACAAGGCATCAGACATTCTCATGGGTTCTCTCAAATTAAAAAAAATTTCCATCTTACTGATGCCTGATATTTCTTTAATAAGGGACAAATGTTTTAGTTCTTAACTTGTAATAAAGGATGGAGCTGGAGCCAGAATACCCAGGTTCAAAGGAGATGCAGAAAGAGGAGTTGGTAAACGTTTCTGAGTGGAGATGATTAAAACCTCAGGAGAAACGGGAAAATCTAGGAGCAAAAATGTCATGAAGACTTTACAGTGGGTCAGTTAAAAAAAAAAAGTATATGCAGAGAGATGAACAAGATATTGCAAGATAAAGCATGGTACTGGCAGTTGTTGGATCTAGTGGAGTGGATTCTGGCTTTTTAAAAAATATTTATTTATGCATACAAGAACTGGGGTGTAGGCCAGAGGTGCAGGGGGTGAGAGGGCTGACTAGAGAGGACAGGGAGCAGAAAAGGCAGAATGACTGAAATACACTGCTGAGGGGAGTAGTGGGCAGGACAGGAGAGGTCTGCCATGCTATGTGGGTCAGCTCCCTGGCGGCCAGGGATGAAACTCGTGCTGCAGTGGCTGGCCATAGCTTGAAGCGCTGTGTCTTTAACTCCTGAGCCACCAGGGATGCCGGGAATGAGAGCCTCCTGGGTCAAAGAAATGGCAAGATTATATGCTGAGTTGCCCCAGTCCTGTCTGAGCAGGTGTGCTAAATCATGGACTGGCTAGTCCTGTCCAAGTGACTGGGCCACCACACTGACCACGAGGGGCCGTGATAGAGAAAAGCTTTAGATCCTGACTAATGATTATCTACAAACTCCTGGAGAGAGAAGGCAGAAAACCCAAGTGCTCAGTTGGAATGTGACCCATCTGCACCCGCCTGGGGGTAGCCCAACCCAGAACAGGTATGACCCTGCTCTCCTTCCCATCTCATGGACTTACCCTTGAAATATTTCCATCTAACTCCCTTCCAGGACTCAGGCTATATTTTTCTTTCCCAAACTGGCTCCCTCATGCATGAGTCTCTCTAATGAAGCCTTGCCCGGTTCAACTACAACTAGCCCTTCTCTAGTGAATCCTTTCCCTAGAGGGCAAAGGCCCCACTCTTTGGGGTTGAGGCCCTATAACTGTAATAGTATTCTTTCCATTTCCATGTATACCTGAAGATTTTCAGAATAAAAATGTTGTGAGAAATCTGTGGACAGGCCTTCCAGGTTTGAAATTTTTCTTTTAAAAATTATTGTTAGAAAAAAGAGAAAACTATTGGGAGACATCCAAATATAATGTGCACATAAAATTACAACTGAAAAGTTATTTTTAAGTGTTCATAGTTCATTATGACTAAAAAGTTAAGATTTGTGCTCACCTAATAGAATGGAAAATCATATTGTGGTTTTGTACCTACTGAAATGGGTTCACTTGAATTTTTTTTCCCCAGTTACCTTGACTATTTAAGAGGAAAAAGTCATATTGTTTTCATACAAATGCATATTTGGTTCGTTACCAATTGTGACAAATAGGATTAAGGAGTGCTATCCATGTAACTAATTAAAAACATCAACAAATGGACTGTCAACAAATGTCTCAAGCACTTTTCTCAATACTGTAGTAGCCGGTACATAAAAGCCTTGGTGCTCATGGGAATGCAGTTTAGAAAAGAAAAAAAAAAAATTCACAGAACAATTTAATTCCTTTGAAATTACTGAGCAAGAAAAGCAACATTGAATTTCACATAATAAATCAATGTCACTCCATTTAGTCACCCTGATTTATATACAAAAGCAAAAGTTAAGCCTGTCCTCTTCTATTTTTGGTAAACACTGTCTGGCAAACTTAGATGACTTTTCCTCCTGGATTTTACCTAGCCCTTAAAATTTTTTCAGCTAAATAAAGCAGGTTTATTTAAATGTTCCATGCTAATTATACCTTGGTGACCAATGGTCACATTTCTTGCGGTTGCACGAAGATTCATTTCCTTTACGGCTGTGCATACAGCTGTGCGTTGTATGGGAAGTCCAGCTGCACCAACCTCAGATTGTTGGTTTTTTTTTTCTTGGTGCACCCATTTAGGGTAACAGTTTCATTTATGTTGGTTTCCCGTGCTCTCTCTCCATCACCATTTCTGCAAGAGTGTTGTGAACCTTGTCTATGAGGAAAACGAAATCCAGTTCCCAGACAGCCTCCACTGGGGATCATCCTTCCCCCTACTTGAAATTTTCAGTGTTCTTTTTGTTTGTTGGTTGGTGACATTAGTTTTATTTGTTTGTTTACTTCTTAATTCTGTAATTTTTCAAACAAACATAAGAGTAGAGCTAATGAAACACCACCTGCCCAGTCCTACATTCAGCAGCTACCAACATTTCCCAGTCCTGTTCCATTGTATCACTCTATGCTCTGCTTTTAATTTTTTAAGGGTATTTTTTTAAAGATTTATTTATTATGCATGCAAGAGCTGGGGTGCAGGCTAAAGATGCAGGGAATGAGGATCCACCAATGAGAGTGGGGAGCAGAACATGCAGATGTACTGAAATAACACTGCTGAGGGGAGCAATGGGTGAGACAGGAGAGGTCTGCCATGTCATGTGGGTAACTCCCTGGCCAGCCAGGGAGGGAACTTCAAACTCTTGCTGCAGAGGCTGGTGACAGGTTGATAGCACTATGTCTTTAACCCCTGAACCATCAGGGAGGCCTCTTCAGGATATTTTAAAGTAAATTTAAGTCATCCTGTATTTCACTCAAA
Organism: Talpa occidentalis; assembly: GCF_014898055.3. NCBI lineage: Eukaryota > Metazoa > Chordata > Mammalia > Eulipotyphla > Talpidae > Talpa > Talpa occidentalis. The sequence goes on from NW_023602073.1 coordinate 13,870,687, forward strand.
AGTATTTTAGAGGATATCTCTCAAGAAAAGAACTTTTTCTTCAACAATGTCATCATCACACCTAGCATTTTTAGTGATTCCTTAGTAGCATAGTGTTTTGGAGTAAAGTTTTTTTTTTTAAATTTTTTTAAAGATTTATTTATGCATACAAGTGTTGAAGTATAGGCCAGAGATGCAGGGGGGTGAGAGGATTCACCAGAGACAGAGTGAACAGGCAGAACAGGCAGACTGACTGACATACACTGCTGAGGGGAGCAGCAGGCGAGACAGGAGAGGTCTGCTTCGTCATGTGGGTTGCTCCCTGACCGGCCGAGAATCGAACTTGTGCTGCAGAGGCTGCAGATTGTTTCATAGTGCTGTGCTTATCCCCTTGTGCCACCAGGGAGGCCCTGGAGTAAAGTTTTAAAAGTCTCCAATAATTCTTAGTGTAGTTTTGGTTCAACTTTCTGATAACTGGCCATCAAAAGATTAAACTCAGATAATTTTTTTTCACACTTTAAAATGATGAGTTTTTTAGGAAAAAAGAAAGATAGAGACACACCTGCATAGTCACAGGTGGGCAGGAGAGCCACCTAAACTAATACCGAGGAAATAAGAACATACTTTCAATAGTTTGTGTTCCCTGAAATTCCTATGTTGAAATCTAAACTTCAGGGTGATGTCAGAGGTGGGGCCTTTGAGGTGTTTCTAGGTCAGGAAGATGGAGCCCTCATGAATGGGATTAGTGCCCTTACAAAACAGAGCCCTGAAAACTCCCTTGCCCCTTCCACTGTGGGAAGACACACATGAAAAGACGAATGCTCTCGCTGGACACCAGATCATCCAGAACTTTGCTCTTGGGCTTCCCAGTCTCTACCACTAGAACTAGATTTCTTTTCTCTTTGGGCTGCCCAGTTTTTGGCATTTTGTTCTAGCAGCCTGAAAGGATTAAAGCAATCCATTTATAAAGGGCTTCAAGAAACTGAAGTTCAACAGGTAACACTATCTGTATAAAAGACAAATAATGACACTATGCACAGAAAAAACATCCAAAATTGAAGGAAAATTTTGGGCAATACCAAAAAAAAAAAAAAAAAAAAAGCTTGGCATGACAGTATCTCCAAGAGAGTGGGAAAACAAGTATTTTCACAGCTTCTCAATAGGAATGTAATTTGGTTGGTGTACCAGTCAGATAGCAGGTTAAAATGGTAAGTGAAGGAAGCTTAATAAAGGGTCATTTATGGGTATGAGCTCAGGGTTGAGGAAACCTGAAAGTGTTGCGAAGCACTCAGGACAAGCAGCTGCAGGAAGTGGTTGCCACCAAGCCTGAGGGACAAGGGAGGGAAATTTACTGAAATATGGAGGGAGTGGTGGCCATTGGGGAGGAGCTGCTCAACCGGCTTCTGGAAAGGAATGTAGCTACTGCCAAACAAGCCTGCAGCTCCTTCCTCAGCCTTCTCATCTGTTGTGGAGGGGAGGGGACTGAGTGGGAGGTGGTGGGTCAGCCTCCTGGGGAACAGAGCAGAGTAGAGAAAGCTAGTTTATATCAATAGGGGCAAACAGACTACCTAACACAGAGGACCCGTTAACAGGATCTTAGCAATTTTAAACAAACTTGAATCTAGAAACTCCACTTCTAAGACTTCACCCTCCAGAGAAACTCATGTACATATACAGTTGGAAAATAGTAAGCAGGAGTATTTTGTATTTGTGAAGAGCTTTACATTTCATCCTCTTACATTTGCACTATTACTATCACCATTTCACATTGAAGGAAATTAAAGTTGGTAAAGCTAAGACATGATCAGAGTTTATAAGTGATAGCACTGGGATTTCAAGTCAGTCAATCTAGTCCGATTCCAGTGACTGGGCTTTAAGACCACAGCATTATTTTTTGTAAAAACCAAAGATGACCTACAGGGTCCTTCCTAGTGGCAGAGGGGTTAAATCTCAGTACTAGCTATCATGCTATCACCCACCGCTGCGGCCTGAGTTCAGTCCCCTGCCTGGGAGTTATGTATAGAAAGGTCACTTTCTAAAGCCCTTTATAAACGGATTGCTTTAATCCTTTCAGGCTCTGATATAGAAAGGTCACCAAGATACATAGTACTTAAGGTAAGGAGGAGAAGAACAGGTATAGAATGTGCATTCTGTGTATTCAAAAGGTATACAAGAAACTCTGAACAATATTTATATCTGGGTAGATGGACCAATAATCAAGGGAGACTTTTTCAGTGTATACCTTATTTACACTGTTTTAATATATGTATTTTTTCAATAAATATAGTAATTAAGTAAAAGTCATGCACATATACATGCAAACATATATAATGTACCAAGAATAGAACAATAATAGCTAAAATTTAGAGCATCATTCTATAGTTTTTTTTTTTTTTTGATAGAGGCATGCTTTATTTATTATTTGTTTTGCTGGTTTTGCTTGTTTGTTTTTGTTTATACATGCACTGGGTACAGTCAGAAGCGCGGGAGGGTGAGAGAAATCACCAGAGCCAGAGCGGGGAGCAGAGCAGACAGAAGGACCGAAGTACACTGCTGAGGGGAGCAGCGGGCGGCAGGAGAGGTCTGCGCGCCATGTGGGACCCTCCTCCAGTGGCCGGGGAGCAGCCGGGGATCGAACCGGCGCCGCAGAGGCCGCAGGCAGCTTCGCAACCCAGCGCTCAACCGCTGCGCCACCGGGGAGGCCCTAGAGCATCATTCTAAATTCTAAATGTTTTATATGTATTATCTCAAAAAGCCCTAGTAAGAGGATATTATTCTTACCCTCATTTTAAAATGGAGAAATATGGAGATTAAATAATTTGTTCACAATCATCCAATATAGAAGTACTAGTACTTGAACACTCATTGAGAATGTACCTCTAAAGCTGGTGCTCATAACTCCCTGTCCAAATCATTGTCAAAAAAAACGCCACAAATTATTTTTGTTTCTGATAATCTGGCAAAAAACAGTATGAGAGGCTTCAGTATGGTAGAGTTGGTTCATTTTAATGGATCAAAACATCTAAGTTTTTTTTTTTTTTTAGATTTATTTATTTATACTGGGGAACTGGGAAACAGGCCAGATGCGGGGGAGGGTGAGAGGATTCACCAGAGACAGAGTGGTGAACAGAACAGGCAGACTGACTGAAATGCACTGCTGAGGGGAGCAGCGGGAGAGACAGGAGAGGTCTGCTGCACCATGTGGGTATCTCCCCAGCCAGCGGGCCTCGAACTGCAGAGGCTGCGGACAGCTTCACTATGCTGCACTCAACTGCCTTCGCCACCAGGGAGGCCCCCATCTAAGTTTTTGTTTGTATCATTCTATGAATTGTTACCGAGGTTGAGCTCCTCTTTTCTGTAGCTGCATATTTTAAAAAAATGCCAGTTGACATTTGTTCTAGTTCAAATGCCAACCTATTGGTTTGGCACAGAGATTCTAGCCTGTGGTGGTAGTTGTGAATGTTTACTTAATCCACTGTGGTAAATACTGCTCCTGAAACAGCGCTGTGGGGGTGCAGTAGGGGTGCTCTAGTGGGTCTATACCTGTCCAAGGACCGTACCCAACACAGGACAGTCCTGTGGGTTCGCACCCATATTTATATTAAAATGATAGCCATATTACCTTCATCAGCAGCTTAGCCTTCAAATTGTGAACTCCCAGAAATGTTAATCCAGTTTGTTACTGAATTAAACTTGAAAATTCATGGTGGTTTTCTTCAAAAGATGAATGAAAAATAAATATTTTCTTCCCCATAATTATGTCTGGGTATGTATTTAGAAAGTTTTTTGATGTATTGAACAATGATCTCTTTTCAAGATACTTGCTATCACCCACTCGGATTCTTCTCCCTGGGTGCCAGCTACTTTATTGGACCCTCCACCTGTGGAGATCCAGGTGGGTATTTCTGTGACACTTTAGGGTCCTTGCTGGTTGCTCCTCCTGTGTGAGCTCAGTCTGCCTCCAGAGTTTTTCTCATTAGGCCCGTGGGTCTTACCCATTCTTGCTTGCTTGGGATGCTACAAGAAATACAGAAATGCTTTGTTCCTCCATCCAATTCTACATATTCTGCCATCCATACATACCTGGTGGTGGCAATAGCAACCTGAAAAGGGTGATAACTGGTTCTTGGAGACTGAGAAAAGGTTTTTTTTGTGTTAAAGCATGGCTATGTATACATTTATACTTCAACAGATAAACAATATATCTGTAGTATTAAAATTTCATGGGGGGGGTTGGTGCTCAGGGAAATACATGGTAACGGCAACAATGAATAAAAGGTTAAAAAATACTGCTATTATCTTTGCGGGTGCCATTTCACTTGCCCAGAAACCTTCAGTAGCTCCCCACCACTGACTCTAGAAAGCCCAGATTTCTTGTTCTAGTGTTTAAATTTCTTCCTGTTTGACGTCAGCCATCTCTCCATCCTGGCTTCCAGGCCTGTCCCCCTTGGGCCCTCCTCTCTAGTAAATTGCTGCTCATAGTCTCCAGCCGCAGCTCCTGCTTTTCTTCTTTACACCTGCCAGTCTGGGTGCCTTCCCCTCAAGTTTTCCCCATGGAAACCCTTTCAGTTTCCAGGATCCAGCTAGACCCCACCTCTATTTAATGCTTCCTTCCTCATTGTAGTTACAAGGTAGATCTCGTTCTTCTATGTTTCAGTGTATAACTTGCCCATATCATGTAGTGGGTGAAATGAGATTACTGTGTGCTTTTTATCACCCAATTTAGATCCTCCCTCCAATAAAATATAGCTCCTCTAGGAACATTTCTGAGATTTATATCCCTCTCTACTTGAGAATAGTCCCTTTGCAGTCGGCACTGGTACTTTTTCTGTAATAGATTTAATTATTTCCTTTTTTCCCCTCTGCCTTGATTTAATCATTTCTAACTTATGAATTTATTTTTAAAGATGTATGTATTTATGCATAAAGAACTGAGGTGTAGACCAGAGGTGTGAAGGGTGAGAGGACTCACCAGAGACAGAGTGGGGAGCAGAACAGGCAGATCTACTGAAATACACTGCTGAGGGGAGCAGCGGGCAAGACAGGAGAGGTCCTCTGGCTGGCTGGGGATCGAACTCATGCTGCAGTTGCTGGCAACAGCTTGACAGCCTTGTCTTTAACCCCTGCGCCACCCGGGAGGCCCCAATTATTTCTAATTTAAGAAAATAATTAAAAAATTATAAAAAATTAAAAAAAGAAAATGGTCAAGTTAGTATATCAGAGAAGGATGTAACAGGAGAGAGACTGACTTTGATGATGCTGTTACAAAATAGACTTATGTGCTTTTTTTTCAAATGTAATTGTCTTTCTCATTTAAGTAATGAATGCATGTAGCAACTAGCAGAACACAGCGTGGCAAACATAAACTGACCTGTCTATAGGGCCATAGGTCATAGTGTTTCCATTTCTCCTTGTTTAAGGAAAATGATTGTAACAGTGAAACTGGAGTTGTTGTTTAGAGCCAAGTAGAGCTTTAGGGTTCATAGAACTTCAAGAAGTTTCAGAAGACAGTTATTATTCCAATTCATCTCTTTGGAGAGCAGTAATCTCAGTTTAGGAAGCATGTACATGTTGGGCAAATCCTTTTTCAGATGGTATTAATAAGAATGGCATAGAATTGGGCCTCCTTGGTGGTGCAGGCTGTTGAGCGCTGCACTGTGAAGCTGTCCGCAGCCTCTGCAGTGCGGGTTTGATCCCAGCCGGCCAGCGAGAATCCCACATGGCGCAGCAGACCTCTCCTGTCTCGCCCGCTGCTCCCCTCAGCAGTGTACTTCGGTCCATCTGCCTGCTCTGCTCCCCGCTCTGTGTCTGGTGAATCCTCTCACCCTCCCGCGCATCTGACCTGTACCCTGGTTCTTGTATAAAAATAAATCTTTAAAAAAATAAAAGAATGGTATAGAATAAGAAAACACAACACATTTAACAAAGTGTCTACAATAGTTATTACTCAAATCATTTGTAATGCTTAGTAAATGAACCCAGCTGCTGCAACATACGAAACCTGGAATTCCAGATACTTCCATCTATCAAATCCATCCCTCTCTCATTTCAGGGGCTCTCTGGCTAGGCGGTATCCCATGTGATCATTTAGGAGCTAAGGCGCTTCATACGGTGATTTTGTCCTCCTGTGTGTCCGTGAAGTCATCTGCATGCAGCCAAAGGATGGGGAAGGAGAATACTGGATGAGGAGTGGGAGGTTTTATTACTGGACTTCTTTTCCTTCCCCATTCAGCTGGCCAGAACTCCATCCTGCTCCAGCTGCCATGGGGTCCACTGAATGTGATCTCATCGTGTGATCCGAAGAGAACAAGTGTATGGCGAGCAGCTGGTCATTCTGCTCCATTTTATTCCTTTGCTCTTCTATTTCACCTCCTAAAATTCAGGGGTGTTTTCATTTTTTCATTATTTCTGCTGCGTTAATGCTGTTTAATGTTGAGGGTCTCAAGTAGCTAAATATTTTTTACACATAATAAAACTTTCTGGTGAATTTGTTTCTGGTGCAAAGTTTGTATCAAAATCCTTGAAGACAGAAAGAATGAAGTGTTGGCAAGGGCAAGGTAAAATATGTACTTTCATTCATTGTTAAGAAAAGAATACATGGGGGCCTCCCTGGTGGCACAAGGGGTTAAGACGCAAGCTGTGAAGCTGTCGCAGCCCTGCAGATCCCCCGGCCCGCCAGGGAGCAACCCAGGTGGCGCTGCAGACCACTCCTGACTCGCCCGCTGCTCCCCTCAGCAGTGTACTTGGGTCAATGTGCCTGTTCTGTTCCCCACTGTCTAGTGAATCCTCTCACTGGACACCTCTGGGCTGTACCCCAGTTCTTGTATGCATAAATAAATCTTTAAAAAAAAGAATACGTTAGTATCTGTTCTGCAGAGAACTGTGAATTTAGAATATTTACACTGCTTGATATAGTCATTCTATTTTTGGGACATGACCTAGGGAAATGCTTTCAAATACAGATAAAATTATGGGTAAAAATGTTCACCAGCACTTTGACAATAGTAACAAATACTTGGAAACAATGTAAATGGCAACCTGGGGGGGGGTGATGAGGTTAAATAAATTGCAGTATATGTTAGGGAATGCTTAAATAAATGACAATATATATTACACATAAAATGAAATGTAACAATTGCAGGGTCCATGGTGCCTGAGGGCCTGAGGAATGAAGGTTGCGGGACAGAAAGGGTCACCTTGGGCAGGTGCAGAGACAAGGAGGGCGCGCCACCTAGTGGCGAGGACCGGTAAGAGGCGAAAGGGAGAGGAGCGAGCTGTTGTTGCGGTGGAAGGCGCCAGCCGCCTTCCACTACAAACCAGTTTGTAGTCATCTGTGGTCACTCCTAAATAATCCTGAGCAAATTTTGAAATCCAAATAGACTCAATTTTCCATTTTAATGGCTTCTTGAACTTTCCCATTGCACTGTTTTTGGAGAAGGGATGGGATATTTGCCTCCCTTTCAGTTTGAATTTCCAAACTGTCGGGCTGTAGCCCGAGGGCCTGGCCACGGTGAGGGCGCTCAGGTGTGCCCGGTGCACCTTCCCTTCCCGTGCACCTGTAGGGGCCCTTTCACCGCGCACGCGCTCAGCCCAGCCGCCTCGCGCTCCACGCCGGCGCGGCTGGAGACCCGGAGTCAAGTTTGCGCGGGTGGGAACCCAGTTTCAACAGGACGCATCTGCACGTCGATCTGGGACCTCCTGGGGCCGGGGGAGGGGAAGGTGAGAACATCTCCCTGTGGGTCCCTGAATGCGGAGGGGGTCCCCTCCGAGGACCCAGTGCGGGAAGTGCTGCAAGTGGAAAACTGGGGGGTCTTTGGGGTTCATAATCGGGCCTGGAGGAACCAAGTGGCCCGGGTTCATGCTTAAGCGTGACCTCCTGAGCATGTTCCTCCACCGTGGACTGGCACCTCCGTGCTGAATTGATGGCACCTGGCGTGGGTTTTCTGGGCCCTCTTCCGCGCTGTTGATCTGCGCGTGTTTATCACGGTGGCTGGACCTTAGAGTTTGGGGACCGCAGGTAACATTCTGGGGCTGACGCCCCCGCTCCACGCCCCGGGTGTAGCAGGCGGGAGGGCAAAGCCGCCTCCCAGACGCCGGGCCTGAGCAGCCCCCCCTGTTCTGTCCCGGGCATTTGTCCCCAAGGGGAAGCCAGGCGGGCTCCTCACCCCGCTGTCGCCCCTGGAGGCGGAGGGTGAAGATGGAACCCGGGGCGCTCAGCCTTGGCCTCTCCTCGGGTGTTCTGTAGAAGGGAAGGGTTTAAACCCTCCAGCATCAGCACATGGCTGGGTGGGGCCTGGGGAAGTCCCTCCCGGGCAGAATAACTGCGTCCTGCATGTCAGTGACTCGCTCCTCCTAGCCAGAAAAACTCAATTCAAACGCTTGTTTTTTTGGACGAGTTCTCACAGAATAAAATCTGTCAGGCCGCTTCCTGTGTTCACATTTATCTTTATCTAATAAACTATAACTTTACTTGAGACTTGGTCCAGGTAACAGTTTGAAGTCAGGGAGCAAGATGCCTCCAGCCTCACTGTCAAGATTGTGTTTTTGCTCTCCCTGGTCCTGTGTGGTCCCACACGCATTTCAGTCGTTTCTGTGAAAATTGCCATCGGGAATTTGATCAGGACCAAACCGAATCTGTCCTTTGCTATGGGAAGTCTGCACCTCTCAGTGATACTGTTTATTCCAGTCCCAGCACAGAATCTCTTTGCGTGTATTTGTGCTGTCGGGTCCTCTCCGAAAGGTCGATGCAGAGGCCGGGAATGAGGAAGCCCACATAGAAAAAGCACAAGAGGCCCTGACCCCAGGACCCCTGAGACCGTCACGCCGAAACTGAAGCCGTGAACAGGAGAAAAAACAACTTACAGGAGAAAACCAACTCGGCTCCACGAAAAACAACTGTGTTGCGCCTAAACCTGTGTCCAGCCCTGCCAACCCGGTTCTCCCACCTGACCTCTCCTCACCCTGTAAGAGCGACCTTCCCCTGACGACGGGTGGACTTCAGTGACCCCCACTTCGGGTCCCCGAAGCTGGCCCCGGGGCACAGGACATTTTCCCTTTGAGAAAGTTAAGCCTGGCTCCCCTTTTCTGCACCGCGCCTGCGCCGAACCTTTCACTTCCATGTGCTCGTTATCGAAAACCCTCTGGTGAGTCTCAGTCTCATTCTCTCTCAGCCCAGCCCCTCACCTGCCTGTCTCTGGCCCCCCTTCTGCCGCTCATTCGTGTCCCGAAATCCTGGACGAAATGCAAACCTTCAGACTGGGTTGGCCGACTCCCCTTTGCCAGATGCCTGCTGGACGCTGCTTGTAGACGGCAGCTCTTGCGGAGATGCGCGAGGTTGGCGGAGGCCGCCGGTGCCATCGTCACCATCGACCAGGTCATCAGGCAGGAAAGTTGCCCGGTGGAACCACCTCCCAAAGGGCAGAACTCATAGGGCCCTTACCCTCAGCAAACATAAGAAAGCCAACATCTATACAGATTCAAAATATGCCTTCCTAGGGCCTCCCCGGTGGCGCAGCGGGTTGAGCACAGCACTGTGAAGCTGTCCGCAGCCTCTGCCAGCGCTGGTTCGATTCCCAGCCTGCCAGGGAGAACCCCACATGGCACAGCAGACCTTTCCTGTCGTGCCCGCTGCTCCCCTCAGCAGTGTATTTCATCAGTCTGCCTGTTCTGTTCCCCGCTCTGTCTCTGGTGAATCCTCTCACCCTCCCGTGTCTCTGGGCTGTACCCCAGCTCTTGTATAAAAATAAATAAATAAAAAATATATGCCTTCCTAATCGCTCCCCGTCATGCTGCGATTTGGCAGGAAAGGGGGTTCCTCTCCACCAAGGGGTCTCCCATCATTAACGCTAAACTTATCCTTACGCTTCTAGCAGCCTTGCAGCTTCCAACTGAAGCCGCCATTATCCACCGTAAAGGACACCACCTGACAATTCTCATGTTCCCACAGGTACTAGCAAGGCTGATGCAGCGGCAAGGGCTCTCACAGCTGATTCTGCTGCAGACCCTGCCCCTAGTCTCTATCTGTCCCCTCCATCACTCCGGCTTAGGAGCCTCATGAATGCCAATTCCTGACGACAAAAGGAGGGACTGAAGTAGCCCAGGGCTGGATTATGTAAATAACAAACTGGCCTTACCTGCCAAGCAGGCGGACTGGGTCATTCAACAAGCCCACAATACCCTCCACATCGGGTGGCGCCCACTTACCTAAGTCCTGAGTTCGCTCTTCTTCCACCCCTCCCTGAGTGCAGAAGTCTGGCAGAATGTTCCCGTTGTCAGCCTGTGCTCATGCGTCACCTCAAGGGGGAGGTGGCCCACCTTCTTTTGCAGCTCGCCAACTGCGTGGACACTTCCCCGGACAGGATTGGCAGGTTGACTTCACTCACCTCCCTACTCACAAAACAAAAAGGTTAAATACCTAATAACAGGTTGGGTCGTGGCCTTCCCTGCAGCTAGAGAAAGGCTCAGGTGGTAACTGAGGCCCTTCTTAACCACATTATCTCGAGCTTTGGCCTCCCCACTCCTCTCCAATCTGATAAGGGTCCAGCTTTTATCTCAAAGATTACTCAGCAGGTCTCCGTGGCTCTGGGTATCACCTGGAAGCTTCACATTCCCCACCACCCACAATCCTCAGGGAAAGTGGAGCGCCCCAATGGGCTAATCAAGAATCACCTGACAAATCTCTCGTTAGAGCTCAGTAAGTCCTGAGTCGAACTTCTCCCACCGACTCTCACTAGGATACGAGCCACTCCGAGAGGACCCCTTTTCATCAGCCCCTTTCTCCTTAACCACGACCTTAATCATGACCTACCCATCCCCCTCCCCGCTTGCTGGTTGTCTCCCCTATGCTCCCTACTCAGGCAACTGCTCCGGGAACACGCAGACGGGTACTTCCCAGTCCTGCTTCGAACCTCCACCAACCTTGCCCAGCACTGCATCCGGGAGACCAAGTCCTGCCCAAATTGCTTCAACTAAAGCCACTGCAGCCTCGGTGGACTGGCCCACACACGGTCATTCTCACCACGCCTACAGCCGTAAAACTTTTGGGAGACCCCTCCGGGCACCAGCTATCACGGGTCAAACGTGCCCCTGAAGACAGACAGTATGTACGTCATAACCTGGGTCCTACTGGGATGCGCATTTCCTCCTGTCACGATCTCTCCCAGTGTCCTATGTATGGAAATTCAAAGTTAGGGAGACCTATGTCTCAGGGTCTACTGAGACCACCCACTTGCTGGGCACAAAGACTGCCCACAGACAGGTTGTTCAAAACCCCCTTCTCTCATCTTAAGACATACCTCAGTCTCAAACCCGCTTGAGGCTCTATTCTGCTTCTTCTATGACCAAACCCTAGAATCCTGCAGAAATACATACAAAGGTTACGGAGGGTGCCCCTACCGTTGGTGCAAGATGCATTACTCAGGCCCTTACGAGATGTTCTCCCCTGTTTACCATGGCAGCGGTTTCTATTCAACCCAAATTAATTACACGATCTCAGATCCCTGGGACCAACGCTGGGTGCAGGGAATCCAGGCACAGTCTATACGGGCTTTCACTCCTACCCAGTGGCAACCTTGTCCATTTCCAGGGAGTATGTCCCAGCACAAAATGCTCCCGTCCAGGTCTGCCAAGATATCCTTCACTCAGAACAAGTCTGCAAAACAGCTGACATCACCAGAAAAGACCCAAACACCCTTAACCTGGATCCATATCATCCAAAACACTATAACCTTCCTCAATGACTCTTTCGGGACTCACACCTCCTCCTGTTTCCTCTGCGCTTCCCTTCAGAGGCCTCTACTGGCGGCAGCTCCAATTACTCTCAATGCCACTACGACCAGGATAATAGGTGCTGCTTGCCAGACTCCCCAACTCTCAGTCCCCCTACGGGACTCTGATCACAGCTGCCCCTGCTAGCAAACTGACGCCCTTGTCTGCTTTCACTCCTGCACGTCTAACATTTCGGTGACTTCTGCGCTCCAAACAACAAGGGGAACCTTTTCTGGTGCAATGGCTCTCTCCCTCGGTGCATTCATTCTCCCACTCCAGGCCCATGTATCCAAGTCCTGGGGGTCCCACAGGTAACTCTGTACGGATGATCTGAGCTGGGTGGCTACTCTCACCACACCAGACTAAGCGGGCGGCCTTTCTTCCAGTCATGGTTGCAATGATGGCGTCATCGATCATGGCCATAGGTGGGGCCCTGGTTCGCAGCCTTATTTCTGCCCAGGATTTTCATGAACGAATAGATGCCTCCTTAGAAAAAACCTCTGTGTCTTTAGCATCATTACAAAGACAGCTCACCTCCTGGCACAGGTCACTCTCCAAACCCGGCGGGCTCTGGACTTGTTATCGGCTGATAAGGGGGGCACCTGCCTGTTCCCCAGGGAAGAATGTTGTTTGTAGGAAAAGCGGGGGCGCCAACTCTCCACTAAATGGTTATCATCAATACTAATGATAACCTTATTTTTTCTTTTCGCTCCTTGCCGCCTAAAGTTCTCACAGGCTCGCGTTCAGGAAATGTCCTGGACCACCTTTAACCAACTCCTTCTCCACCTGTATTCTCCCATCCCTGCAGAAGACCCTCATCACCAGGCCTGAGCCACCCCCTTGGTCTTCGCCCCCTTCCGGCGGGAAGTAGCCGAACACAGCACCGCCGCCCCTTTTCCTATCCACAAAAGGCTGGTATGAAAGGTCCATGCAGGGGCCAGGAATGCGGAAGCCCACACTTCCTGTAGGGGCAGGAAGGGCACAGAGCAGGATCTCTATGACCGGAGCAGACGGGGTAAGGAGGAGAGAGTCCTGGAGCTCTCCGTGGCTTTGCAGGCTTTTACTGGGATTTACCTTGTCCACGGCAGGCAGGGGTGCTGGGGGGCCGGGGGGCCGGCAAGCCTTCACTCTTTCTGGGCTCTCTGGTGGGCTCCGCTTCTCTTTCGCTTTTGTTGTCTCTGCTCCTCCTGGCGTCCTCGTGATGCTGCCCTTATAAGCCAGTCTCAGCCCAGGTGCACCCACCTGCGCACGCCCACCCCCCACTCCAGGTGGCCGCCATCAGGCCTGCCTTCAGGACCGCAGGGACCCATCATCAGTCCTCATGGCGGGAGGGCAGAAAAGCCCGATGCTTTCCTTACCCTGCAAAGGCCCTGACCCCAGGACCACTGAGACCGTCATGCCAAAACTGAAGCCGTGAACAGGAGAAAAAACAACGTACAGGAGAAAAACAACTCGGCTCCACGAAAAACAACTGTGTTGCGCCTAAACCTGTGTCCAGCCCTGCCAACCCGGCTCTCCCACCTGACCTCTCCTCACCCTGTAAGAGCGACTTTCCCCTGACGACGGGCGGACTTCACGGACCCCCACTTTGGGTCCCTGAAGCTCGCCCGGGGGTTCAATAAATGTTCCCTTCCTTTGAGAAGGTTGAGCCTGGCTCCCCTTTTCTGCACCGCGCCGAACCTTTCACTCTCAGGAGTGTTTTTATTCCACAAGCACCCCCACCCCGTTTTTTTTTTTTTTCCCAACAGTAATTTCTAGTTCTTTATTGCAGAATTTTTCTTGGTGGCTCAATGTATTCCCAGTATTTTGTTCTTTGGATGCAATTGTATATGGAACTGTTTTCCTGATGACTCTTTCTGATGGGCCATTGTTAGATGATAGACACGCAACTGAGTTCTGTGTAGTGATCTTGTGTTCTGTAACTTCACTGAATCCATCTTTTGTAATAGTTTTTCTTTTCGGTGGAGTGATGTAGAATTTGGAATTTATAATATCCCACTATTTGTACAAAATCCTGGGTCATCTGCAACACCCAAGACATACTGTCTCCTGATAGAATCTCCTACAAGCTCGCTCAGCTCCATGACAGTGGGTGCATTGGATATGGTCGGGGCTTGTGTTCCATAATGAATTTCAACCTCTTTTCTGTTTTTCTGGAGAGGCATTTGAAAATAATAACTTATTTCCAATTACTTCAAAAGCACAGAAACCTCTAATAGCAGTACAAGTCCTCTTTATACAAAGATTCCCGGCATCATTACTTTAGCGCATATTTGACATAACTTGAAACATTCTGGTGTTTTCATTACAATATACCACTGTGCATTTAACCGAAATATTCCAGGGACCCACCACATAACCCCCAGTTGTTACTGGGCAGGGAGAGGGGCAGCCCAGACCCTGCAAACCTGCCTGCTCTAAATGGGTTCTGCCATCCGCCACATCAACACAAAACATATGAGACTTTAATGGGAAGGAACTTTAATCCAATTAGGAAACAATACAGGAAAGGCAAAGACTATAGCTTTTAAATCAAGCACCCAAAATTACCCGTCCCCTCGTGGGTAAAAGTCCACCCAAATGGGACTGGCCCAGAGCAAGGCCCCAAAGCCTGCCACAAGTCAAAAAGCACCTTCCAGTGGGGACCCACAGAAAAGGGTCAGAAACAACCAGACAAGCCCGGAAGGAAAAGAGCAAAATCAACATCAAGATAAAAGATGCCATGGTCACCTCCCCACGGGTCTCACCATCTGTGTCACCTAGCTGGTTTCTTCACGTGTCTCTCTGCTCCATGCGCCTCCTCCAGGTCTCCTCCTGGCTCCATCCTGCTTCCTTCCTCAGTCTCTTCTGCAGCTTCTTTTCTCCCTATTCAGCTCCACCCTCCCTTGGGTGGGGCGGGGAACCTGGAACCTCCCCCTTTCCTGGGGAACATCCTGTTACACAATGAGTAAATTATCATGGTTTCCATGTTATAATACAAACCACAGACCCATTTCTACTGTCATCATCTGTCCCACCTGTGTGGAAAAGTTTTATTCCATTCACATCCACTTTCCTTTCCCTGGAATTGTTCCTGAGTCTTTGCCTCACTTTCAGAGCCTTGATGGATTTAAAGTGCACGGCTGACTCCAACTGGGTGGACTTTTGTGTATGGTCTCTTTCTCTTAGGTGGTTTTCAGGTTTAGGCGTTCTTTTTTTTGACACATCCATAGTTCCTTTTGCTTGAAGGTCTGCTTGAAAGTGAATGTGTTCCTGGGCCTCCCCGGTGGCACAGCAGGTTGAGTGCAGTACCGTGAGGTTGTCCACGGCCTCTGCAGTGCCAGTTCAATTCCCAGCCGGCCAGGGAGCTACCCACATGGCACGGCAGACCTCTCCTGTCTCACCCGCTGCTCCCCTCAGCAGTGTATTTCATCAGTCTGCCTGTTCTGCTCCCTGCTCTGTCTCTGGTGAATCCTCTCACCCTCCTGCGCTCTGGCCTGTACCCAGTGCTTGTATAAATAAATTTTAAAAAAGTGAATGTGTTCCTTCAGACTTGGAGTTGACTACTGTAGTGGCTTTCAAACAAGGAAAAAATGAAATTATGTTATGATTTTTATGTTGCCTGTTCTACAACCATGAGAAAAGCAGGCCAGTATTTGTTTTTATTTCTCAATTTTATTTCTATATTTTTTCCACTGGCCTTATTGATATGGTACTAGAAAGACTGTCAAACCTCAGAGATTTTGCACTTGATTCTCTCTGCTGGAAATGCCTGTTCTCTTACTTCCCTACCAAATAACTACCTCCTCAGAGAGACCTCCCCAGATCATTCTATGTAAAATACGCCACCCTCTGTAAACTTCACTTTTCTAGCCTTTTCTTCAAAACACCTGACACTACTCATCCCTACACTGCACAGTTCTTTTTTTCCCCACATTTAAAAAAGACAGGCTTGTTAGCAAAAGGAGAAAGAAAAAAAAGAGGCCCCTGAGTAGACACAGGTGGGCTGAGAGCTGCGCCTGCTGCTTTGCCAAGGGAAAGGGTTTGTGAAAAGAAACAACCACTTAGTCCTGGGCAGGCAGAAGAGCTGCCAACTCCTCCTGTTCTCATGGCGCAGCTCTGCAGCATGGGGGTTCCCTCTGAGACCCATTTTCAGGGTCAGGGCTTTTGCACTTGAGGTTCTCTCTGCTTGAAAAAGTGCCCACTGTGTCACTTCATGCAAGTCATTGTCAATAACTCCCTCCTCAGAGAGAACCAGCTGCTCCGGGTCTGTGGGTGCCCCATGAACCACCTTGTGGTTGCTCCTATTCCTCTGAGAAATGCTCTTGGGACATGGCCGGTGTTGCCCTGAATCTGTAGGTGCTTTGGTGGGGTCTGGACCTTTTAACAACATATTTGCAATCACAAGCACAGACTATCTTTGCATTTCCTTGTGTTGTCAGAGTGCTTTACACCTTGCAGGGAGCAGGTCTTTCACCACCTGGTTATGTGCCTTCCTTGGTATTTGTTCCTTTCAATGCATTACAAATGGGATTGTTCTCTTATTTTCTCTTCCTGATGGGTTGGTGGTTGTATACAGAAATGCTGCTGAGTTTTGTGTATTGATTTTGTGTTCTGTAACTTTACTGATTTCATCTTTTTCTAACATCCTTTGGTGGAGTGATATGGAAAACTGCAAGTGCAAAAATCCTGCAGTTTCTGCTGGGTCATCTGCAACACCTGGGACCTGGTGGCCACCAATAGAACCTTCCCACAGTGCCTCTTAATTATGTGTGACTCCTACACAGACACTTAGTCAGCAACATTGCACAGGCAGTATGTAGTCAGGGCTTGGCCTGCTAATACATTTTGATGTCTTCTCTGTTGGTTTTGGAGTGGCATTTGAGAAGTAGTTGACTCTCCAGTTACTTCAAATGTCCAGAAAACTAATCACAGGGCCTCCCTGGTGGCACAAGGGTTAAGCAGTGCACTATGAAACAATCCGAAGCTTCTGCAGCATGAGTTCGATCCCTGGCAGGCTAGGGAGAAACCCACATGGTGCAGCAGACCTCTCCTGTCTCGCCCGCTGCTCCCCTCAGCAGTGTATTTCATCAGTCTTCCTGTTCTGTTCTCCACTCTGTCTCTGGTGAATCCTCTCACCCCCCGCATCTCTGGCCTGTACCCCAGCTCTTGTATGCATAAATAAATCTTTAAAAAAAAACTAATCACAATACAAATACTTAATATTTCTATAGTCATGTTCCCCAGCAGTCACACTTTGCCCCCATACATTACTTGACATGAAATATCCCATTATGTTTTACTGAAACAGACACTCTCCCAGGGAGCCCCAACCTAAACACAGTGAGGCAATCACTCGTTTGCATGTTAGAATCCAATCCACGGGCCCCTTTCAACTTTCAACACCTGCTCCCACTGTGTGACATCAGCTCTTCCATTCTGATTGACTTTTCTCCTTTGAAATTGTTCCTAAGACTGTTAATCATTTCACAAACTTGCTGCGTTTAGTGTGTGCACACGCCAACCGTCTGGGGGGTCTTTTCGGTTTGACTCTTTCATGCAGGTTTTCATGTTCATGCGTTGTGTGACCACCTCCATCGTGCGTTCCCTGCATGGGTGTGTACATGCTTGTGTTCTCAGAGCTGAAGTGTTTGGTGGTATCACCCAAGGGAAAAATGAAATGATCATTTGTATGGTGGATTATAATGTAATCATGAGAAGAACAGGTCACTATTTCAACTTTCTTTTTCCCCCCACTGGCCCTATTGATATTGCTAAAAATAGACACATTTTCACATTTTCTCTACTTTGAAAAAGTACCCACTGTGTCATTTTATTCAGGTCATTGTCAATAAGTCCTCCCTCAGAGAGACCCCCCAGATCACTCTATAATTGCACCTCTGTCACCTCAATCTCTTTCACATGCCATTTCTTCATATCTATTAGCACCTGACATTTTTTTTTTAAATATTGATTTATTTGTGCATACAAGATCTGGGGTACAGGCCAGGCGCACGGGGTGTGAGAGGATTCACCAGAGACAGAGTGGGGAGCAGAACAGGCAGATAGACTGACCAAAGTACACTGCTGAGGGGAGCAGCGGGGGGTGTCAGGAGAGGTCTGCCGCACCATGTGGGTAGCTCCCTGGCCGGGAATCAAACTCGTTCTGCAGAGGCTGCAGACAGCTTCATAGGTTGCGTCTTAACCCAGGCGCCACCAGGGAGGCCCAGTACCTGAAATTTTAAACTTTGACTCTTTCTCTCCCATTCCCTCTTAACCTCAGAAACCTCACTTTTCCCATAGACTCCTGGAGCTTTTATAAGTATTTTGTTTTTTTCTCACCTGCTGTGTGAACAGCCAACATTTGTCTTTGTCATTCTCACTGGCTTTATTACCAAGGAGCCCCTCAAATTCCTTCCATTTTGTTGTCGCTGGTAATATTTTGTCTCTTCACATGGCTGAATAGTGTCCCGTTGCGTGGACAGGCCACATCCTCCTGACCCAGGCCTCTCAGTGGGCACACAGACTGCTGCCTTGGCTTAGGGGTTGTAAAGGCCAGGAACAGGCACGGTGCAGGTTTTCTGATCCCATGCAGACCAGGTAAAGGAGGAGTCAGAGTCCTCAGTGGCTTTGCAGGTCTTTTATTGGGGTTCACCAGGCATATGGCAGGCAGGGGTGCTGGCTGGGGGGCTGGGAGGCCTCCCAGCCCCCAGCAAGTCTTCACTCTATCTGGGCTCTCTAGCGTTCGTTCTGCTGCTTCTCGGCTTCTCTTTCGGCTTCTGCTTCTACTGCTGCTGCTGGCGTCCCCGTGACGCCACCCTCAAAAAGCACAGTCTTAGCCCAGGTGAATCCCATCTACCTATGCCCACACCCTATTCCAGGTGCCCGCCATCAGGCATGCATTCAGGACAAAGATCCATCATCTATCCTGATGGCGGAAGGGCAGAAAAGCCTGATATTTTCTTTACCCTACAGGGGTGATTTGGGTATAAGTATGAGGAGGAGGTGAGCTGAGCTGGGCATCTCCACTCTGCTGACAGCTTTTCAGACTCATTTCACGTGTTCATGGATATGGTCACTTGTCAGCACTTCAAGTATTTCTTTTATTTTGATAAAATTGACATAACATTTACCTCTGAACAACCTCCGTCTCCAGAGCCTTTTCACTCCCCCCTGAAATTCTACCCACGAAGCACTAACTGTACCTTTCTTCCCCCGCATCCCCTGGCAACCACATTCCATGTTCTGTTTCTGAATTCTACCTCTCTGGATACGCACAGGAGATGAATTTCTGTTTGTCCTTTTGTGTCTGGGTAACTTATTGCCCTTAGCGTAATGACTCTAAGCCTCCTACACGTTGTAGCAAGTATCAGAATTTCCTTCATGTCTAAGACTGAATAGTACAGTTGATATATGCCCATAAAGTGGCTAATTTTGATTCAGCCAGAAGATGTCACATCAAGGACAGCAACCATCTTCCGGACCTGCTCTCGAAATACAACTTGTCAGCTCAGGAAAGTTGGCCACCCTCCGTTGAAAACTTCAGGGCCTTTTTCATCCATTTTTCCAGAGAACTGCGCTTCTGAAACTCCACTTTTGTCTGACTTTGCTAACAGGAGAGCAAGAGCATATTATTAGTTTGGGTGGGCTGACTTCACGTCTTCAGCACGCTCTGCTGTCTGTGCAGAGCTGGGGAGAGAAAAGGAAGGAACCAAACGGTCCCGAGGGCCATCTGCAGCCTCCCTCTGGCCTCGCCGCCCCTTACAAAAGGCAAACCTACGTGTCACGTCCTTATTCAAGGCCTTAAGGCTTTAAATTGGTTCCCGCTGTCTCAGGATAAATCCAAGCCTCTAAACTCAGTTGATGAGACTTGCTATCTGCCCCTCGTGTTCCCAGGTCTCGGGCCTCTCTTACCTGCTCATTTTCCTCTTTTCTCTCCTCTGGTTCACCTGATTCCATTTTCCAAGAGTCAGTCCAGATTAGCTACTCTCTATGTAGCCCTGCCTGACACCCCACCACGCCCCACTAAGTGTGCATAATGGTGTCCTTACAGGGAAGACTGTCAGTCCTGGGGGCCACCTGCTGAAGTTGCCTGTGTAACTCACCGGTCCCCTGTGTTCTGTGAGCTGTTGTCTCAGCTTGTACCCTCAGAAAATAAATGGGGAATGAATCTGCAGTGCACACCTCTAATACAGAGGGGACACTACCCTGGTGTAGACAGGGAAACTGATTCACGAATTGGAAGACAAAGTCTTGACCCCCCACCTGGGCCTGTCTGGCCCTAAAGCCCTTCTTTTGGATGAGTCTTCGGGGTCCTTGCTGTCAGCTCCTCTCTCCTTATGAAATGCAGAGTGGACTCCCAGATCTGGCTGATCTCTGCCTTCTGGGGGGCAGTGCTAGAGCAGCTGTACCCCCCCACCCCCCTCTCCAAGGTCAGGGCCCTTGGTGAATGGGGGCCCGCGCTGCAGGCCGCGATCACCTGCGGGCTCTGTCGGAGACAGGGCTTGTCACACGCCCCAGGTGGAGTTCAGGTCAGAGAAGGGGTAGGCAGGCTCAGGTGACCGCGAGGCCTCGGTCAGTGGCAGCAGCAGCCTGCCCAGCAGGACGGGGGTGTCCTGAGCGCAGCGCTGCAGGGCAAGGCTCCTGAGGGTGGGCAGTGGTGCGTTTTTATTTCATGTTGTTTGCCAGGACACTGAATTCATATTGATGTGTGACAAGCTGCTTTGTAACACAGGAATTTTGTTCTATTCTGTTCTATTTTTTTTTTTTCTTTCTTTCTGTAAAGGCAATTAACTACTCACAGGAAGGATCTTTCAGTTATATATAAAATTTTGTTTTATGAAATGTCAGGCTCCACTCATAATTTTGTCTTGTTCTGCCCACAGAAGAATGTGTACAAATTACAGAGCTCCTGTATTTGGAAAGCTGAAAAGCCCAAACTTTGAATTCATGCCGCCCTTTCACTGTTTTTGAACTAAACCTATACAAAGCTGTGGATTAAACAGCATAAATTTCTAAATATAAAAATGAATCAAAAACACAAAATATGTTTATTTGGATTTGGAAACTAGCAGGACCAGAGTTTCAGGCTAGAAACCCAAACCCTGTCACTAAAATAAAACGAGATGACCTTGACATTAAAGCTCCAAATGCTGCTTTGCTGCCCACGCCTGCTTGACTAGCAGGAGCCCGTATTTCCACCTTTAAGTATTTTTCTATAACCACAGTGGGGTTCTTAAGACAGTAAAAAAAAAAATGTACCAGTTACTTTTCACCTGCCACAGAGCAGGGAGGTAATTTCAGCAATGATTTTTCCATGAGCTTCAATTGACTGATTCTGATAATAAAATGTGCACATTATAGACATTTTGCAAATAATATAATGAATTATCGTCAACGATGTTCCATCAAGATACTTTTATGAGATAGCTTACTTTCGGGGCCTCTCCGTGGCACAAGGGGTTAAGCACTGCACTGTGAAGCAATCTGCAGCCTCTGCAGCACAAGTTCGATCCCCCCCCCCACCTCCACCCCGCCGGCCAGGGAACAACCTACATGGTGCAGCAGACCTCTCCTGTCTCGCCTGCTGCTCCCCTCAGCAGTGTACTTCAGTTGATCTGCCTGTTCTGTTCCCTACTGTCTCTGGTGAATCCTCTCACCCCCCGCATCTCTGGCCTGTTCCCCAGCTCTTGTATGCATAAATAAATCTTTTTGAGATAGCTTACTTCCTAGTATCTTCCAATATTTTCAATTGTGAACTATTAAACTTGTGTGGAAGGGCAGATAGTAAAGATATAGAATTTGAGAATTACAGTGAACTCCCATTAACCAGGCCAAGAAATATAAAATGACATCATATAATAATCCCCTTTCTACTCCATAAGTGAGCACCATTATGACATTAATCAAAATTATTTCCCTTGCTCTGCATTACAATTTATCACCTAAGTATATATCACTAAATGTAGTTAAAACATAATTTTAATTTTCTCTGCTTTTTAAAATTTAAATAAGTCATACTATGTTTATGTCTTGACTCTTTCAACAATATGTAGGCAAGATTATATTATCAGATGCAGCTAGAGCCTAATTATTTTCACTGCATTATAATAATCCAACTGATGCAAAGTAATAATTTTTCCATTCCACATACACATAAGGGTTAAGGAGTGTATATTGTGTTAATATTTTCCTTCTTACTGGAGTTACATTATCTCTGGGATTTTGTATTCCACTTTATTATGTAATGTATTTTCTTTTTTTCCCCCAAGATTCATTTATTTATGCATACAAGAGCTGGGGTACAGGCCAGAGGTGCAGGGGGTGAGAGGATTCACCAGAGAGGGCCAGGAGAGGAACAGACAGACTGACTGAAATACACTGCTGAGGGGAGCAGCAGGCGAGACAGGAGAGGTCTGCTGCACCATGTGGGTAGCTCCCTGGCCGGCTGGGGATCAAACTATTGCTGCAGAGCCTGCAGATAGCTTCATAGGTTGCATCTTAACCCCTTGTGCCACCAGGGAGACCCTGCAATGTATTTTCTACATCATCAAAAATTATCCAAAATTATTGTGTCTAATAGCTACATCTTATTTATATACTGTAATTTATTTAACCACTCCCTGGGATTTTCATTTAGATTGTTTCCAATCCCATTCTAATAAAGTGCTGGTGAACATTTTTACACAGGCTGTTACCTGTATTTCAAAGCATGTCCTTAGGTCATGTCCCAAAAAAGAAAGGCTATTTAAAATGAAATAAAACTATTTTAACCGCCAGGATGTCTGCAGAAGGGTGGTATGAGTTGACTTTCCCAGGAATGAATGAGCGGGTATTTCATCCCCTACTTGCCCACGTGTCTTTCTGTTAGGGGGAAATGATGTCCTGAGTTAATCCCATACAGGCTTTGTGGACCCCACCCCCACTCCAGACCAAAGCCATCAAGACATTGGGAAAGACAAATCCCATCACCGCCAAAGGGAGGGTGGCTGGGACCTGAGGGTGGAGTTGGGCAGCCAGGTTGGACATAAAAACCAAACACGTGGGCCTTAGTCAGGCTCGCTGTCCCTCGCCTCCTGGCTTCATGGCTCCTGGCTTGCAGCCAGCTCTGAGTGCCATTTGGGATTCGAGATCGGCGGATAGGGTCGGCCTCATTTAAAACTTTGTCTCCCACTTTTCTCCTTGAGTTGTACATTTCCCCTTCCCTTGTAAATAAACCTCTTATTAACCTTTCGCGTGTGCCTGCAGTAGAGTATTGGCAAGTCCTTTTAAGCGCGGGTGAGGACCCACGCCCAGGCACCCCGTTTTGTATGGGGGCTGCCCTATAACACTTCTATCCAGGTATCCTCAAGCCTTTCGCACAAACTCCGTCCCCTTTCACTCCTCCCTCTCTGCTTGGCTCTGCTCCTCTCCCCTCTGCCGCAGAACTGGCGTCTCTAGTCTCCGACTGCGCCACACGCCCCCTCCCTGCCAGGCACCGCTGTCCGCCCGGCCTGGCCCTCCTCGGCCTGTCGGTGTGTCGCGTGCCCGTCTCTTTTCCAGTACTCGGGCCCGCCTGGCGTCTTCCATCCTCGCCGGGTCCACGATCGCGGGCCCTGGGCCTCTCACTTCGCCCCTTCATCACGGCCGGAGCAGCCATCACTCCTCCCTCTCTCCGCGGCGCCGGCCCGCGCCACAGGGCGGCGCCCCCCGCAATCCCGCCCCGGGAGCCGCTCCTTCCTCCCCACGCCGCGCCGCCGCGCCCGCCCCGGCTCCCGAGGGCCCCGCGTTACCGCCCTGGCCATGGCGGCAAGACGATGTCCTCCCTTGGCCTCGCCCGCCCTTCGCCGCCGCAGCCTCTCCGTCCGTGGCCTTATCGGGTCGCTCGGCGCACCTCACGCCATTACGGGCGCTGAGCCTGAAGGGCGAGGACGCGGAGGCTCCGGGGGGAAAAGGCTCGGCGAAGGGCCGGCCCGCTGCCCGGCGGCCGGGGTGGCGCGGGGAGGACGCGGTGTGATGACGTCCGTGCGGGCGCGCCGGGGGGGGGCGCAGTCAGGCGTGAGGGGCGACGGGAAGTGACGTGGAAGAAGCGCGAGGAACGAAGGCTAGGGCCGCTCTGGAAAGCAGCGCGGAGAAGAAGTGATGAGGCCGGGGAGGGGCCGGGGGGGGGCCGGGGAGGGGCCGGGGGGGCCGGGGAGGGGCCGGGGGGGGGGGGGGCCGGGGGGGGGAGGGGCCGGGGGGGGCCGGGGAGGGGCCGGGGGGGGGGGGCCGGGGGGGGCCGGGGGGGGCCGGGGGGGGGGGGGCCGGGGCACCCAGAAAGGAGGAGGACTCAGTCAGCAGGTTCGGGGACCCGGGGAGACGGCTCCCCGGGGTTGGTGTCCAAGCCATGGCAGGAGCCGGCTGGACGGAATGCAAAGGTGGAAGGATGAACATTCATCCCTGAGAAAATCCTCCCACCGGCCTTCTGCAGAGGAGCCTGCATGTTAGATACTGTTCCTTTCTCTAGAAATCGTCATTCCAGGTTTGGGAAGTGACCTGAGGAAATGCTTCCAAATACAGATGAAAATCTAACTCTACCCACCGGCACTTTCTGCGTAGTAACAAATGCCTGGAAACAATGTAAATGGAAGCCCCATGGAATGGTCAAGTAAATTACAGTGTACACAGAAAGGAAATGCAGCGGTTAGATATAATTCTGAATAGATTTTAATGAGGTGGAAGATACTGTTACAATGTGAAATGATGAAAGTAGAATGTGAAAACCCGGAGATAATATTATTCCACCACAGAAGGAAAATAGTGATGAAATATACTCCATCACTTATGTTACATAGAATGGAAAAGTCATTACTTTGCATCAGGTGGAATATTAGAAACAGTGAAAAAAATGGGGCTTTAGCTGCATCCAAAAATCTTGCCTAGATGCTGCTGAAGGCATTAAGATATAAAATAAACATTTAATTGTACATTTAGTGATACACTTAGGTGCTACAATAAAAAGGGAAATAATTCTGATGAAAGTCATATTGCTGCTTTCTTATGAAGATTTACTTTGTTTCTTGACCTGATTAGTGTGAGGGGGAATTCATTTTGTAATTCTGAACCTATATATTATTACTGCCTGCTCTTAGACACAATGAAGAATATTGGAAAATACTAGGAAGAAATTAAGCTAAGCAAAGGAGTTTGTTTTGATTGAAAAATCATAGTTGACTCTAAGTTCATTATACTTACTACTTTTCCAAGTTTCTATAATGTGCACACTCCCTTTTATTATCAGAACCAGTCAGTGGAAGCTAATGAAAAAATCATTGAAAAAATCATTGTTGAAATGACCTCCCTGCTCCATGGCAGGGGAACAGTAATGTTAAAAAAATTTAAAGTCTACAGAATTCCACTGCAGTTCTAGAAAAATATTTCAGGGTGAAAATAGGGGCTCCTCCTAGTCAAGCAGCCATGGGCAGAGCAGCAGCATTTGGAGTGTTATGTCCTGATTCATTTGAGCAGAGACTCCACAGGCAACAGGAAAGACTGTGGCATTACAACACCCCCTTACGCACTTTTGTGGTATTTCCACATGAGTCTTATTGTGGGCAGGCCTGCACACCATACAGGTCACGAGGGGGTTTGGGTTTCTAGCGTGAATCCATGCTCCTGCTATTTTTCAAATCCAAATAGCGTATTTTCCCTTTTTTTGTTCATTTTTAAATTCAGATATTTATTCTGTTTAATCCATAGCTTTGGATAGCTATTGAAAAAAAAAAAAGAAAACGAGGCAGGAGTTCAGTCTGGGCTCTCCCAGCTTTCCCACACCAGAGCTCTGTAAGTCGGATATACCAATGGGCAGAATGAGACAAAATTGTGAATGGAGTCACGACACTTCATCAAACTTTTATGTAAATGGAAGAGCCTTCCTGTGAGTAGTCAGTTGCCTTTAACAAAAGCGGGGGAGCGGAGAACAGAATAACTCCTGTGTCCTGGCAGACGCCTTGCTTTCATTTTCATCTCATCCTAGAGCTCAAATCCTGATTCATTTCAGCAGAGACTCCACAGGCAACAGGAAAGACTGTGGCATTACAACCCTCCCTTAGGTACTTTTGCGGTATTTCCACGAGTCTTATTCTGGGCAGGCCTGCACACCATACAGGTCATGGTGAATTTCAACCTAGCAATTATTACAACAAATGTTATCATCCAAAAGCTCAATAGTTAAGCAACTTTGAAACTGAATTGGATATCAACCAAATAAAATTTACATCATAACGGCCATAACCGAGGCCTCACACCTTCTCTGACCTGAACTCCACCTGGAGGTGGAGCCCTGTCTCCTACAGATCCCGTGGGTGATCGCAGCCTGCAGTGCAGATCCCCAGTCACCAAGGGCCCTGACCTTGGAGCGGGGGTACACTGCTCTAGCACTGCCCCCCGGAAGGCCAAAATCAGCCAGATCTGGGCATACACCCTGCATTTCATAAGGAGAGAGGAGCTGACAGCCAGGACCCTGAGACTATTGTCTTGGCCAAAAGAGAAGGGCCAGACAGGCCAAGATGGGGGCCATGGCTTTGTCTTGAGCCTCAATTTCCTTATTGAGACAAGGGAAAGCGTCCCCTCCACTACAGAGGGATGCACAATGCATTCTCGGTGATGTCCTGAGTGCCCGCTGCTGCTAGCAGCTGTTACCAGCCGGGCCCAGGCAGCGCAGCAGGTGGCCCCAAGGACTATGACGGGACACTGGACAGGGTCTTCCCTGGTGGGGACTCCTGGTGTACAGCTGATGGGAGGAGGGGGTGAGAAGGGGATGGTGTCAGGCAGGGCTACCTAGAAAGAAGGCAGCTAATCTGAGGATTTATGCTTTAATAAAAGAATTAGTCAGCTCAGGGTGGTGGGGGGGGGCAGAGAAATGAGAATGAACACATAAGAGAGGCCCGAGGCCTGGGAACGTGAGGGGCAGATAGCAAGTCTCATCAACTGAGTTTAGAGGCTTGGGTTTATCCTGAGACAGCGGGAAGCAATTTAAAGCCTTAAGGCTTTAAATAAGGACGTGACACGTAGGTTTGCCTTTTGTAAGGGGCAGTGAGGCCAGAGTGAGGCTGCAGATGGCCCTCGGGAACATTCGGTTCTTTCCTTTTCTCTCTCCAGCTCTGCACAGACAGCAGAGCGTGCTGAAGACGTGAAGTCAACCCACCCAAACTGTATTAATATGCTGTTGCTCTCCTGTTAGCAAAGTCAGAAAAAGTGGAGTTTCAGAAAGAGGAGTATCTGGAAGAGAGGATGAAAAAGGCCCTGAAGTTTTCAACGGAGGGTGGCCAACTTTCAAGTCTTGTGGATTTTTTAAAAAAAGATTTATTTTATTTATTTATGCATACAAGAGCTGGGGTGTAGGCCAGAGGTGTAGGGGGTGAAAGGACTCACCAGAGACAGAGTGGGGAGCAGAACAGGCAGATACACTGAAATACACTACTGAGGGGAGCAGCAGGCAAAGTCAGGAGAGGTCTGCTGTGCCATGTGGGTAGCTCCCTGGCCAGAGATCGAACTCATGCCGATAACTTGGTAGTGATGAGACCTTTACCCCCGGGTTGTTTATTTTAACTGACATGTGACTAGAGAGATGGGGCTATGAGATGGGGTGCTACTTATCACCCATGCCACATTTTCCAGTTCCATGTAAAATTTCCTCACTTCATTCCCATATTTGATTACTTTATGAACCACACCGACAGTACACTGGAATTCAAAAGCAGCTTAAGTTCAACATGTTAGCTAGGTGTCACTATAAAGCAGCTGACAAGGAACAATCCTACTAGAGTTCCATCCAAGGCAAGGTGGAAGAATTTCACAAGGTAACATATCTAGATGAGACGCACTATTTGCATGCAATTTAATTTAACTCATTTCAATTTGGGGATAAAATATTTTGTGGCCAGATCGAAATGAGAAAGTTATACATGCATGGGTCTATGATTTGGAAATGACCCATAAATAAGATGATTTTTAAATGTGATTACAACATTGAGTACAGTTTTTTGTTAACATGGATTCTTTTTTCATTTTTTGTCACAATAAAAGCCAAATTATAGTAAGTATCATCTATCTGATCATCTTGTTCAACCTGAGTTTCATCCACTCCAGCATCGGGGGTCTCTATTAGCCTAAAATAAAAAAAATGTGTCAGAGTACTGAGCAAAAGGAGAAATGGCTTCATCTGTAAGTACATAAAGCTTTTCCTCGAGAAGAATATTTTTTTAAAGTAGATTGTAGCAATGTTACAAGATTTTAGTTTATCATACAGCACTGTGCAAATCCAATCTGAGCTTGTTGATAATGAAATTTAAATACAGTGATTTTTTTTTTTTTAAAAAAAGCAGGGCCTCTTTTGGGTGCAAAGGGTTAAGCACAGCACTATGAAGCTATACTGCAGCACGAGTTCGATCCCTGGCCAGGGAGCTACCCACATGGTGCAGCAGACCTCCCCTGTCTCACCTGCTGCTCCCCTCAGCAGTGTATTTTAGTCAGTCTGCCTGTTCTGTTCCCTGCTCTGTCTCTGGTGAATCCTCTCACCTATACCCCAGTTCTTGTATGCATAAAGAAATAAATCTTTCAAAAAAATTTAAAAAAAGCACTTATGAGTTAGCCATTAAGAGTTTAGGTCGGATATTCCAAATCACAACCAAATACAGGCAACACACAGCCAGGATCCAGCAAGTATCAGAAATGGTTAAAAGAATTTTAAATAAATTTAACCATATTCAGACCAGTCAGGCTTCAGATTTTTTTTAACCCAACTGTAAACAGTCTCCACCTAACAATACCTGAAGGAGAAACACCAGCATCCTTGGGTTGCGCCCTGAAGTTACCCCACCACATCATCTTCCAGGCTTCAGCCATAATCTGCAACAGAATAATTCCCAACTTATTTACAGCTTCTCTTCAACCAGAAAAAATAATATTCTCTACTCTCCTCCTGAGTGCCCTAAGGACGAAAGGCAAATGTTTTCTGTGAGTGGCTAAAGGAGAACAAATCAGTAGTTCTAAATTCTAAATGGCTGATCATGATTTAGGCTAATTTTGTTCAGTGTGTGTTCTGTAAAGGAGAATAGTGGGAATAAGATAAGAATAACACACAATGAGGTGATTATTGTTAGTCCCTTACACACAGAAAGTCACAGATATGGGAGCACACGAGCAATAGAAGGGATAGACTACATATTTTCTTAGCCAGGAAATCATGTTATTTTAATTTGTGAAACCTATAATTCTATTTGTGAATGACATTGTTTGGATTTCTTAACACACCTTGGGGACAAGCACAATGATGTCAGCTGAATGAGAGGGATCGCTGCTGAGGCGTTTGTTTCTTTGATGGGTTTTGTTTCTTTTCACATTCGTGCTGTATGGTTTTTCTTTTTCTTTCTTATTTTTTAAGATTTATTTATTTATACAAGAACCGGGGTACAGGCAAGATTTGTGGGAGGGTGAGAGGATTCACCAGAGACAGAGTGGGAACAGAACAGGCAGACTGACGAAATACACTGCTGAGGGGAGCAGCGGGTGGCAGGAGAGGTCTGCCGCGCCATGTGGGAGCCTCACCCACTGTCTGGGATCAAACCCGCGCTGCAGAGGCTGCGGACAGCTTCACAGCGCAGCGCTCAACCCCCTGCACCACCAGGGGAGGCCCTGGTTTTTCTTTTCTGAAGAAATAAAGGATAAGTGTATAAAAAAAAGCCTATGCAATACAGTGTGATGGAAATTTAAACGACGGAGCCCTGATCATGTCCAATTGCAATAGCCAACATTCTAAAGGGGACAGCCTTCACTCTCCAAATCAGAGACAAAACCGTGAATCTACAGAGATTTTTCAGATTAGGCGTCACCGTGTATGTACACTGCTCGGCAACTCTGTCACCCAAGTTGATAATTATCAACTTGGCAGTGGAGGGAATGGGTTGAGAAACCCTGAGCCAAGGGAATGGGCTGACATCAATGGAAAGGGATATGTGGGCACCGGGCGCCTGACAGACGGACAGTGACGCCTGGGGTGGTGTTGGCAAAAATGAGCAAATCTGAGTCCAGACCTAAGCATGGAAAGACGTCAGGATTATACAAATTTCGAGGCACATATTTCCCCACGTCCTATGATCTCTAACTGTGATTGCTGATAACACATTTAAATAGTAAGACTAAAGATAGAGATTCCATATGATCCAGCAATTCCATTCCTAGGTATTTACCCAAGGGACACAGAAACATCAATTCCAAAGAGCACCTGCACCCCTTTGTTTATAGCAGCACTATTTACAATAGCTAAGCTTTGGAAACAGCCCAAATGCCCAAAAATAGATGACTGGATCAAGAAGATGTGGTACATATATACCATGGAATATTACTCAGCATTCAAAAAAGATAAACACATGCAATTTGCAGCAACATGGATGGCGCTGGAAGGGATCATGCTCAGCGGAATAAGCCAGAAAGAAAAAGAAAAATACCGGATGGTCTCACTCATAGCAGGAATTTAGAAAACCTAAATAGGGGACCAGGAAAAAGACTAATCAATACAAAGTAAAAATCAAAATCAGCAAGCAACTATAAACCAGAGACACACTATTGGGTGGGGTGAGGGGTGGGGAAAGGAAGGACTAGAGTCAAAATAAGGTGGGGGTGCAATTGTGTGGGGAATATAACCAAAAGGAAAATGCATACGTTGTGCAAAGATGAAAAAAGATGTAAGAATTATATAAAATAAAATATTTAAATAAAAAAAAATCTCTAAAAAAAAAAAATAGTAAGCCTTGAGCAGTCTACCCAGCGTCTCTGTCCTACTTTCTCTTTTTCAGCGTTTCTGGAGTTGCCCTGGGCCACGGACGCGTCCTGCTGCCCGTGCATCCGAGTCCTGCTGCGGTGACCTGCGGGCGCCCCCTGGGAACCTAAAAGCGGCATTTCCCCTCCTCGCTCTCCCCAGCGCCCTCCCCGCCCCAGTGGGGGTCTCCACACCAGCGCCGCCAGCCCGCAGGCCTCTGTCCACAGGGAGTATTTTCAAGTGGAGATCACTGATCCACGGTGAGAAGTTTTCAGGCCATGCAGGAGTTCTGGCTTCAGAGCATGGGGTGAGAGCCCCAGGATGCAAGGAAAGGTGTTCTAAAGGGCTGACTCTGATTTTTACATGAAGAAGAGAGAGGGCAGGGACCACGTGGTTGACACAGCAGGGAGGAGAGGACCCAGGGCAGGAGCACCCAGAGAGGAGGCCCGTGCTCTGATGTGGAGGCAGGAGGCAGCCCTGGCTCACAAGGAAGGGGGTGCATCACTTCCAAAAAAAGGACTGGGCTCTTTTTTTCAGCTATGCAGTTTCTTTTACACTGACAAATGACAAATTATGGGCATCAGTAAAATAAAATTTCCATGGTGCCAAAAAAAATTGACTGTGGAGGGAAGGGATGGAGAGTAAAGATTGCCCTGGGCGGGGGTGGGGGGGGGTGTTGTGGGTTGGGAGTTAAGGAAAATAAAGAGACAGCCTCATGTCCAGGGTTTCCCATTAAGCAAAAAAGCAGTATGGGGTCCTCCCTGAAGGTCCTCCCTGGTGGTGCAAGCGGTTAAGTGTCAGCACTATGGAGCTATCTGCAGCCACTGGGGCATAAGTTCAATCCCCAGCCAGGGAGGTGACCCACATGGCACAGCAGACCTCTCCTGTCTCTCCCGCTGCTCCCCTCAGCAGTGTATTTCAGTAGATCTGCCTATTCTGTTCCCCACTCTGTCTCTGGTGAATCCTCTCACCCCCTCCCCAGCAATCGGGCTTGTACCCCAGTTCTTATATGCATAGATAAATAAATCTTATATAAAAAAAAAAAGCAGTATGGCTTGAAAGCCAATGAACCAAACAAACCATCCTAGTCCAATAAGCCTTTTTCCTTATTGCGTGCACTGCTCCCCTCAGCAGTGTTTTCGGTCCTTCTGCCTGTTCTGGCCCCCATTCTGTCTCTGGTGAATTTTCTCCCCCTCCCACGCCTCTGACTGTACCCTGGTTCTTGTATAAATAAATAAATCTTTAAATAAAATAAAATAGTTCGATCCCCAACAGCTGTTGGCATCGTTTTTGGCTTCTGTGCCTTTAGGTAGCAGGTCCACATTCTGCAATATTATAGATCTGGTAAGAGCCTGTTGATCAGAATATGCAAAGAACTTTTACAACTGGTAAATGAAGGAAAAAAAAAACAACAAAAACCAAACAACCAATTTTAAAAAATGGACAAAGGAATTTCAGGTCAATAAGCACCTGAAAAGACTTACCACATCCCTAGTCATTATGGAAACAAAAACAGAAACTAAACCACAACCGGGCCTCCCCAGTGGCGCAGCGGTTGAGCGCTGGGCTGCGAAGCTGCCCCGCAGCCTCTGCAGTGCTGGTTCGATCCCCGGCCACCAGCGAGGGTCCCACATGGCGCACAGACCTCTCCTGCTGCCCGCTGCTCCCCTCAGCAGTGTACTTCGATGGTCTGCCTGTTCTGTTCCCCGCTCTGGCTCTGGTGAATCCTCTCACCGTCCTGCGCTTCTGACTGTACCCAGTGCTTGTATAAATAAACAAATAAATCTTTAAAAACAAAACAAAAACAAAAACTAAACCACAACCTCCCTCACAACACTAGCATGGTTAAATTGGAGAAAATTTTAATTAAAAAATGTAAGCAGTGGGGTGGGGGGCGGTACAGAAAGGGTCCTGAGGGCTGAGTGCAGAAACGTGAGGCTGTAACGGAGATGCATGACGACCCAGTCTAGCTCAAAATCATTTGGCATTTCCCCAAAATGTTACAAATCGTAATACCATATGCTTCAATGTTTCCACACCTTGATATTTGCCCCAAAGGATTGACAACTGGTGTTCCAGGTGAATGGTGTACCCAGATATTTACAGCAGCACTGTTCATCACAGCCACAGCTGGAAACACAGACGCGCACAGAGTGAAAGGAAATGACCTGCACACTATGGAAATGGGGAGGGTCAGGATGGTCTTTTCCTGCTTCTGCGTATCTGGCAAGAGCAGCAGGTGTGCTTGCAGCAATGGGTCAACAAAGACAAAACCATCTTTCCCGAGCTGACAAGCTGTGTTCTGAGCGCGGGCCCCGAAGGTGGCTGCTGTCCTTGTGCCATCTCATCGGCTGGACCGAAAGTAGCCGTGGGGACAGCACGGGACGCCTGACTCACGGCTCTGTGGACAACACTCAGGAGCAAGGGGCTCAGGGAGCTGCGGTTCTGGATCCAAACTCAAGTCACCTCAGGATTCAGCAGAAAGCAGCCACTCGGAGGCTGTCAACCTGCATGTGATGTGCTTGTTCTTTGACCCCGTCCTTGGGGGGACTGATCTGAAAGGCCGTTCTTCGGTCTCCGGCCAGGTAACCTCACATTAAACTAGTTCTAGGCCTCCCTGGTGGCGCAGTGGCAGCCAGGACCATGCTGTAGGCGCCGTGGCAGCCAAGGAGGTGGATGAGGTCCTGGAGCTGCAGGACAAGACCTCGGGGAAGAGGAGGAGGAGCAGGAGGAGACCGCCCGGAGGACCAGCCCACGGCCTCTGAGGCAGCAGACTCCCAGGGGATGAAAGACGACCATGATTCGCCATTTGGAGCTCCCCGGTGCTGACGCAAGGCAACCACCTTGGACTTGGACTCTCAACCATGCCAGAGGCTGGGTCTTTGGGAGGCTGATATGTCTCTGGCACCCTGGGGTGGGATGGGATCACTTGTGCACCCCACAAGATGAAAATCAGAGGGTGGCCTACAGCAGCCTGGTGGGAAGTCTCACGGCCACTTACTTGAGGCAAACAGCCGGTGCCGAGGTCGGGAAGCCCTGCGCGGTTAAGTGGCCGAGGATGCTAAAGGAGGCGGGTGAGCCTCTTCACACCACGTGTGGGTGATCCAGGATCACATTAGAGTAATAAGGGTGAGGTGCTGAGGAAACTCCGGGAGTGGGTGGGGAATGTGGCTGGTGGTGGAGGCCGCAGCCCAGAGGGGACCCGAGAGGCCCCATGTGGAGCCTCTTATCCGTGGCTTAGACCCGCAGTCACGTGTGGGGTTGGCCTCCGTGCAGGGTCTGCTGGTCAGGGTGGTGATGAGGGCAGAGTGCTGCAGGGGCAGCGGGGATTGCTGCGGGGATTGGGTGATTGCCCCCCAAGGCAGAGGGCTGCCAATCTGAGAGAGCAGCTGGGGGTGGATGCGGTGTAAGGCTTGTGGCTGAGACCACAGCCCAAGGCCAAGAAGCCCGATGGCTCCTGGCAAGTGAAGGCAGATCCGTGAGTGAAGAGTGAAAGCAAGAGGCGCTTGGGAATGTGGGCTCCGGGTACAATGCTTGAGGCTGGGCACCTGGCATATGGAGGGGGATGCGTGAGAGGACACGACCGAGCCTGGAGGCTGAGCAGTAAAGGCAGCATCACAGAAAACGGAGCAGAGAGGACCAAGCAGCGGAGAGGGGCAGAAAACACGGTAGGAAGAGGGGCGAAGGGGGGCAAAGGGGGGCAGGCTTTGGAGTGTTGCTAGGGATGTAGTTACAGATGACTGGTGTCTCACACAAGAACTAACACATTTGTCTTCTTTATTCCAAGGTAAAGGGAGTTAGACATCCGTTGTTGAAGAAAGCAAGCTGGCACCCACCCTCTGCGCCCTCTTCAACAGCCTGAGGGAAACTGAAGCCAGCGTTCGTTATCACTAGTGCTGCTGAAAGGGGAGCTGAACTCAACATCCCCCAAACCACTTTAAAAATATTTAATGGGGTCTCCCTCTTGGCGCAGGCGGTTGGGCTCAGCGCTGTGAAGCTGTCTGCAGCCTCTACAGCGCCGGGTCCATCCCTGGCAGCCTCGGAGCAACCCACGTGATGTGGCAGACCTCTCCTGTCTCGCCCGCTGCTCCCCTCAGCAGTGTATGTCATCAGTCTGCCTGTTCTGCTCCCCGCTCTGTCTGGTGAATCCTCTCACCTTCCCGCGCATCTGGCCTGTACCCCACTTCTTGCATAAATAAAAAATAAATCTTTAAAAAAAATGTAATGGAGCAGGGGAAAAGGTACAATAAAAAACTATAAAATACTGTGGAAAAAAAGACAAACAAGTAAATGGAAAGGTATTTAACGCTGGTGACTGGGTCAATTAACATTGCTGAAAGGTGCCAACTTCCAAAGCAAAGTGCAGGCTCAACGACATCCTGCTGAAAAGACCGAGGGCAGTTTCCCCAGAAGCTGCACTGACCACTTGAGTGTGTGGAGTAGGAGGACCAGGAGGACCAAAAACTGTCCTGAGAGGGAGGCTGCAGGCATCTTGGCCCCTGACTTCACACTGCTCACTGGGCACCAAGTCTCCGCTCAAAATGAGAGCGCATTAGATCACGAACGGTTGAATTTAGTGTTTCTGGCTAGGAAGAGGGAGTCGCTGACGTTAAGAAGGCAGTTACTCTGCGGGGGAGGGACCTCTCCTCCAACCCCACCTCGTCATGTGCTGATGCTGGAGGATTCAATCTCCTCCTTTCTACAGAACACCCCGCGGAGAGGCCAAGGCTGCGCGCCCCGGGTTCAATCTTCACCCTCCGCCTCCAGGGGCGACAGCGGGGTGAGGAGCCCGCCGGCTTCCCCCTGGGGACAAATGCCCCGGACAGAACAGGGGGGCTGCTCAGGCCCGGCGTCTGGGAGGCGGCTTTGCCCTCCCGCCTGCTGCACCCGGGGCGCGGGCGGGGGCGTCAGCCCCAGACTATGTTACCTGCGGTCCCCAAACTCTAAGGTCCAGCCACCGTGATAAACACACAGGGCAGCGGAGCAGAGCCCAGAAACCAGCCCAGGTGCCTTCGGTTCAGCAGCAGGCGCCGGGGGCAGCGCGCGCAGTCCATGGGAGGAACACGCTCAGGGGGTCACGCTCAGGGATGAACCCGGCCCCCTAAGTTCCTCTAGGCCCAATAATGAGCCCAAAAAAGCTCCCAAGTTTCCCGCATGCAGCCCTCCCCGCTCTGGGTCCTCCGAGGGGATCCCCTCCGCACTCAGCGATCCACAGGGACGTAAGATGCGCTCACCTGCCCTCCCCTTCACTCACCTCGTCTTCTCGCCGCCCCAGAAGGGCCCAGATCGAAGCGCAGGTGCGTCCCGTTGAGACTGGGCTCCCGCCGGCGCAAACCGAGTCTCGAGACGCGCGGGCGTGGAGCGCGACCGCGGCTGGAGGGGCGCCCCGGGGCGCGGGCAGGGGACGGCGGGCGGGCGCCGCGCACCTGGAAGGCCCCCTGCTGGGCCTGACGGTCTGGAAACGCGAACTGGAATGGAGGCAGACACCCCAAGTCTTCTCCAAAATCAGTGCCACGGAAGATCTCAAGGAGCCATTAAAGTGGCAAGAGTGTCTATCTGGAATCGAAAACTTGCTCAGGAGTATTTGGCACAGATCCTACCAACCAGCCCCTCCCGTAATAAACACAGAAGGGGGTGCGGTTGCTCCTTCCGAGTGTGCTTCGCCCCCAACACAGCCGCCCCCGCTTCTGCCTTCGCAGCCCTACCGGCTCTCGCCACCAGGGGGAGAGCGCGGCCTTTCCTCTGCGCCTTGGTAGCACGGCCCTTCTCTGCTTTTTAAAAAAAAATTGTTAGGATTTATTTATTTATTTATACAAGCACTGGGTACAGCCAGAAGCGCGGGAGGGTGAGAGAATTCACCAGAGCCAGAGCGGGGAGCAGAGCAGGCAGAAGGACCGAAGTACACTGCTGAGGGGAGCAGCGGGCGCAGCAGGAGAGAGAGGTCTGCGCGCCATGTGGGACACCTGCCCAGTGGCCGGGGATCGAACCGGCGCTGCAGAGGCTGCGGGCAGCTTCGCAGCCCAGCGCTCAACCGCTGTGCCACCAGGGAGGCCCCCTTCTCTGCTCCGGATTGCACACTGTTGCACATTGTGTTAAAGTTCTTTTCTATGGGAGGTCTTATGCACTAAAGTAGGTTTTGTCTTGATGCGACAGAGGGCAGTTCTAGAACAAAAAGCTGCCAAGGGTGGATCCCCCAAGTAGGGGTATAGACAGTAAAGAAAGAGAGGTTAACAGTGTCCGTTGACACAAAATAAAGACAAACTACATTCTTCAAGCCCCACCCTGACTTTCACATGCCCAAGGGTTGGTTCAGCCAACTCAGTGAGCTGTATATTTAACGGCAGGTATCTGTCACTAGTTAAAAACATCCAAAGGAATGTGGCAAAAAAGAAGAGAGATTCTTATAATATGAAGCTGCTCTGGTCTGGCATTACCAGTTGTTTCCAATCAGAGCAGTTCAGTTGCACACTATTTTTTTTTAAGGATTTATTTATTCATACAAGAACTGGGGTGTAGGCCAGGTGTGGGAGAGGTGAGGGGATTCACCACAGAGTGGGGAGAAGAAGAGGCAGATCTACTGAAATACACTGCTGAAGGGAGCAGCAGGGTAGGCATAAGAGGTCTTCTGTGCCATGTGGGTAGCTCCCTGGCTGGCCGGGTGATCAAACTGGTGTGGTGCTGCAGTGACTGGCAATCGCTTGAAAGCGCAATGCATTTCAGTCGATCCATCTGTTCTGCTCTCCTAGCTCTCTCTGGTGAGTCCTCTCACCAGGCCCTAGCCCCACCTCGGAAGACCAGCTGGACTCTTTCTCCAGCCTGTGTGCTTCATAGCACCCTCTGCCTGCTCCCTCGCATTTCTCACATTGCTCCGTAAAGGGTTACTTGTCTATCCTTCCCCACTGGGTCTCCACTCCCTAAGAGTTGTAACATACTTCCTCTGCTTGAGCTGAGAAAAGTAGAAGCTACATGACTAGGAGCCACACAACCCTTCTATTTTTCCAGGAAGGTCAACTGCTAGGAAATCCAAAATACATTCATCAAGAACAGGATTCTGTCTGTGGGCCCCATCACACCCCCAGGCACCTACCACCCCAGGCATATGGTAATTACTGAGAAATTGTTTGCTTTATGGAGAATGAATGAACAAACTACTTGGCTTCATGCTAAAGCTTGGAGAAATGTCATATTTCTTCGGCAGGAAAAGAGTAGGAAAGTTCTTCTGTTTGGAGGTGGACAAAGGCTCACCTCTGAAAGTCCCTATCAATCCATTCATTCTGAATTTGATTTCATGTATTCCTGTGGGGAAACAGGGTCTATTTTTGTTATTAAAATTCTGAGAAACATTACTTTGCATTAATATTCACAAAAGTAGAGCTCGCTCAGTGGGTGAGAAAATCAATAGAATATATAGGTTTTCACGTGAAGGACCCTTTCAAATTCAAGTTCTGCTTTTAATTTGATTAAAGAGGGCCTCTCTGGTGGTGCAAGGGGTTAAACGCAACCTATAAAGCTATCCGCAACCTCTGCAGCACAAGTTCGATCCCCAGCTGGCCAGGGAGCAACCCACATGGCGCAGCAGACCTCTCCTGTCTCGCCTGCTGTTCCCCTCAGCAGTGTACTTTGATCAATCTGCCTCTTCTGCTCCCCACTCTGTCTCTGGTGAATCCTCTCACCCCCCCACCTCTGGCCTGTACCCCCGCTTTTGTATGCATGAATAAATAAATCTTTAAAAAAAAAAATCTGATTAGACAGCACTGCCACCTAGTGGGTAGTAGGAAAAAAGTCCTTCCTGGAATATATGCCATGATATTGCTTTGTAAATTATTGTGAATTCGGCTGTCAACGATCTGAAACTGAATCTAAACAGGTAATTGCAAAGAATTCTGTTGGCCTAATATTTACTATTACTTAGGAGATCTGACTAGTTGCTTATCATAAAACCAACAGATTTCTAATAAGAAAAGCTCAAGATTTCCTTCAAATTTTTGTTCTTTGAATGCACCCCACTAATGGTGCACAAACAGAAGAGCATGTTCCAAATGTATTTGAATGAAGTCTTAGAGCTTATACTCTCAGCAATTTTCTCAGATGGCAGCTTCACTGGGGATAATGGGGCTTCTGGGTGCTTACCCATGCCCAGAGAGTGCCACGTCATTTTTCTACTGATAAATGAGATAACCTGAGACCAAGATGGACAACTTCCAATTTCTGGCACCTTTTAAACAATTTGGATCTGGTCTTTAGGGCATAAAATAATAAGCCCCACTGTAGGGAGACTGAAAGGACAATGTGCTTTGTTTTTTTTTTTGTTTTGTTTTTTTTAGAGGCATGTTTTTATTTTATTTATTTATTTGTTTGTTCGTTTTGTTTATACATGCACTGGGTACAGTCAGAAGCACAGGAGGGTGAGAGAACTCACCAGAGCTACAGCAGGGAGCAGAGCAGGCAGAAGGACCAAGGTACACTGCTGAGGGGAGCAGCGGGCGGCAGGAGAAGTCTGCGCGCCATGTGGGACCCTCCTCTGGTGGCCGGGGAGCAGCCGGGGATCGAACCGGCGTCGCAGAGGCTGCGGGCAGCTTCGCAACCCAGCGCTCAACCGCTGCGCCACCGGGGAGGCCCGGACAATGTGCTTTGAAACAAGGTATTCATCCTACTCCTTAGAGGTAAGGCCGATCAAAGCTAGTTCTTAGGACAATGAAATGTCTTTTTGGGTTAAGTGCACAGGTGCACAGAGATCAACACACCCCTAAAGTCCCTGGAGCAGCAGTTAGAATAACAGTTGTCCTGCAGGTTAACATGCTGAAGAAGAACCTTTGCTGAGAAAGCTACCATTACAAGTATTCCTATTAATACCCAGGAGTGAATGTCAAGTAAATCTTCAGACAGAAGTCATTAGACCCAGCAGTCAGTGGCTTCTCAGGCATCTCCCTCACCCCAACCCCTCTCAAGTAATATTGTAGTAGGTCGCTGGCAAGATATTTCCCAGTGAAGAGTTTTCCTGGTACCCTAGAGGACAGATGTCTAGCAAGTCCAGAGGGGAGAGTTACAGTAAGTTCATTGGGAGAGTCTGGCATGCCATTTCCAGCAAGGTCTAGCTCTCAGCTGGGGAGTGAAGTGCATACCTTTTTTCTTTTTTTTAAAGATTTATTTATTTATGCATACAAGAGCTGGGGTATAGGCCAGAGATGCGGGGGGTGAGAGGATTCACCAAAAACAGAGTGGGGAACAGAACAGGCAGACAGACTGAAATACACTGCTGAGGGGAACAGCACACGAGACAGGAGAGGTCTGCTGCACCATGTGGGTTTCTCCCTGGAGGGCCGGGGATCGAACTCGTGCTGCAGAGGCTGCAGATTGCTTCATAGTGCAGTGCTTAACCCCTTGCGCCACAAGGGAGGCCCCTGAAGTGTATACCTTAGATCCTGTGTTTCAGCTGGAAGGGACAGTAGCTGATCTGTATATCGCATTCTTGAGAATTCTCTTTGCTTCCTCGGGTGCTGGGTTATAGCCCTAAGGAAGAATTTCTTCCTCTCTGAGATCCAGACTTCATTGGAGACACAGTGACAGTGGCACAGAAGTCACACTGGGTGCCTTCTTGGTGGAACTTACAGAAAACCTCCCCTCTGGAACTTGCCAGGGAATGTGGAGCTGAGAGACAATCCATTGATACCTGGCACATGGCCTGACCATGTGCTATACTAACAATTTTGTCTATGGAATACAGAGATAGTTTACACTGTTCACTTAGCAGGTTTCTGTGCTGACTAAGGGGTAATGGAATATGGGAAATGTTTTAGAAACTACAGATGTTCCGATAGAATGAGAAATTACTTGGCTTGAAGGATGCCTTTCCCTGGTTTCAGGCTCTCTGATGCTAACTGTGTTGACTTTTCTCAGGCTCTGGGCCACTTGAAGTTTTTCTTTAGCCCACGCTCTGTTTCCTCTCTGACTGTTATTTGCAGAAGCACAATTACTTGGTAGCCGACCATGAGGGCCCCAGGGTCCACAAGTGTGGGCATTCTGCTCTCATCTCTAGCCTTCTCCCTTGCGGCTCTCTCTCTCCCAGGCACCTGTCTGTTACCTCACTTTCTTTATTTCCTACCTCGATCATGACATAATTTATAGACAATAAAATCTGCCTACTTTACATATGTATACAACTTAATGAGATTTGAAAATTATACGCAGCGCTAACCCACCACCACAATCAAGATGCAGAACGAACATTTCCTTGCTCCCATCCGTCAAAAGGTCTCCCGGGCTTCAAACACTTCTGACAATTTGAGGTTAGGTCTTTCCATTTTCCACTTTCAATACTGAGGCTCGCTTTCTGGGCAGGTCAACACATTTCATTTCTTCCCAGAAATGAATTCTCAGTTTTCATTTACTCTGCAGGGTAGAAGTAACCAACAGCCTTACCAGCCAATGATGAAAGAATCTTTTCCTGGCTCAGATGAAGCTGTTCCTTAGTCCTTTTCCCTCCCACTTCCATGCATGCGGATCTTTAGTGACCTTGTTATTTCTATTAATGACTGAAGGAAACATTAGGGAATCAGCCACCCGGCCTTCTCCAGAATCAGCCCCTCTATCTAGGCCGGGGTAGGCGGAAGGCATGTCTGTGACTCAGAGCAGTATTTAGACACACACCTCAGCTAGCCCAAGCTCAGCCAAGCTGATACTCTTCCCAGGAATTTGAAATGGGAGTTTTAGGGGCTTCATCGCACTTCACAGAGGGATCCCAGGAGTCTAAGGACTCCTGCTGTTCAAGTCCCCAGGGCTGCGCCCTTGGTGGAGAGGAATCCCTTCCCATTCACTCACTTGCCCTTTTTTCTTAAGTTAGCCAGTTCGTGTCTGTTGCATGCAGCTTGAGGTGCTATAATGAAACCCGTAACTGCCCAAAGATAGAAGTGTTCTCTTACTGTCTGCTAGAAATCTATTCTTACTGTATGGGGAACCCATATCCCCAAGTCTCCTGTCCCTTCCTGAACACAAGTCTGGCCACTTTACCAGACTGAAGTCTTTACTCTGGGTTTCTGTTTTTCTTCCATACACTTTCATTTTCATTCCTATTTCATGATCCATGTTGTATGTGTGTGGATGTATTACTAAGAGCACAGACCTTGAGAGGGGGGATATGTAATACTGAAAGTTTAAATTCTGGGCCTCATGTGTTAAAATTTATGACTTATTCTTTTCACTAAGAACAAAATAAATAGATTTTGAAAAGAAAAGGTATTTTTCCCTCCTTTTGAGGGCCCTATTAAAATGTCAGAGCCTGCGAAGTCTGAGCTCATGGTGTCAGCAGATTCTGTCAGGAGAGGGCCTGCTTCTTGGCTCACAGATGGCCATCTTTTTACTTTGTCTTCACAAGTTGGACAGGGTGAGGGAGCTCTCTGGTATCTCTTGCATAGGGTGCCAATCACATTTATGAGGGCTCCACCCTCAGGACCTAATTACTGTCCCAAAGTCCCACCTCCAAATACTGTCACATTGGGAAGGAGGCTTCAATATGTGAATTCTGAGGGACGCAAACCTTAGCTCTATAGAAGACCCTAATCCAGAACGACAGAGGCCCTTATCAACAAGGGAATCTAGACAGAGACATGCAGAGAAGACAATGCGAAAAGACATAAAAAGATGGCCAAGGTGAGTAGAGGAGAACACATCCTTCCCCCACTGCTCTCAGAAGGAATCAACGGCTGCTGTGAGAAAACAGCTGCAACCATTTCTCTAAACATAAAGCTTAATAATTTTTGTTTTCTCTGCCATTAATAGGACATAGGACATCATTTCCTTTCCCTTTCATACAAGAATGTTACTACTAACCCATCAGCTGAGAGTGGACTGTGGTATACTCCTAGGCCTTCTCATCCTAAGGGAATCTGTGTACACCAGGGCCACCCTGGTGGCACAGGGTTAAAGACAGTGCTGCCAAATCACTGCAGCACGAGTTTGATCCCTGGCCGGCCAGGAAGCTGGCCCACATATGGCGCAGCAGACCTCGCCTATGTTGCCCACTGCTCTCCTCAGCAGTGTATTTCAGTACATATGCCTGTTCTGCTCCCCACTCTCTCTGGTGAATCCTCTCACCCGCCACACCTCTGACTTACATCCCAATTCTTGGAAGCATACATAAATAAATCTTTTAAAAAAGAGAGGATTCAGTGAGATAATGTATATTATGGTAGTTTATAGCAGTTGTGCCCCAGTGAAAAGTAATAAAACAAAAATGTAAGCCACAACTGTAAATCATCATTTTTGGCCTGGTAGCCATATTACCAAAAGTAAAAACAAAAACAAAAACAAAAAACAAGTGATATTAATTTTCAATATCTATATTTAACTCAACATAGCTAAAGGATCATTTCAACAGGTAACCAATGCAAAAAATTAGGGAAACATTTCATATTTCTTTTCGGACCAAATCTTTGAAATCTGGTGTGTATTTTACATGTCGGTGCATTTTAGTAATACTAACCATATTTCAAGCGCTCAGTAGCTATTATGTGGCTAATGGTTACCCAGCAGGACAAACACAGTTATAGATCTGAGCCAATTTGTCACATCCATTAGCTGATCTTTTAGCAGGCAAAGCAGAAGGGATCTAACCTAAGCTGGTGAAATGGTTATTTCAGACAATGGGAGGTGGGGTGGGGTGGTTCACAATTTCCCCTAAGTAGGCATCATCTCATTTGGTAGGTTGAATTAAAAGTCAAACACTGAAATGTAAAGCAAAACACTTCCTACACCATTCTAACACTGACCAATACTATTAGCAACTATGGAAAACATTAGGGTAAGTTTCATGATTATATCTGGAAAATCACCAATTCTCCTGCTGTTATAAGCTTTTATTTATTTTTTAAAGATTTATTTATTTATTTATTTTTAAGATTTATTAATTTTTATATAAGAACCGGGGTACAGGCCAGATGAGCGGGAGGGTGAGAGGATTCACTAGAGACAGAGGGGGAACAGAACAGGCAGACTGACGAAATACACTGCTGAGGGGAGTAGCAGTTGAGACAGGAGAGGTCTGCCGTGCCATGTGGGACCCTCTCCGGCCCACCGGGATCGAACCGGTGCTGCAGAGGCTGTGGACAGCCTCACAGTGTGGTGCTCAACTGCCTGCGCCACCAGGGAGGACCAAGATTTATTTATTTATGCATAAAAGAATTAGGGTACAGGCCAGAGGTTCAGGGGTGAGAGGACTCACCAGAGACAGTGGGAAGCAGAACAGGCAGACTGACTGAAATACACTGCTGAGGGGAGCAGCGGCAAAGATGGGAGAGGTCTGCTGCACCATTTGGGTTGCTCCCTGGCAGGCTGGGGATCGAACTCTTGCTTCAGAGGCTGCGGACAGCTTCATAGTGCTGTGCTTAACCCCTTGCACCACCAGGGAGGCCCTGTTATAAGCTTTTAAACTATGGTAACCCCTATGTACTTTCTGTGCTGCCAAAAATGAAATGGGTGAACATGCAGATGAGTATGCAGGTACACAGCTGAGAAAGCACTTCTTACAGCAGCACTGTGCGTACATTTTCTCTCCTCCCCTCCCCAATATAATCCCATAAAAGGTGGGAAACCAGATTCGTATTAATACCTATGTTAGGGGCCTCCCTGGTGGCGCAACAGGTTAAGACGCAACCTTGAAGCAATCTGCAGCCTCTGCAGGTCAAGTTCGATCCCTGGCCTGCCAGGGAGCTACCCACATGGCGCAGCAGACCTCTCCTGACTCACCCGCTTCTCCCCTCAGCAGT
Source organism: Talpa occidentalis (assembly GCF_014898055.3). Taxonomy (NCBI): domain Eukaryota; kingdom Metazoa; phylum Chordata; class Mammalia; order Eulipotyphla; family Talpidae; genus Talpa; species Talpa occidentalis. The sequence continues at coordinate 13,914,946 of NW_023602073.1, forward strand.
GTATTTCAGTCAGTCTGCCTGTTCTGTTCCCCACTCTGTCTCTGGTGAACCCTCTCACCCCCCACACATCTGGCCTGTACCCCAGGTCTTGCATACATAAATAAATCTTAAAAAAAACACAAACTATGTTAGGAATAAACAAAAGATTTAAGACGACTCTGGTGAAACCAAATACAATGTGTCCACAAGAAAAGTACTTTGATAAACTCCCAAAGCAATAATATTAAAAAGCCAGAGGTTGATTATTACTAAGGTTTCCCTGCTCCTTCAAATTGCAAAAGCAGGTGTAGTCTCGGCTTCTAGAACTGCACTTGGTAAGTGCGAGGTGCTCAGTCAACAGCGGTAGGATTAATTGCTCACCGAGTTAGTCCTTCCGGAACTCCGACATCATGACATCGTCAAAAACACAGATATATAAAAATAGAAATATAAAACCCCTTAGGAATCTGTAGAAGAAGAAAAACTTCACAGAAATCTAACAAGCCATGCACTATATGCACACTATTTTGTGTTCCCATCTAGTAGGGACAGCTCTCTCCTGCCTAGAAAGGGCAAGCTGATGTTTGAGTCTTTTTTTTTTTTAATTTATTTATTTATGCATACAAGAACTGGGGTACAGGCAGAGGTGCGTGTGTGCGCGTGTGCGTGTGTATTCACCAGAGACAGAGTGGGGAACAGAACAGGCAGACTGAAATACACTGCTGAGGGGAGACAGGAGAGGTCTGCTGCACCATGTGGGTTGCTCCCTGGCCGGCTGGGGATCGAACTCGTGCTGCAGGGGCTGCTGATTGCCCCATAGTGCGGGGCTTAACCCCGTGCGCCACCAGGGCGGCCCTGACGTTTGATTTTTAAAGGGACGCTCCCAGCGAATGACCGCACGCCCCGCCCCACCCGCCCCGCCCACCCCGTCCACCCGCCCCGCCCACCCCGTCCACCCGCCCCGCCCACCCCGTCCACCCGCCCCAGATCAAATCCACGCTGCACCTACCGCGCAGGCGCACGAAGGGCGGGGCTGAAGCGGAGGCCGGGCCAGCGGCGATTGGTCGGATCTGGGCCCCACCCTGCGCCGGGAGGTCACGTGGCCGCCTGGGACGGGCGCACGGAGTCGGGCAGCTTTTACATCCGCGCGCGCCCATCGTTCCGGCCGCCGGTGGAACGAACGCGCTTTGGCTGCGGGGCTTGTGCGAGGCACCGCTGAACCCGCTCCCGCCTTCTCTTCGCGGGGTGAGCGTTTCCCCTCAGTGGGAGGTGACGGGAGGTGACGGCTTTCCGCGGCCGCCAGCCGGAAGCCGCGTTCTCCGCTGACAGCCGCCGGGCCGCGGCCGGGGCTGGGTGAGGGGCTGTTGAACGGTCGCGGGCGCGCGGCCGGGGAGGGCGATGAGGTGAGGGGCTGCTCTCATTGGCGGGGCCGGTTTTGGCGCGCTCTCCGCTCCGCGCTCCCTATTGGCCGGCGGGCGCCGTCGCGAGGCGCGCGCGGCGATTGGACAATTCGGGCGCGCCGCCCTGCAGTGCCCGCCCCTCGCGGGTCGCGGGGTCTGGGGATCCGAGGGGCGACCCGGCGGGGCCTGGCGGAGTGAGGGGCAATCAGCCTGGGGGTGCCCGGCGGTCGGGATGAGGCGGGACACCCACCCCTTTCCCTGTGGCTGGCCTTGATCGGGCAGGTCTGCACACTGGGCTCTCGGGAGAAGGTCGCGGACTCCTGCGTCTCCCGTTGAGAAACTACACCTGCGCAGGTGACCTTGGTCTCACCTGGTCGTCGGCAGGTCCTCTGGGCTCAGCCCTCTGCTGGGATTTTAAATCTGGTTATTTAGAAAAGTAGAGAATCAAAATAAGGGTGCGAGGTTGCTGAGAGTGCGGTAAATATCTAAAGCATTAGCTTTTTTTAGTTCATCCGTGACTGAACTTTTTTTTTTTAATATTTATTTATGCATGCAAGAACTGGGGTGCAGGCCAGAGATTCAGGGGGTGAGAGGATTCACCAGAGTAGAGGGGGCAGCAGAACAAGCGGATCCACTGAAATACACTGCTGAGGGGAGCAGCAGGCGAGTCAGGAGAGGTCTGCTGCACCACGTGGGTAGCTCCCTGGCCGGGGATCGAACTCGTGCTGCAGAGGCTTGGACAGCTTCGAGCACAGCCATCGACCCTACCCCTAACCCTAGCCCTAAAGACGTGCCATGAACCAGTGCTCGCTACTCACTGGCATGCGCTTTCCTATCTTCTAGTCCCTTCCATTCCAATGTTGAGTTAACAGTTTTCTGGACAACGTTGCTTATGGCTCCGAGAATGATTTCAGGAATCCAGGCGATCACCTGCAATTTGAAAGACATCTCCAAAGCCCCATTGAGTACCCTGACCATGTCTTGTTTCACTGAAATAGGAAAAAAAAAAATAGGGTGCCTCGCACAATTAGATTGTTTTTTTAAACTTTTTTGTTAGTGTTTGTCGGTGTGCTAGGGCACAGTGTAAAATGTATTAACCTGAGATGGAGCTAGCCAAGGTTTGAAGGGCACTGAATTGGGTAAAGAGATGACCACAAAATCAGGAACTCTGGGAGACATAGACTTGACTCTGGAGTTGGATTTGGGGTGAGTCAGGCCTAGAGGTCTGGTTGATCACATTACATACCCCTTTATCTTCCTGCATCTCTTTCCTTTCTTCCCTCTGTCTCAGTTCCTGGTGATTAAGCATTTCTACAAATGTAAATGCAAGATCTCATTTGATCAGATGCGAAGTCACTATTAAGCTGGTACCAGAGCCAGGTTTGTTCTGGCTTTAAATGTACCTTTGAAAGAGCAGAGTTAGGATGTAGTTCTTTAGGATGGACTTGAGCACACGGAGTAATTAGGCTTTGCTTTTTCTGGTGACCAATTCTGAGATCTCTGAAAGCACTGTTACCTGATGCAGGACGCCATCATGTTTTGTAATTTGTTGAGAATACATAATTTTCCTAATTTAGTAACAAGGCTTTGCCATTTAGAATTATTGTGTCTTTTTATGTAGAGATAATCATGAGTCACTAACTTTAGTTATTGACAGGTGAGTTTGCGTATAGTGAGAAAGGATTATTTTTAAAATTCATGACTCATTTTATTTATATGGATATTTTCAACAACCACAAAACTAGACTTTACCTTCAGGTACAAACACAAATTCTGTTTTTGAATTACTAATCTTTTGTTCTTCACCAGGTGTATAATGAATCCCAATATGAAGCAGAAACAAGAAGGAACCCAAGAATATGTGAAGGTATGTGATAGAATTACTTAGATTTACTGTAGAAAGCATGTGGTTAGAAGTTTTTTGATGTAATTTAGCATATTTATTCTGGCTGTAATTTCTATGAACCTTACATTACTGATTTTTCAGTCTGAGAACTTTTAAAAAATTAAATATGAATATTAAGTTTTCTGACCCACAAACAGGGGAAATCTTTGTATTTACTTAGATCTTTCTTTCAATAATGTTATGTAATTTTATACTGTTAAATTTTTTGTGGCGTATATGCTTATTGCTGTTAGAGGTAGAGTTGTTTCCTAAATTGAATTTTTGCTGTATTCATTGCTACTATATAGTAATACAATTTGTTTCTGTATCTTGATCTTATATTCTTCAACCTTGCTGAATTTATTAGTTCTGATAGTTTTTACTAGATTCCTTCCTTAGTAGGAATTTCTGTATTTATGCAAGATTATTATTATACTGTTTCTACTATTATATTTCATGAAATGATTTTATCAAAATTGTATCTTCAGAATTAGTGTCTTTGCTCATGGAGACACATTTTGCATTATATTGCACATATTTCCAGAATATATCATACTCATTACCATCTAACCTCCTTATTGTGCCATACTTCTTAAATCTCTCTATGCACTGCTTTCTCTGCTTCTCCAAATATTTTCATGTATTGTGCCATACTTCTTAAATCTCTCTATGCCGCTGCCACTGGAAAATCTCTTTCCAAATATTTTATGTATGTCTATCCAAAGATGTGCCTTTTCCCAAAAGTTTCCAAATAACTACAGAGTTTTGCTTTTGAGTTTGTAATTTTGACCACCTATGCTATTATGCTTCTAAATGAATTCACAGCTTAGAACCTACCGCACAGCTTGCATTATATTCTGAGGCTTCCTGGGGATGAGACCCCCCATCTTCTGGAAAGCCCTATCTGCTTGTAGATTTAAATTACATAGAGCAAATACAGGCCTTCCATAAGTGATAGCAGATGGTTTTATAATAGGTTGTTTTATTTGCCTTCCATACTTAGTATCCTCCTTACATTCATTTTCGTAAATTCATTTTCTTGAAAACTGCTTTATATTATTTGTGATTTTGATTCCATCAGCTTCCATTGGATAATGATAATCTTCCCATAGTACATTGTGTGTGTTTAGACTTTTTATTAGAAAGTTTTCAAATATTCAAAAATAGAGTCAACAGTAAAATAATCTGTTTCCTTCCCTACTTCAGTTACCAGTATATGTCCAGTCTTGTTTCATCTACATCTCCATTCATTCCCCTTTTCCACCAGATTATTTGGGAGCAAATCACAGACCAATAATTACATAATTTCAGTAGACCCTTACGTTTAAAGAAAAGTCTAGCTGCGCTAACGCCACTTGGTAATAAAAGGACCTGTATTCTGTTTGGTTCAAGTTCTGCGTTCAAAACTCACCTTTTGCTGAGTTATTTATTTACCATGTTAAGCTGCAATTTACTTATCTATAAAATGAAAGAATTTGACTAAAACTAGTTCTGTAAGAGTCAATTTTAGGAGTTTACGAATTCCTTGACAGGTATATGCAAACTTCTATGTGAGTTTGCGCTATGCATTCTTTTTTCTTTGGTGAGACAGGGGTCCATAAAATCTCAAATTGTTTTCTTAGAAAGGTTGAGACCTATTAATATGTAAGAGCCTTTCTAAAAAGTCAGTTATTCCAATGCATGATCTATATTTAAAAAATGATAATAGTGTACTTTGGGATCTGACTGCTAGCTATAAAGCTTACCTATATAAAAGTAAAGTCTTGGAAATTGTCATTTTTTTTCTTTTGTGGTAATAATTCAGCTGACTTCTTTGACCATTATTAGTAGCAAGCATTAAATACATTAATACCTATTATTAAGATTCCAAGATTGTTTTTTTCTATTTGTCTGGAGACTGTTGACTAATCTATAATATAAATTATATCTGAAATGTTGGTGTAATGTTTGTTCTCAGAGTAGCTGGCATTGTCCTTCAGTTAAATAGTGAGATAATGATCAGCAGTAGAAACTTTACCGTGGGAAAAATGAACTCTTGCCATGTGAAGTACAGTGTGGAATCACTAACTTTCTCACGCTGCTTTGGTATCGTGTTCTTGCTAACCTTGTTTGAGTATTTACCATTGTTTGCTATCCCATGGTGGCAGTATAACTAATGATTTTTTTTTTTTTTTTTGGCAAAAAATAGAGAGAGCTCTTGGATCAGGAAATCTACAGGAAGGTATTTACATATTACAAGGAAGGCAATAGTTTTTCCAAAACAATAGCTTGGGCTTGTTGGGATATTTTACTATGCCTCAGGCACTGACATTTTAGCCATCTGCTGTGAATGGATGTGAAGCAAAACTGCATGACAAAGGTTGTGAGGGGTGCTCTATTACATGTATATTTGGTTTTGTGTAAAGTATGTTCTTGAAAATGATATTCCTTTGAAGAATACATATAAATGTGTTAGGGGATAGTCACAATTTAAGAGAAGTTTGAAATGAATCCCTTTTTGGGTAAGAGGTATTTTGCAGTGTAAACAACCTTTTTCCTCCAGTTTCCTCTTTTGTGAATTTCTGCCACGTTAGGATGTTTAGAAAATTGTTGATTTTGCGTGTGGAAGACCTTTTAAGAGGGATATAAATATTCCTATTTTACTAGAATTTCATCATACATGGTTTGAAACATTGTGACAAGTTTTATTAAATTTTTATTTTAACTGGTTACTATTAGCTGACAAAAATGACTTTAGCAAGAGCATATATTGAAATGTGAGCAGAGAAGTTACTTGTTTGTAACACATTTCGGTGATCGAATCTGTAGAATTTCTTCAGACTTTATTGTAATTTTAAAGAAATGAAAAGTTTGCTAGTTGATTAAACCAGTGTCTTGTTTATGTGTAGCTTTCTAAAAGTATATAGAACACCAATTATTAGTGTTCTTAGTGTTTCCTTTTCTCCTAAATTATAGTAGGACTAAAACAGTGACAATCCATAGAAAACTCTGTAACCAGATAATGAATTATCTTGACTTTTAGAATAGTCCTGTTCCAAGAAGAACTCTGAAGATGATTCAGCCTTCCGCAGCTGGATCTCTTGTTGGAAGAGAAAATGAGGTATGTGTTACTGCACTAGAATGGAGTACAACTAAAACTGCAATATTGAAAATTTGGCAATATTAAAAAACATTGCCAAAATATTCTTGGTCAGAAGGACCTCAATCATTGAAATTTGCAAATGATTTAACAATTACATATGCCTTACAGAAGTAGTATTTGTTGAATTATTCATTGACAAAACCACTCAGCTTTTCTTGTTCATTAAATCAAAATAAATGAGATTGATACATGTATTCATTATAGTTGGTTAAAGGCATGTCCAAAAGGAAACATTGGAATAACCAGTTAATATCTAAGACTTCCAACTCTGGCGCTGTGACTGTCCCAGAACATAGTGAAAATAAAGATCTTGGAGAAGTTACCCAAGAAGCATTTGATCTTATGATTACAGGTATAGAAATTTTACTTATTTATATTAAACTTTTATTTTGAAATTTTAAATATTATAAAGGTATTTATTATACTCTCATGAATTCTGCCCACAGCCGCTTATTCTGAGGACACTTTTAGATATTTTACTTTTATGTTTTTGGTAATTTAAAATTGCTTTTGTTGAAAATATACAAATACTATAAATCTGGACAGGACCTATTGTTTGGTGAGATCCAGATATGGTTGATACATTCCAGGAAAAGACAGTGGTTAATATTGGCAGCTATGATACTGGATTGCCTTAAGGGTTAATAAGATTAGAAATGATCTTTTCAGAAAAAACATCTAGAGAATAAAGTAAAGAGGAATTTGGACACCCTAGAAGAATATGAAGTAAGGAAGCCAACAGAAACATGACTGAGATCGAGGGAGTGAAGATGGAGATATATTGTGCCTGTAGTAAATGCTAGGTTTTAATGGAATGGCAATGGAAATCAAGAGAGGAAACTAATGATGTTTTATAAGCATTATTTTAAATGATTGCTTCCATGCTAGTCATAGGACACCTGATGTTATTACTGATTTAAAAAGTTGAGATTTAGAGCTAAGTTCGTTGACTTTCTCAAGGTCATATTGACATTTGGGTTCCTAGTGACCTGCTTGGAGAACAATAAGGAGAAAGAGAAGTAGTAGACAGTAGGATTTTATAAGGCAAAATTAGGAAAGGTTGATTGGATATTTAGGAAATAAACTTAACATTTTTGGTTTTCCAAATTAATTTGGTTTGGTATAGTATGCTACTCTTTTTTTTTATATAGTCTAGATTTTTTATTTTTTACTTTTTGAGACACAATGTCCTATATTTATTTGCTACTCTTTTTTAACCTACTTTTTATTTATTTTTTTACTGAAGTAACATTGTTATCTTTGTAAGGGAAATTTAATAGATATCATTTTAACCACATGATCCCATTTAATATAGCCTGTGTCTTAAGACTATCAGCATGTGCTTTCTGATGGTGCTCTGAGATGGACAGAACTTACACAATATTCTTGACAAACATAATTGCTTGAACCTAATGGAAACAAGTCCAAATATAAGTTCATTCTTGCCTTTTGTGGCAACATGGATGAAGCTTGAAAGGATAATGCTAAATGAAATAAGTCATAAGGAGAAAGATAAATGCCAGATGGTGTCACTCATGTGTGGACTAAGAAGTAACCAAATTAATAGTCAGATAAAGATAAGCTGGAAAACTAACCCTTGCCAGCTGACTTCAGAACCTAAATGCCAAGGTGGTGAGGGGGAAGGGAGGGAAAGACAAAGGAGGAAGACAGCACAGTGATCTGCTGTGGTGGAATATGAGTGAGTTGGTGGTGGGTGCACTATGGTGGTAATACCTGGTGGGTGTACCCCAATATCACCTCACTTAAAAATTAATATAATTCAAATAAATACATATTAATCCAATGTATAAAATAATAGATCTAAACTTTTTCAGAAATGTCAGTGTTAAACAGACAAAAAGTACAAATAGTAGCAAATGTTGCAAGCGTCTTTAACAAGGGGGAAGATAGATGTGTATTCCTTGTATGTATATTGAGATTCTTCTGAAGGATTGAAATCTTTTAAAATGTTGGGAGAAATAAAATGCAAAGAATTTATTTGGCTTTTTAACTTGGATCTTTTAAAAATGGATATGACTAAGGAATGTGGGTAATACTAAAGTTAAATATTTTCTTTTAAATAAAAAAACTTACTGGGTTTTTACAGCATCATATAACAGTAATGACTTTCAAAGTTACATTAATTTATTTTAGAAAATCCATCCTCTCAATATTGGAAAGAAGTGGCAGAAAAACGAAGGAAGGCTCTCTATGAAGCGCTTAAGGAAAATGAGAAAGTATGTACTGAATATATGTGGTGGCATATTTTAATGTTCCAGGATTATCTTCCTTGTTTGGCTTAGCATTTGGTTAGAGCAATATGAACTAGTTTTAATGTTGGTCTACACAAAATTTAATTAGAAAGGAAACTGCTAGCAGAATTGCGATAAAAAAATGAAGCCTCTGATATTCAGCACCAAAGACAGCTTCTTCGTTAGGAACTTCCTAATAAATGTGTCTATCCATATTTTCCTGGGAGGCATGTAAGTTGGTATATGGCATAGCCAATTCTATGAATACTGAGCTTTACTTATGTCATGTAGCTTCATAAAGAAATTGAACAGAAGGACAATGAAATTGCCCGCCTGAAAAAGGAGAATAGAGAATTGGCTGAAGTAGCACAACATGTGCAATACATGGCAGAGGTAATCGAGGTAGGTGTTTTAACACTCATTTGATTTAAAATCATCTTTTTCCCCCTATAAAATCGAGGCAATAGTGTGACTAGTAGATACCTTAAAAAAAAAAAAAAAAGTGACCAGTAAGTATTTAACAAAAAAAAAAAAAGAGGGGGGAGTAGTAGTTTCTACTTTGTAGGATGGTCGAAGATGAGATACAACAGACAGATGTGTGTATGCATGATAACAACCTCCTATTAGGTAGTATTAACTTTTATGAAGCAAAAGAATATTTTCTTGTAAAGATATAAAAAGGAATGAACTTACCAGAAAAATTATATGGAAAATATTCCACCATTGACAAGTTTTTAATTTAATCTTAATATCATTTACAAAATGTTATTTGGTGTACTAAAAATGTTTGGTGGTTATATATAAAATTTTAAAATTTAGAAGTAGTTAATGTGCTTATAAGCATTAGCCTGATGTTATGTTACAAGTCTTGGCCTAAAAAATCTAAAACTAATTCACATTTGTAAAAAATCATCTTGTTGATAGGAAGAAAGTTTTTCAAACCAAAAATTGAGCTGGATTACTGCATTTTACTTAAGAGCTGTGACCAAATTAATATTTGGTTTTCACTTGAAAGTACTGTCGTAGCTTTCTTAACTGCAAAAAAAAGTGTTGGTCCATAATAATATGGTCCTTCTATAGCTAGGTTGAGAGCTATTAATTTTAGTTATACTCTGAATACTTGTGCCTTATAAAACTTATTCAACTGATTTTGTTGAAATACGAACTATAGAAATGATCCCTGAAAGTATAGTCTTGATTTTGTTGAAATATGATCTGGCAAGGTAGAGATACTTTGACATAACAATTGTTTGTGAGTGAGTTTGTAATTGTTTGAGAACCATTGTGAAAAGAACCTTATTACAACTTTGAAGGTCAGTTATATCAGCTTACTGGTAATGGACTTGGATTTTAAAGTTTTTTCAACAAATTATTGCTTTATTCTTTAACAGAGACTGAGTGATGAACCTCTGGCTAACTTTGAATCACCGGATAGTCAGGAATTTGATTCTGAAGAGGAAACTGGTGAGGATTCTGAAGTGGAAGACTCAGAAACCGGTACATGTGCTGAAGAAGTTGTATCTTCCTCTACAGATGCAAAACCCTGTATATGAAATCCAGTAACATTTGGCTTTTGAGACATATACTGCCAAAGTTTACCTCCACCAGAGTTCTTTGTAGCAGAGCAAATAATTGTAAATGCAGACTTGGAATCAAACTTCCTTGTTTGAATCCTTGGGGCCCTGTTATATTAAAATACAAATACTATGTATTTTTAATCTATAAAGTTTTATGTAAATAGCATTTTCTCAGTTGTCAGATATGACTTGTGTATATGATAAATAAACTTCAGTCCCTATTGAGCATTATGTGTGTCTTAGAAGAATGGTGGATAAGAAGTCTATGTAGATAATTTTACTGTTTCTATGTTTGTATTTTAGTTCTACTCCTCTGCTCTCATGGGAGAAATAGGAGAAATTTTATCCTCCTTAGACTGAGATAGTTGAGGCTTAACTCCCAAACTTAATTGGACCCCAAGACCACTGTTGGAATTTACTGATTTCTGAACCCCCATGTCCAAATATTAGATATTTTTATAGTAGTTTGTATTGTGAAGTATGAGAATCAGGTTTCCAAAGCTCCCAGAGTGAATCTGATTAGCCAGGTAAAGGCCTGACTGGCCAGTATAATCAGACTCTTCTTAGAAACTTAAAATGATGAAAATGATGGTGATAGTACTTTAGAGAAGCAAAGTGGGGGGCAGTTTAAAGTTGCAATGAAGAGATAGGCAGGAATAGCTAAGTGTTCTGAAACATACATTACACATATAGTATAGATATTGAAGGAATGAGAAGAGCAGGGTTAAATTAATTAGGGATTTCCTATATGTACTGTTATGAAGAAAGAAAAGGACAAAATAAAGGGGAATTTTGCAAAGTATACAGTCTTGGGATTGAATACCTTTGTATAAAGTGACAATAAAGAACAATATCAAGCTTTAAAGGATTATTTTAGGTAAGTTATTTATCCTTATAGAACTTTGATTTTCTTATCTCTAGTATTGAGATAAAGTCTATACCTCAGTGATACTGTGAAAAATAAGACTGTTCCTTCAGTGCCTGAACCAAATATTTAAAAAAATGGAAGCCTTTTTAAATCTTTAGCAACATTGTCCAATAAAACTTTGTGAGGCATTAGAAATATCTGTGCTGTCCTGTATGAAAACCAGGTAGCCGTATGTGGCTATTGAGCTCTTAAAATATGGCAAGCATGTAGCCACTGGGACACCTCAGCTACAAGTGCCTGAAGAAAGCACCACCAGGGCCATGCCCCTGTGCCATCACACAGGGCATTGGAAGAGGGACTGTACCACTCCAGAGAGGGAAGTGGTCAGCCCAAACCACAGGTCAGCTACCTCTACGTAGAACCTGGGGCAGAAGACCTTTTCTGAAGCAGCCCAGTGATGAGACAGGCTCCCCTATTTACTATATGGATGAGCCTCAGGTGACCCTGGAAATGGGGACCACTTACTCCGCCTTACCTTATTCCAGTTCTCTTGACTGACCTACTGGTTAACTGTGCTCCTCACTATCATTGATGGCCATCCTAAGCCAGGACGCTTTACAGCACTTCTGCCCTGCTCAACACAAGGCCACGTGTTCATACATTGATTTTTAGTCTCACCTTCCTGCCCCATTCCTCTGTTAGGATGGGACATCAAGGCCAAAGCCCAAGCCAGTCTCCAATTAGCAAAATCCCCACAGCCACTGCTGGCCCTGTTAGTTGCCAAAGCAGGTGACAGGAATAGTACAGAAACCTCAGAACTCGCTGATACCCCCATTCTGGCTATAGCACCTCCAGCGAAAGAGGCGAGGGAACTGAAAAGGATTTTAATGTAAAATCTAAAATCAATTTGGGGAGCCTCCCCAGTGGCGCAGCGGTTGAGCGCTGGGTTGCGAAGCTGCCCGCAGCCTCTGCAGCGCCGGTTCTATCCCAGGGCCGGTTCTATCCCAGGTTCGATCCCCGGCTGCTCCCTGGCCACCTGCGGAGGGTCCCACATGGCACGCAGACCTCTCCTGCCGCCCGCTGCTCCCCTCAGCAATGTACTTCGGTCCTTCTGCCTGCTCTGCTCCCCGCTCTGGTGAATTCTCTCACCCTCCCGCGCTTCTGACTGTACCCATTGCATGTATAAACAAACAAACAAACAAATAAATAAATAAAATAAAAAACATGCCTCTATAAAAAAAAATTAAAAAAATATTTGACTTCATAAAAATCAAGTCTTTTTGGGAAGACTTAAGAAAATGATAAGATACAGATCTGGGAGACAATATTTGCAAAACATCTGGCAAAAGATTTACATCTATTAATATATAGAACTCTTAAAATTCATTAAGTAGATAACCTGATTTTTTAAATGGGGGAAAGGATATCTACCGACAGCAAATGAGCACATGGAAAGATGTCAACAATATTGGTTTTTGGGGAAGTGTAAGTTTTGGGGAGTCCATTTTGAATAACTGGCACCACCTGTAGCCTTTCAGAACAACAGTTAACTAAAATTTACCCCGGTCTGAAAGCCCAAATAGCAATCATTACATTCCCTTTCACACCCCACTCCCACCGTCCTGAGACAGTGATATAAACCTAAGGCGAGATATTGCTACACACTTATACTAAATACTCCTAGGTACCTATCAGACTACCTATCATGGCTAGAGTTTACAAAAAGAAAAACTTGACCATACCAAGTACGAAGGATGGGAAGCCATGGAACACTCCGGTGCTGGTGGCAATGTTTTAATCCTACAAATGCTATAGAAATGTTCAGTATTATCTTAAATGCACATTCCATATAACCCAGCCATTCCATTCCTAGGTATTAAGAAAATGAAAGTATTGTGTGTGCCACATGAAGATTAGTCCATAAATTGTCATAGTTTTATTTGTAATAGCCAGAGTGTCTATCAGCAAGGTGAATGGATAAACAAATTGTGGTATAGCCACAGGGTGGAATACTACTCAGCAATAAAGCAATGTAATTAGAATCACAGCATGGATCAGTCTTGATGTTAAGTAAAAAGAACCAGATAAGGGCCTCCCCTGGTGGCGCAGTGGTTGAGCGCTGGGCTGCGAGGCTGCCTGCAGCCTCTGCAGCGCGGGTTCATTTCCTGGCCGCCAGCGAGGGTCCCACAAAAAACAAAACAAAAAACAAAACAAAACCCAGATAAAAATACCCACTATATGCTTCCATTTAAGTAAGTAAAATTTCCACAAGAAGGCAGGACACTAAATATCCAGGCTGAGCTATGTTGCCCAGCTGTCTCTGGGAGTGTTTTTAGGGATGGATTTCAAGAGGAAGCTTGGGGTAATGAATGTTAAGTTTTCAGCTCCTGGGAATTGACCCTAGTGATGGAAGATTTGGAAGACATTTCTTTAGATGATGAGCCTAATTTTAAAGTAGATATCAAATGTCAGAAAATCTCAATGAAAATGCCTTGGAGTCAGGGTCCGAGGTCAGTCAAACCCAGCAAATTAGAATCTAAGAACTTCGGAGTTTGCTCAAAAATAGATGATTGGGTCAAGAAGATGCAGCATATATACACAATGGAATATTATTCAGCAATCAAAAAAGATAAACTCATGCCATTCACAGCAACGTGGATGGAACGAGAAGGAATTATGCTCAGTGAAATAAACCAGATGGAAAAAGAAAAATATCGGATGGTTTTACTTATAGCAGGAATATAGGGGAACCAAATAAGATACCAGTGTAAAAAAATAACAACAGTACAAGACACAACAAAGCAAAAATGAACAATTATAAATCAGAGCCATCCTGCAGGGGAGGAGGAGGGAGAGGGATCAGAGGGAGGGAGGAGCACAGGGGACTGAGGTGATGGTGCACGGGTGCACTGGGTAAGGAAACTCTATGGGGACTACACCTGAGGGGGTGGGGCAAATATTGTTTAAAAATGAACAATGATGTAAAAAAATAAAAAATTAATATAAAAAAAGAACTTTGAGGTTTGTTTAAAGAATTCAATTGAGTATTTTAAAGGAAAATGGCAAAAAGTAGTCAGTTGGTACTAAAAATGGAGCTTCCATATGATCCATCAATTTCACTCCTAGGTATCTACCCAAAGGACACAGAAACATTAATTCAAAAGGACACCTGCACCCCTATGTTTATTGCAGCACCGTTTACAATAGGCAAGCTATGGAAACAACCCAAATGCCCAAAAAATAGATGACTGGATCAAGAAGATGTGGTATATATACACAATGGAATATTACTCAGCAATCAAAAAGGATAAACTAATGCTATTTGCAGCACATGGATGGAGCTGGAAGGGATTATGGTCAGCGAAATAAGCCAGAAAGAAAAAGAAAAATATCGGATGGTTTCACTTATAGGAGGAATATAGAGGGTCCAAATAAGGGATCAGGAAAAAAAATAACTATAATAAAGTAAAAATCAAAATCAACAGAGAACCATAGACCAGAGACATTCTGTAGGGGAAGGGAAGGGAGAAAGATCAGAACAGGGGTGGGTAGAGCACAAGGGACCATGGTGATTGTGCACAGGTGAATTGGTGGTAGGAATTTTACGGGGAATTCATTCACTGTACAAAAATGAAGGATGATGGGTGATGTAATATTTATATACACACACATATATAAAGTCATTCAGTTGGAAAACCTTATGTGTGAAACCTGGCTTAATTCCCACTCCACAGGTGGGCAGGATACCTTGACTGACAGCCCCCTTAAGAATATAGTATGGGGGGGCCTCCCCAGTGGCGCAGCGGTTGAGCGCTGGGTTGCAAAGCTGCCCGCAGCCTCTGCGGCGCCGGTTCGATCCCTGGCTGCTCCCCGGCCATCGGAGGAGGGTCCCACATGGCGCGCAGACCTCTCCTGCCGCCCGCTGCTCCCCTCAGCAGTGTACTTCGGTCCTTCTGCCTGCTCTGCTCCCCTCTCTGGCTCTGGTGAATTCCCTCACCCTCCCGCGCTTCTGACTGTACCCAGTGCTTGCATAAATAAATAAATAATCTTTAAAAAAAAAAAAAAAGAATATAGTATGGGGCATCCCTGGTGGTGCAGCGGTTGAGCACTGGTTTGCGAAGCTGCCCGCAGCCTCTGCAGCGCCAGTTCGAACCCCGGCCACTGGGTGAGGGTCCCACATGGTGCGCAGACCTCTCCTGCCACCCGCTGCTCCCCTCAGCAGTGTATTTCATCAGTCTGCCTGTTCTGCCCCCTGCTATGGTGAATTCTCTCACCCTCCCATGATTCTGACTATACCCAGTGCTTATATAAATAAATAAATAAGTCTTTAAAAAAATATATATATAGTATGGATTAGATGTCCTCCCCAAAAGAAATTGAAGAAAAGAATAGATTCTAGTTAGGGCCCGTACTTATGCCTTTGCTTTGTTTACAAAACTGTACCCTGCCTACTCTGCTCCCTTCAAGATATGTCTTGGTTGAATTACAGATTTTAGCTAACTAGGTGATTAGGTCAAACAAGAAGGATAGGAATTGGTGTATAAATATTTGAACCAGAAAAAGGGAAGTGATAAAAAGTGATAAAAAGCAGTATCCAACGTGTGTAGTGCCAAAGTACTCCCTAACATATTTGTTAGCTGTTTAGAGACCCAGATAGGAGCAAGAGCACTGTGGGCTCCATGATGGCGGCTATCTTCAAGAAGACACCACAGTTGACAATAACTCAACATGTAATTGTATTGAGAGAAGCCAAATCATAGTAGAGGTGAGTGTGGAAATACATTAGTGATAGGTATACAGAAAATTAAGCAAAACCCCACAAACTCCAGGGAAAACAGTTGTACAAAGAAGGAAACATAATCATCATGTATGATAGGGCTTAGCTATCACAAATACTGAAACAATCCCTTTGTTTTAATTGACAATTATGGCACAATTATATTGAGAGAGGAACAGAAGGACAAGTAGACATAAGTAAGGGACAGTATTAGAATATACTGAGCAATCTGCTTTCTCATGGAAATTTTATTTACTTAAATGGAAGCATATAGTGGGTACTTTTACTGGGCTCCTTTTACTTAACATCAAGACTGATCCATGCTGTGATTCCAATTACATTACTTTGTTGCTGAGTAGTGTTCCACCCAGTGGCTATACCACAAGTTGTTTATCCATTCACTTTGCTGATAGACACTCTGGCTGTTACAAATAAAACTATGACAATTTATGACACTCAGGCTATTACAAATAAAACTATGGAAATTTATGGACTCATCTTCATGTGATACACAATACTTTCATTTTTCTTACTTGTATCAAGAAGTAAAAAAAAAAAAAAGCCTGAAACTGGGGGGAAAGGGTTTTTTTTTCTTTTGTAAATACCAGAACAATCAAAATGTTAGCCAGGTTATAAAAACAAAAATTCTCAGACAGTTAAGTGGATTGGGAAGATGTGGTATAAACACACAATGGAATATTACTCAGCTATAAAAAAGATAAACTCTTGCCCTTTGTGACAACATGTATGGAACTGCAGAGGATAATGCTAGGTGAAATTAAATCAGAAGGAGAAATACAAATACCTGATAGTGTCTGATATGGAAGATAGAGAAACAAAACATAGGGTCTGAAAAAGCCAAACCTCGAAATGTGACTATAGAATTGAGGTTTCCAGAGTGGGAAGCTGAGAGGGGAGAGACAACTGGGAAGGAAGCACAATGAACTTCCTGGGGTGGAGGACTATGGGTGTTTTGGTGGTAGAAGTAGTGCAGTAATGTACAACTAAAGAGGAGAGTCTATACCGCTAAATCATATAAAATATTGTAAACTGCTGTAACTGCAATAAAAAAAATGAAAAACAAACAAACAAAAAGAATTCAAATAATTGTCTCTGGAAGAATGAATCACAAGAAGGTTAGGAGATGTCTATCTCATCAGATCTTGTGTTATTAACTTGTGTTATTGACTTTTTAAACTATATTCATTATATTACTTTGAGAAAAAAATTTAACTTGGAAAACATTTTTTAAAAAGTAACTTTTTTAAAGATCTATTTATTTATTTTTGTGTAGAAGAACTGGGGTGTTGGCCAGAGGAACGGGGGATGAGAGGATTCACCAGAGACAGTGGGGAGCAGAACAGGAGGATTTACTGAAATACACTGCCCAGGGGAGCAGTGGGTAAGGCAGGAAAGGTTGCTGCACAGTACGTAGGTTAGCTCTCCGGCTGGGGATCAAACTCGAGCCTTCATGGTAATGGCGCTGAGACTTAACCTCTAGGCCACCAAGGAGGGCCCTACTGAAAAAGTAATTTCTGACAGTGACCTACTGTCTAAATGACACTGCTGATTCCAGCCTTTCATTCTAGTTTGAGCAACTGCATTACACAATTCATAAAATCCCCCAAAGATGAAAATACACAGTTGCTCAGTAGATTAGTTTTTTCTGGTTTAAGATTTGAGAAAAATTTCCCCAAGACCCTCATGCATCCACAGGATGTGAATAGTGTCCTTAATAACATTCCTGTAAAATGCACAAGTGAAGACCATGAAGCTACACAATTTTTTCTTAGGCTCCTCAGTAAAAGGTGACACTGAAGCACAACTCGGTCAGGGCCAACCTGTGGAAGCTGAAAGCACACAATTCAGTCTAGAGTGGTTGCAACATTGTATGTCCTTGAGGTATTTTTCCATGAGCAATTTTTAATAATAAAGCCTTTGATGACTCCAGGCAACACAAAAGTCAACAGCAGATTTTGGTTACATTTTCTACAACAGACAAAACAAGAAGAGGGGATATCTTCCATAGGAAAATCTAAGAACTCTAGGTTGTCCTCAGGTGTCTGAACACAGGACACTCTCCATCCAGAGTTGTGCCAATGGTATTGGCTGCTCCGACTATGTGCTAATTCCCCTGCATTTCCAGCTGGTCTGATGCACAGCAGGATCATGCTCTGGTAGCCAGAAAACCATCTTAGCCAAAGACAGCCTGCTGGAAGTTTGGATGGAATAGTTAGAGCTGAATGGTTATGGGTGAGGCAGTAATATCCTCTGCTGGGAGAGAGTAGGATGTGGATTTGCTTAGAATTTGGCTTTTCTGGGTGTCTTGGCTTCTTATCACCTAATCATTCCCCAAACACACTGTTGCTCTTGCCATATCAACAATGATCTTCCAATGAGTTCTCGTCATTTTATGAACTTTTTTTTTTTTTCATGAGAGCATTTTAAACCTTTAGGTGCCTTTAGGAAGGTGGATTATGCAATCTTACAAAGAATGTCTCTGTCACATAAAGAAAACACAGAAGAATATATTGACTTTTATGATTTATTTCAGTTTTCTGGGGTAATACAGTGGTGCAGACAGATGCATCAGATAACAATATTTAGAGAAATTAACACTTGTGAAAACCAATTAGAAAATACAGCACCTCGGCAAAGTTCTCAGGCCACCCAGCCCAATTCTCGGAGGCCAACATTTGCAAATGATATTTTAGATGTGTGTGTTCTTTAAGCGCATTCATGCAAAGCACATTATTGCACGTCATGACAGAGAGAACATAGCAAATCCAAAACTTAATGAGGAGGTTGCTGTTAATTTGACTTTTGATAGTAGAATCATATTTTTGCTCAAAAAACTTAATGAGAACATTAATAAACTGCATACGTTTGGCTCTTTTCTGGCTGACAGGGTTTAAGTGACACCAACATGCCACACTCTGGAGAAGCAAGATCCTTGTTCTTGGTGTCATCTCTTGATGGTTCAGCAAGTTAGCTACTTCTTTCATGTACTCGGCAGCAAATTTCCCAGCAGTCGGCCCTCCTGTAAAACAAGCATTTGCAATTCCAGAAGTATTGGGTATATGGAGTAACTAGTCACATTTGAGAGCTCACTGGTCATCTTGTTGGTGTATCCTATCAGTGACACGGGGGATACTTTGATTTTTCCTGCCTTCCCCGCCCATGTCCTCATGTCATGGCCTGCTGTGAAGATGAGGAAGTGTGTTGGTAAGCAGGGAATAAATTGGAAGGTGCCTGCCTGCCAAAGGCTCCTCCCTTGTACTTTTAATGAGGACCGAGGAGTATTTCAAGGAAAATAAAAAGTTGGTTATGTTCATGGAGAAAACCTCCTTCATGACTTCATTTCTGATTCTGTCTTCAGTACTTGAAGAAATACCAGAGTATTAGCGCAAGAGAAAACCAAAGTTTGAGGTGCAAAGCCAGGGTATCATAGAGCAGAGGAGAGAGGTTTTTTTATGAGTTGGTGTCCATTGCGACTCCATACCCTCACAACTTTCTCACCTTGTGTGACCCACGTGACCTTACAAGTTTTTCCTTGCTTTGGTTACTGACATGTACACTCTGCTTTAGTCATATACCTGAACTCAGATCTTCCTAGTTCGAATCTCAAACTCCAGCATGTTACCAGTCAAAAAAGCATTGAATGAAGGGTGTTTGCACGATAAGGCACAGTTGCCATCCTTGGGCAGATTCTAACCCTTGGAGTTTTGGTCCGGTTTAGATTTCTCTTTCTTGCACTCCCATGCTTCCAAGAACATTCTATTTACTGTTAAAGCTTTAGTTGAAGTCTGGGCATAAGATCTCTGTGCACCATCAGCACAGCTAGTATTCACAGTAGTGAATATAGCCACACAAGGAACTGAGCCTGCTCATATTGGGCACCAACACCCTCCCTTTACCTATCACTTCTCCTGAGTTTCCTGTCTTCTCTCTAGTTCTGTACCCGTGGCACCTAGTACACTTTGATCCTTGGAAACAGGAAATGTCTTCTCCCTTGGGTACCATTCAGTCTATCCAATTCCATCTAAGTAACTCATTTTCTTATTAGAAAAAAATCTATAAACCTCATCACTACCAGTCATA
This sequence comes from Talpa occidentalis, assembly GCF_014898055.3. NCBI lineage: Eukaryota > Metazoa > Chordata > Mammalia > Eulipotyphla > Talpidae > Talpa > Talpa occidentalis. Next base: position 13,934,927 of record NW_023602073.1, read on the forward strand.
GCTTCTAACTAGCAGATGGGTTGCTCAGCACTAACTATAAAATTTTATTACATAATCTGAAATTTATTAGGAAAAAAATGAAGCAAGTTTGGATTTCAGAATCATTAGACACTGCGTGTTTAAATGTTTTACCACTTCATTCTTTGCATTAATATACATTAATAGTTATTTTTCCCTGATGCACTTATTGGCATTCCTGATAGGTGTCTTAAAAACATGAAGTCCTCAATGATTTTTCTAAGCTAGTTTCTGTGCAATGCATTTTCACAAGATTAAAAAAATTAAATGTCTAGTCGTTTTATTCTGTATTGGAATTATCACTAGGTTGGAATTACATCAACTCAGTATAGATTCTTTTACATTTTTTCTGATAATGAGAACTCGATAGGCAATTTTGGGATAGGTACTTTTAAAAAAAAGTAGGACAATATTTAGTAATTTACTGGATGAATACTCTTAAAAAAGGAGAAAGTAATATCTTTGGTGGTACAAAGACAAAGAATGAATAATGTAGGCAAAGGAAATGATGGAATTTGAAGACTAGAGCTATGAAGATCACTGACTTCAGAGTTATAGGTGAAACAATTTTGAAATACCTGTTTTAGCACAAGTGGTTAAATCAATACCTGTGTAAGCCAATAGTCCAATTTTATAGGCAGCTTGAGCTCGCTTCTCAATGGGTAGTTTTTTATTCTTCACCACATGACCAAGCACCACCATTTTTTCTTTGTGAAAAATACATTCAACTGGAGGGATGAAAATCTCTTCCTTCTCAAAGCAGAGGCCCTTAATATTGACATTCAAGAATTTCTGGAGACTCCGACACAGCCCTCGAAAACACTGAGAAATCCAAGTCCAAAATCGTATATAAAAAACACGGGACTTAGCCATTGAGTAAAAAGGTCAAGGTGCTTTGGTTACACTGCTGGAAGTAACAGAATAGTCAAGAACTCTGGAATGCATCACTTAGCAACACTATAGAATGGAATACATACATCCAGGGAAGCAATGTATGCCTTAATTCTTCAGGGTGGCAACGCAGGCCTTCTATGATACGAACTAAGTCAAGCTTCCTTTCACTTCCCTAGTGCACAGAATCTCAACTTAAACTACACTGATTCTGCTTAATGTACACAGCTCATTCCTGTCTATGCACTTTTGTTTAGCAGGTATACTAGGAATTTGCCAGAATACTTTGACTGTTCGAACTTGCTTTCATAGTATTATGCCTATTCTGCTTGTCACGTCATCACTTTTTCTCTGCCTCAGATTTCCAATATTTATCCTATTTTGCTGAAACAAACAAAAAGAAGCAATCAAGAGAATTTCCATAGCTCTCACCATTGCATCCAATCCAAACAACTATCCGTACCTGTGCCCACACACTCAGCTTCCTATAGGCTGTGAATGAGGTCCTCTCTACTTATGCAGTAGATGTCACTCAACTTCTCTCCCTCCACTTGAGATTACAATTCTCCTTTTGCCTTAGTCACTTTTCCATCTCAACTAGATCCTTTGATCATCAACAAGCCTGCGATTTTTCTTATTAAGAAAATACTTTCTTGGGCCTCCCCTGGTGGTGCAGGCAGTTGAGCGCCGCGCGGTGAAGCTGTATGCAGCCTCTGCAGCGCTGGTTCAATCCTGGCCGGCCGGCGAGGGTCCCACATGGCGTGACAGACCTCTCCTGTCTCGCCTGCTGCTCCCCTCAGCAGTGTATTTCATCAGTCTGCCTGTTCTGTTCCCCACTCTGTCTCTGGTGAATTCTCTCACCCTCCCGCACATGTGGCCTGTACCCCGGTTCTTGTATAAATAAATAAATAAATAAATAAATAAATAAATCTTTAAAAAAAAAGAAAATACTTTCTTGATTTCAGGTAGCCCCACTCACTGAGTTACTGTACATTTATTTCTCTGTGACAAAAACTTCAAAGAGTTGCTTTACTTGACATTTAACATACTTTCCCATTCTCTGTTAAATGTACTTCAAATAGAATTTCGACCCTCTATCTCTACTAAAAATGCCTATTAGAGTCACTGATTACTGTTATTCTTCTAAACCCAATTCTCAGTCCTCAATTTGACACCCCATTCTCCTTGAAACACTTTTGCTGGTTTCCTGTCTTCTTTATGACCTCTAAAGAGTGGTGTATCTAAAGGCTCAGTCCTTAAATCTTCTTTTCTGCTATCCTACCTAAATAAAATAGTTTTAAAAACCAATCTCAGGGTTTTAAAAACTATCCATTGGCTAAACACCCTCAATTTCAAATTTTTAATTGAATTTCTCACTTGAATTGCAGACACATTCAGTCATGTACTGATCTAGAGAGAAATGCTGGGTGTTTTTTTTTGCTGAATTTGGGTTTATACTTTATAATTATGTAAGGAGGGCAGTTCAGTTAAACAGTAGAGCAACAAATTTATAGGCAAAATTATTTTTTACTGCTGACTCAAGTAAGGCAATCACTGGCATTTAGTGAGTCATTTGCTAAATATTTACTCTCAGAGTTGAATGTAAGGGCTCTGGGTGATGATGGGGGTAGGGGCTTGGACTGAAAACATAACAGAAATAAAAGGCGGCTTTTTTCTTCTCTCATGGGGCTCACAGTCTTTGCTCACAGATACCTTAACTCTGAAACACAACTCTTTTTTTCCTCCATTAGCTTTACTGCATTCTGTCAAATATTATTATCACTCACAGATGAAGGAATTTCAAGATTAAGAATAAATTCAAATAGCGAATGAGATGTAGTGTGTAGCATAAATACCAACACCAGAAAGGCATGTGGAAAAAATATAGCGGAGTCTGTACATGGTTTAGTAGTTCAAAAATAATTTTTATTTTGACTTACATGTTTGAAAGAGTGATGAATACAAATGCCACCAAACTTAAAGCACCTGCGCTTCAACAAAAAATAAAATGCAGATGTGAATACAAAAGATAGGAAATTATTCATGCAATATTCAAAAAATAAAAAAAACCACAAACCAAACAAAAACTAACATTTGTGATTGGACTTTCTATAAAAGAAATCATTTCAACCATGTCACATAGCCTACCGACTATACATACTAACTATAGACTGTACAATGTACCTTTAAAATGAGGGATATGTGCATATATATAATATTTATAAATATACAAATATATATATATACTTTATAACTTCACAGTTGAATGAACTATTTGCCAGGAAATCTGGCAAACCATTTTACTTGAAAATGAAATAAAGGTAATAAGGGTTGTTTTTAAAGGTCTTGCTCAAATGAAAATATTTTAATGACATCTAAATGATATTTTATACAAACACATTCAGAGCACAATTGATATTCCACAATTTATATTACACTCACACATATTATTTTGTATCTTGGCATATCTCACCATGTATAGTCTCAAGAGGAAGAAAAATTACCTAGTAAGAGCTACTGAAGGGTCTTGTACGTTCTCGAATGGACTTGTTATCCTGAAACAGAAGCAATAACTGCAGCTGCTGATTAACTACTTGGCCAACCGATGCAACCTCTAGCAATGAGTGATTTCTCTGGGGAGTAACTATTCCTCAGGGCATTCTTCTTCCTAATCCTGTGGTGATTTTTACAGAAGGGAGGGTGATATTTAACACCCCCATGTTTTCACTGTTAGCACTTCTTCAACGACCAGATTCTTCCACTTTCAAAGAGTGTTATCAATAATTTCTGAAGTCACGCCTTTGGGTTCTGATTTGTCTTAGCATCAAAATTCCTGCATTGTACAGCATCATAAAAAACAACTCTTGCTTTAAAAAAAGTTTAAATTTTTGAATTCCTTTTTTCCCCCAATGAGGACAGGTTTAATCTTAACAAGGCAGTTGTTGCTCGTCTACCTATTTTTCTTACCATAATGGGAACATGCTTTTGAAATTTTCATGATGGAGAAAAAAAAAGTTCCACAAGAAATACTGGAGGCTTGGAATAAAAAACTTAAACTTACAATGCGCCATTTAACAGGAGTCCTGCAGGCAAACGTTTATTTGATAAAATTATTTGTGCTTTGTATTTAAGTTAAATTGGGTAGCTAAGGGGGGCCACTCAACCCTGAGAGCACAACAGAGAAAAATCGCAAGGCATTTGATAATTATCAAAAAAACCATCACAAGACTATTTCAAGCTTACACTAGAACTTACAAAAAAATACAAAGATGGCTATTTTAAAATTCTGTACCTATTAGGCAAGATGGACTTTTTGGAAACTAAGTATTGTCAGATGCCATCAAAAGGATCATCTATGGAATTAGATGCAGCCCTAGCCTCTTAGCCAAAGGAAAAGTGGAGTGATACTGTGAAACTGAACTTGAATTCTTTCTACAGCATGTTAAATTTCCAGACAGCTTCAGCAAAACTCTTCAAGTTTTAAACACATCCCGGCTAGATCACAGCACCATCTTGATTCAAAGGGCCATTCATTAAGACAGCTGTTAGGCAGAGTGAACTTGTAATTAAAAAGCTGTAGCAACTTCAGCTCCATGACGACCTCCAGCTTTAACACAGTCTCGAGGAAATTTGTCCAACTGCTCATAGGCCAAGCGTCCGTCTTCTCCTGGATATAGAACATGAAACATGAATACTGACAGGAACTTGACTTTCTCATTCATCACTCAGAATAATAAATTCATGCCAGAATAGGTTACTATTGTTTGCCAGTGTTAACTTCAGGTAAGGACAAGTCATCTTCTGTGATTCTTAATTATCTTGTTTTCTGGGTGATGCTTAGAATAACCAAGAACTTTTGAGAAAATGCTGGAAAGATTGCCAGTGTATGAAACTGAGGTAGAAATCCTTGGGCCATTTGATGTTCATCATTTCCCATAACAAATTTATTTCTGATATCATATATATTATGTATATTAAGTGCATTAAGAATATCAGTTTGGCTGGTCCTTGACTTTGGCACACTGAAATGTCAGTTTTTCTTTTTTACATTATATATTGGTACATATGAATGATATTGCAAAACAATCAAATTTAGGTTTTCAGACTTAGCTAAAAAATCCACTTCAGGGCCTCCGTGGTTGCCCAAGCGTTAAGACGCAACCTATGGGCCTCCCCGGTGGCGCAGCGGTTGAGCACTGGGTTGCGAAGCTGCCCGCAGCCTTTGCAGCGCTGGTTTGATCCCCAGCCACCGGGCAAGGGTCCCACATGGTGCGCAGACCTCTCCTGCCGCGCCCGGTGCTCCCCTCAGCAGTGTACTTCGTCAGTCTGCCTGTTCTGCTCTCCGTTCTGGCTCAGGTGAATTCTCTCACCCTCCCGCGCTTCTGACTGTACCCAGTGCTCGTATATATATATAATTAAATAAATAATTCTTTAAAAAAAAAAAAAAAAAAAAAAGACGCAACCTATGAAGCTGTCTGCAGCCACTGGAGCACAAGTTCCATTTCCAGCCAGCCAGCCAGGGAGCAACCTGCATGGCGCAGCAGACCTCTCCTGACTCGCCCCCCACTCCCTTCAGCAGTGTGCTTTGGTCAATCTGCCTGTTCTGTTCCCCACTCTCTCTCTGGTGAATCCTCTCACCCCCACACCTCTGGCTTGTACCCCAGCTCTTGTATGCATAAATAAATAAATCTTAAAAAAAAAATTCCTGGGGCCTCCCCCGTGGCACAGCAGGTTGAGCGCTGTGCTGTGAAGCTGTCCGCAGCCTCTACAGCACAGGTTTGATTCTTGACCGACCAGGGAGCTACCCACATGGCGTGGCAGACCTCTACTGCCTTGCCCACTGCTTTCCTCAGCAGTGTCTTTGGTCCATCTGCCTGTTCTGCTCCCCGCTCTCTCTGGTGAATTCTCTCACCCTCCCTCGCCTCTGATCCATACCCCTGTTCTTGTATAAATAAATGAACCTTTAAAAAAAAATTCCAATTCAATAATTAAACACGTGGTGATAAATCCAACCCACTCACAGTTAGCTCACTGTCAACAGCCAACATGTATTTGCAAATTATTTGAGTGTCTTGTTCCATTTTTCCAACTTTTAATTATGGTAACATTGGTTTACAGCATCGTATATGATTTGGGGGATGAAGGTCTACACCTCCTCAGATATGTGCTTTTCCTATTTTCTAAACAAGATTAGCCTAGGGGTTAAGTCTCAGGGCTATGAAAACTAGGGCCTGAGTTCGATCCCTGGCCAGGGACCTAACCCACATAGTGTGCAGCAGACCTCTCCTGCCTCACCTGCTGGTATTTCAGTAAATCTGCCTGTTCTGTTCCCCACTTTGTCTCTGGTAAATCCCCTCGTTCCCCGCACCTCTGGCCTGCACCCCTGTTCTTCTACACAAAAAAATTAAAAAAAATAGAGAAACGAATTTAGGCACTACTGATGCTAAGAAGCAGGCTTTTATACATTAACACAAATGAGATAACATGGAAATGCTTCACTATATTTGATCAGAAGTTCATTGTGAAGAAAAATGAAATTGATAAAAAGGTTTAGGAAAAACTAGATATACCGATATCAATGGGTTTTAGAAAAGAAGTGTACGCATGGATTTTATAATATATTTTAGTCTCTGCAAACACAAGCTAATAAAAACAAAAGTCTGGGTGTTTCTTTTCTTGGGGAAGAGGAGTGGTTCATTTAATTTTTTCAGAAATATAGTAGATACAAAAGCACTTTTGCCTATATTTGAAAAATCTTTGTAGTAAACTCTTCTATTAGCAAAAGTTGTTAGTTTTTAGAGATGCATGTTGATTGTTTCCCTATGCCTTGACTTTCTGAGAGAAATCCTATGTTTTTCCTATTTAGTAACTTTCAGCTTTTTATTACTTTGGAGTACAACCTTTATTTGAAACAAAATACTTATGCCCAACCCTGATATATAAGACATGAAAACAACACCTTTCCTGGGAATGCTTTGGCTAACAAACGCTATTTTAAAAACCACAAATATTAGCCCAGTTCCTGACTGGCTCATGGATAGATTCTAATTTAGAGGTAATTTCCTCAGGATCCCCACAGTCTAGGATGCTAGAGGGTCAAGATTCCATCTCCATGTGGATGGGTAAGGCATAACATGTCAGCATACCTCAACATGCCTTTCTGTAAAATGAAACTAACTGTGCTTCCTCCCCCATGAAGTTCATGGAGCATTAAGTGAGCTACCCCTTGCAAATACCTCTAAACAGAGCCTGGCACAGAACAAGGTCTCTATGGTTGCTGTACAGAGACACAACCAGAGTAAAGTTCTCAGGGTCTCTTGCTTTTACTAACATGGAATTTTCACTGGGCTTTGAAAACCAGCAGACTTTGGCTCCCCTGCTGGTCCTTTACATCCCAGCTAAGCAGGAAGGGTGTTGGAGGAGAGAGAGCTCAAGCTTTGGGGGTGGTGTCAGTGTGGCTACCATCAGGATTGGGGTCCAGCTGGGATGCAATGAGGTGGCTGTAGCCATGGTGAGGACTGTTCTGTCCTATATAATAGCTACAGTTTCACATGGCTATTTAAATACAAATGATTACTACTCAAAATTAAGCAGTGTTGGCCACACTTTGTAAGCTTATGACTTACCTTCATTGTCATTTCTGAATAAAATGAACATTGTCATACTGAATAAAAGAAGCTCAAACTAGTAACACCCTGGGCACATTTTTAGGGAATTAAATAAGCTCTACACCTAAAACAACCACAAGGAATAACTGTTTTATCCTTTAAGCAAACAAATGCTGGCTACAATTTCTGTGCATGGAATGATATAGTCAATAGCAGAACGAAGTCTTACTAAACTGATAACTGTAAGAAAATGCCTAACAATGAATGTGATTTTCACGGTGATTTTAAATGCTATGAGCGTCTCTCTTACATTATTTAACTACGAAAGTCTAAATTGGCTTTCTTCCAACTAGTATTACTGACTGGATTACATGAGAGGACTTTCAGGAGCATAGATTTTATACTCTAAGACCGTCTTGCAGTAGTAAAACTGTAACTACTCTTCATATTTTTTTTATGCAGAGTTTAAAAAGCCTCTCTATAGTCTCCCAAATCCACCCTAAAATAAAAGTATGAAACTTGCTGGGCATGAACCTTTATAAAGTAAAGTGAAGGAGAAGATAATTTGGATATTACAGGATAAAGTAAATGCTGTGGTCCAGTTAGCCTGAGAGTCAAGGTGAGGTGATAGTAGCTGGATGATTTTCTGGGGAATGTGTGTGGGAAGCTCAGCCAATCCTTGTCCTTCAGGTAGGGCCGCCTCCTACCTGGCAATCCCACCTTGACTCCTGACTCTTGCCTCTGCTTTATGGTTTACATCTATGTTCTTGATTCCAAATAGTGCTCAGACTGATGAACACATTTAGAAAGCCTCCAGAAAGTAACCCTCACCCTCAACACCCAGATAATTAGAACAAGGAGTTGGGGTGATGTGGAAACTGACCAGTTCCTCATACTTCTTGTGGTATTCCCCTAAGTGTGAGCAGACAGCCTATAGGAGGAAATTGCTAAGACAGTGCACATGAATCTCTTCCTTACCATTCCCTTCCAGAGCATCATAGGTAAGCAATCATGCAGAAAACAACAACTCACCAAGAGACAGCAGAGTTTCTGAGGCCACATTTCTGATTTCTTCAGTATCGGACTGACACAACGTCACCAGCATCTTAATGCTTTCAGTAGCCTAAGGAGAGAAAATATGCAAATTGCATCTTGACATTTATTTCTGGAAGCACATGAGACTTAGAATCTCATAGCTGGTAGGGGCTTTAGAAGCCATCTTACCCAGGGGCCCCCAAATCTAGCTGAGTGTCAGGAGCACATAGGCACCTCTTTTATTATTATTTGCAAATATAGGAAATTTATTAGTGGTGCTCTTGGGATCTACACTAGAGGGGAAATAAAGAAAGCAGAATTGGGTAGAATATGCAGCTGGGCTGTGGTGCAACCTCACCAGGGACTCAGTTGACCCCCTGGGGAGCTCTAAGCCAGACATGCGTCTTCACAGTGACTCCAGATGGGGCTGGGTATCGATCATTTATAATGACCACTTTCTATCCCAGCTGACTTGGAAAGGGTAAGTGACCTTGTGACAGGCAGCCTTCCTCCAATGTTTGCGACCTGAGGCTTTCACACTTAAAGGACCATCTTGTCAGCAGCATCAAGGCCCTGGACGCTCTTACAAAAGCACAGATTCCTTCCTCTGAGCTATATAGCTAAAATAGGAATATCTGGGTGGCATGGCAGCTTTGCATTTGAATCTTCGAGAAACCGAATATTTTGCAAAATGACTGGATCATTTTACTTTCCCAGCAGCGGTATATGTGTTCCCATTTTTCTATAGCCTCAACAATTATCCTGTCTTATCAGTCATTTTAGGAATTGAAAAATGATTTTTTACTTAAAATTGTGTTGCCCTAGTCACCGATGATGTTATCTTTTCATGTCTCCTTATTAACCATTCGTGAATCTTTATCAGTGATATCTTAAATCATGTATTTTGTCCATTTTTTGATTGTGCTGTTTATCTTATTGAGGCATAGGAAATTTTTATCAGATGTGTATTTTTTTCAGATCTTTGTATAGTGTCGGTACCCCTCCCATATTATGTATATTGAAGTAAAGTAGGGTTACATCTTCGTATCTGCTCCGTGGATTAGAGAGTCAAAACTCTACAAATGTATACTTTCATACCTTGGCCACCTCCAGTGCCCCAACATAGATCTATACAAATTCTACAGCACCAATATTCCTAGGAACGTTATTTGTAGTAGTCAAATAATGGAAACAATCTAAATCTCCACTTCTTGGTAAATGGACAAAACAGGTGATATCCATATAGTAGAATACTACATAGCTGAGAACAAGCTAGTGAGGCACAGTACCTCACAGATCCTTGAAAACATCCTGTGGAGGGCAACAAGTCAGACACAAGAATCTGTGTGGTATAAACACTATTTTAAGTAAAATTTACAGAAAAGACAAGTTTATCAAGAAAGAAATGAAATTAGTTGTTTTCTGAGGCTGGGCTAAGAATAGAGAGCAATTTTAAATAGGGATGAAGGATATTTTTAGGGGGTGAACACATTCTAAAACTGATTTGAGGCCATGAGTTCATCCCTTAGTGAAGTTATTAAAATCACTGAAAAAAAAATCAATCAATAAATGAAAGCACAGATTCCTTCACACCACTCCAGATTCTAGAATTTCCTGGGAATGGACCCAGTGTTGGTACTAGGGGAAGCTCTAATGACCTGCTGAATTCTCGTTTCATAGAGAAGTGGAGGGACTGGCCTACTTTTCCAGAGCAAATCTGTTTCTCCTAGTTCCTTTCTGTGTATCCCACTGCTTCCCAATTAGCTCTCATTTAATGGCTCCTAATATTTAGCTTACATACTAAGATGGAGGAGGAGACATTTATTAAGCATTCTTAACCATGTAGTCCAGGCATACAAGAACCAGCGACAAACCGGACATGGTCCTGGCCCTCAAGAGTTTAGAGTCCTGTGAAAAGACTCTTAACTAAGTAATTATTATCATGAACAAGAAGCTGAGTGAGGGTGCTTGGACAGAGCACCACTGGGAAACGCAGTCCGGATTTGATCAGAGAAATCTGCATGGAGGAAGCGATATCTTATGGGAGTTAGCCAAGTTGATGCACATAGCTGGGGGTATGGGGAAGGAAAAAATTCTAGGCAAGGGGAATAGCCTGTAGGATGGCCATAACAAGGAAGGCCTAACAAGCCATGAGAAAGGTTACATAATTCATTCTAAGCTCATGGAAAGCCACACAAGGATTTTAAGCAGAATTTGTATTTACTATGAACGCTAACTGCAGTGGAGACAATGACTGAAGGGAGTTCAGATTCTAAAGAAGCAGAGAAGCTGGTAAGAAGTCATCTCACTGATATGGTAGGACAGCACTCAAATAAACAGCCATCACTGTGGGCTTTTTTGGCCAAGTAACAAGAAGACAAAATTTCCCAGAACTCTTTTCCTTGGGCCTCCCTGGTGGTGCAGGGGTTAAGCACTGCACTATGAAGCAATTCGCAGCCTCTGCAGCACGAGTTTGATCCCCGGCCAGCCAGGGAGCTACCCATATGGCACAGCAGACCTCTCCTGGCTCGCCCGCTGCTCCCCTCAGCAGTGTATTTGTCAGTCTGCCTGTTCTGCTCCCACTCTGTCTCTGGTGAATCCTCTCACCACCCATATCTCTGGCCCCAGCTCTTACATGCACCTGTCCTTCACAGGTGACTAAATTTTTCTTTGGAGGTGTTAATCCCTTCCTGTCCCATAAGGCTATGGGCTCCTGCCCTTCCTCCCATCGGTCCATGCAAGATTTTAGCAAATTCTGAAGTGTGCCCAAGCCTGAATAATCTTACTTTTTGAGTTAAGGTAGGTGTCAAACATTAAATTTTGACTATGGAAGAGTCGACTCTTGAATGCTGGCAATTTCCAGCCCTTTATTTCTTTCATTGACATTTGGCTGTCTCACTAACTCCTCCCTCTGCCACAATGAAGATGGCTGAGCTGCTTAATGAAAGCAGTGGCTGCGGAAGGATCATGGAGTTTGTTGGCACAGGGAAATTCAAAATTTTTTTTGGCTGCTTTTTTTTTTCGCAAATAATAAAAATTGATATCTCTTTTGGGATAAGATGTACTTTTCTAATGCTGACCCAGAAGCTAAATGATTTCTATGGGCAACTGTAACTTATTGACATTAATAAAACAAAGTCACATGTAATTACTGTTCACAGATAAAAAGGGGGCCTCCCTGGTGGCACTGTGAAGCTGTCCATGGCTTCTGCAGCACAAGTACACGAGTTTGACCCCCTGGCCGGCCAGGGAGCTGCCCACATGGCACAGCAGACCTCTCCTGTCTCGCCTGCTGCTCCCCTCAGCAGTGTATTTCAGTCAATCTGCCTGTTCTGCTCCCCACTCTGTCTCTGGTGAATCCTCTCACCCCCACACCTCTGGCCTGCACCCCAGTTCTTGCATGCATAAATAAATTTTTTTAAAAAAAAGGGCTCACAAACTTATACACAGCAAAGCTTTCCTTTCTCATCTGGGCCCAACAGAAGGGCCCCCACAAAGAAGGGTGGGGAGAAGAAGGGCCATTGTGCCATCAATGAGACAGTGAGCAGAGAACACACCACCAACATTCACAATTGAATCCATGGAGTATGCTTCACGAGGCATGCCGTGCAGTTATCCAGAACATGTAATAAGGATGAAGATTCTCTAAGCAAGGTGTACAAGCTGGTTACCTATATACCTGTCACCACTTGCAAAATCTACAGTCAATGTGGATGAAAACTAACCACTAGTGTCAAATAAATGTTATGCCTTCCCCTCCAAAATAACCCCCAAACTAATATATGGTGAAAATGACATAAGAGGTGCTGTTAAAATAGTTACTTCCAAGTATATAGGGAAAGACAATGGCTCTATGCATTTGGCTTAGTCTCCCTCAAAGCTGCACTGTCTTGGGGTGAGGATGGGGGAGGTGGTGGTGTCTGAGGCTGAACTTACCTCCAGGCTTTTCAAGGCCAGGCAGGCTGCCTTCTGCAGCTGGAGGTTTGTCTTTGTTAATGCTTCACAGTAATATAGTAAGGCCTGAAAAAGAAGGCGGGACATCTTAACAAGATCTGGATTTGTTGGTTGTGGGTGTGTGTCTATACATGTATACATATATGATACACGTATCATTTTTCCTCTGAGATAAACTACAACAGCATCAAACAAGACATTTTGCACTACCTTATGGCGAAAACCAAACCATTAAAATTCATGGTTATTAAGAGTTATCTCTCTGGTTAATATATTGATTCTATGAAAGCTACTTTGCATGAAACAGACCCCACCTCATCTCTAACTGCCATGTTGTGAATTCTGGGTGAGTGACTGTGTGCAGCCCCACTCAGCAACTCCCTGTTTTCACCTAATCTGTGACAAGGAGAGAAACAGGAGACTGTCTGCTGATTGTTACACAAGACCCCACTCTGCAGCCTTCTGTCTGCAGACTCTTGTATCTGCTCATAAAAAGACAGACGAATTAGAGAACACACCCCAAAGTTCCTGAACAAATGACCCCAGCTCAGACCACTTCCCTGCCTGGCCCTTTAAACTTTCTCTGTTGCTTGTTGCTGCAAATGGCAAGAGTTTCTTTTTGATGGCTGAGTAGTATTCCATTTCACAAGAAGCTGAAGAGGATTATGCTAAGCTAAGCGAAATAAGTCAGAGGGAGAAAGACAAATACTGGATGATGTCACTTATCTGTGGACTCTAGAGAAACTAAACAAAGGTCACCTAGAATGGTATTCTGTACTTCATGAGCATACACTGAATCTGATGACACTGCAGTGTGATGAAATAACTTGAAACCATTTGAGGTGATTGCTCATGAGGTCCACACAAGGCAGTGAGGGTCACCCCCAATCACGGTTAACACATCCTGCTTTCTCTACAGTTTCTGTAGAAGAATTCCATTTTCTAAATTGGAGATGTAATTTACATAACATAATGTTCACCCTTTAAAGGGGATAATTCAATGGTGTTTAGTACACTCCCAAGCCATCATGGCTATCTAATTCTAGAACATTTTTATTACCCTCAAAAGAACTCCTGCACCACCAGCAGTCATTCCCATTGCTTCCTCCCTCCAGTATGTCTCTCTGAATTTGCCTATTCTGGCATTTCATATAGACAGAATCATATGATAATTAACCTTTCATGTCTTGTTCTATGCTTAACATACTGTTTCCAAATTTCACCCATGTTGTAGCATGTATCAGAACTTCATTCCTTTTTAATGGCTGAATAATATTCCATCGTAGGGATAGACCACATTTTACATACACATCAGATCATGGACACTTAGATTGTTTACACTTTTTGGTGATTACGACTTACAGTAATAATAAAGGTGCCACTTCACCTAGTCATAGTATTTAACCACAGGGGCCAGCCTTTGTTAAAATGACCACATAGATGAACCTGAAATTAGCACACAACTCTTTCCTATCTCCCTCTGTCCATTTACCCCATGGACTCTCTGAAGAGCTTTCAAGGTTTAACCATCAAATAAGACTTTCTCTAAAATTCTTTCTAAAAGCATATAGTCCAGGTTTCAAATTATTTTTCCCTTGGGCATGTTTGCATAACAATGGTAACAAATCATTCTTCCCTGGGACATGTTTGCATTACAATGGTGATTCATCAGGGCTGAAGCACTGGATGTAGACCTGGCCATCTGCCCCTGGTAAGGGAAGCTTCTGAGGGGGCTTCTAGGCCACAGACCCTTTGAGTACCAGGACCAAACCCCCACTGGTTTGAGTGAGACCTGGGGACTGGTCCCTGACTTGGGAAGCACCGGCACTCTCGTGTGCTCTGCAGAGATATGTACAACCTCACAGAACACACTTCCCACTGGACTTAGAGCAGCTACCTAAGAAACGGTGGCTGCTGAGACCTTCAAACTGGAAACAGTTCTAGGGGTATGCTCCACAAGGAATGGAAACCATCATCTATTACATTTAAAAACCCTGTTACAAAACAGAACAGCAGACTCTCATTTAAGGAAAAACAATTATCCAGGCTAGCAGAGACACAGAAAAAAAAACAAGGAATATACAGAAAGTTATTAAAGGGTTTCTTTGGAGGTTGGACTTACCGAACACCTATGGATAGTATATTTCTCTATTTTTCATTGTTTGAAAAAGTAGCTATTATTATTAAGTGGGACAAAACTATTTTTACAATAGATGGCAAAGATTAATATGAATTAGAGGAAATTTAAATAAGCTTCTAGCTCAGCAGCCACAACTGCATACCCTACCTTTTCCCTGAAATGTTGGTTTCTGGAGGCTGCTGTCAAGTAAAGTGTCACGGCCTCACTCACATCACTGTCCTCTCCAGTTAACAGCAGAGCCAGGGTCCTGAGAACTTCCTGCTGGGCAGGGAGGCTGCTGGGGGTGAGGTCACTCATGGCCTGTAACAGTTTTTCCTCTCTTAGTGATTGCAGAGTCTCTATCATGGAAACTAGAGAGAGGAGAAGACAGATTTCACTTTCTAACAGCAAAGTAACATGCTCACTGAAAATATAAATAACCTCGAAGGCGCCAGTACATATGAAATTATCTATGTAAGAATAGACCCTAGTGGCTATAAAAATTTTGAATATGATCAAGGTTGAATCTTCAACTACTGAGAAAAGGGACAGAGTATTCAAGAAACTATGTTAAAGCAAGTGGCAAATCACTCACAGCAAGTGTCCACCTTAGACTATTGCTAAAATAACTCAGGAATGAAGGAAGCAGCCAAATGCAAAAAATAGTGAATAAAACACAAGTACACACTTTTAACAATCCTCTTGATAGAGCAAACTCCATTGTCTCCCTGTCTTTGTGTTCTTCCTGTCAGGCAAAATCCTATCTGAGAGTCACTTCAACTCCTTTCTTTCTGATGGAGGAATCTAGTTGGTTGGTTGGGGCAGACAGACAATATGATTTTAAAAAATAGAAAATTTTGAGTCCCATTTAGACAAACTGGCCATGTTCCAGGACTGAGGAATACACTCTGATCCCTAACTAGATATTTAGCACAGGCGTGTACTAGTCCCAAAGGCATTATGATGGAAGTGTGTCTGATCAGGATAGATGGAAAATATAAGCTAAAATTCATGTCCCATGAACAGGACAGTGTCCTTTCCCTAATGGACACGTTTGTGAATGACTGAGACGTCTTGCCTTATTTCCTCTTTTCCTGCTGTGAATGCTCTGATAATTTCACTGCTTTATACACTGCACCCTACTGAAAAGTTTTGAGATAGTATGTATAACAGCTAAATAAACAGAAACAATTTAAATGTTCAATAGTAATCAAATACATTAGCAAACACCCAAGAGCAAGGATATTATAAAACTAATAAAAATGTTTCAAAGAATTAACAGCATAGGAGATAAAGTCCAATTAAAAAAAAAAACAACAGGCTGTATAATATTCTGTCATGAGTAATCATGGTCTTGGAATTTAAAGCTCTGCGCACTGAACTGAAAAAGATAAGAACATCTGAAGTAGGAGAATGGATGATTTCAATTTCTTCCTTTATACTTCTCTCTGTGTTCTAATTTTCCTTAAATAATGAAAGACTTTTCCTTTTATTAAAAAGAAGAAACACATAAAAAGATTAGGGTTTTTTTTCCATTGTCATCCTCCATTCCTACTGATCAATGAACTGCCTCCTCCAGACTGTACTGAGAGATTTAGAGACCTCAATCTCCACTGTTATGAATTGAACAATACAGAAATTGACTCAGAAAACTGATTTAGACTGGGAAAAATTTAGACTCAAGAAATGAAGACTATAATGAGACCTATGGTCCTCATACAATGTCTCCCAGACATTCTCTCTCGGGTGCACGCTATTTGAGCTTTGACTATTGGTGAGGGCACTCCCGGATGGTGTGGTGCTGGCTGGAAGAAGAATTTCCTTCTCTCATTGTGATGTCAACTGCCATGCCAGTCATGTTTTCACAGGATTTAATGTTCTAGAGGGAAGAGAAGGACTAACCCTGGGCTGGGCCAGACATGCTGGCACTACCTGGTATTGAGCCAAATTGTCTGCTCCCAAAGCACACACCTTATTTGTACCCTCCTCACCTGCATTGTCAGGCCTTGGTGGAGTTAAAGAACACAAACTTGAAAGTCAGAACCCAACCTTTTACTGCTAGGCTCCATTCCTAAAGAGGTTTTCACTCAGGGCAGATGCTCATTTTATTTCTTTTTTTTTTTTTAAAGATTTATTTATTTATGCATACAAGAACTGGGGTACAGACCAGAAGTGCAGGGGGTGAGAGGATTCACTAGAGACAGAGCAGGGAACAGAACAAGCAGACTGACTGAAATACACTGCTGAGGGGAGCAGCAGGTGAGACAGGAGAGTCCTGCCGCACCATGTGGGTAGCTCCCTGGCCAGCTGGGGATAGAACTCGAACTGGTCCTGCAGAGGCTGCCGATAGGATAGCTTCACAGTGCTGTGCTCAACCCCTTGTGCCACCAGGGAGGCCCTCATTTTATTTCTTATAATTGAAGAAATTAGGAAAACATGAAGAGGCAATAATGAATTTCATGGCCGCATGTCTACACACAGGCCCATTCCCTAAATATATAGCCTTAGATTTAGTTTTTGATTTTTCTCTTCTTTCTCTGCCCAATATGTCACTGCACTTGCCTTCTTTTAAAACCCTTTTCTGCTTATTACTATGAAAATGCCACCAAAAGGGGCAACATGAAATACCTTTGCCTATAGGTTTGATCCTACAGAGGACAAATACATCAATGGAGAAAACAAACGATACAGAAGTCTTTAATTATTTCCCAGATACCAGTCAGTGGTATACACTGGATGACCAGTATACCATTGAAAGAATAGGATGTTGAGTGAATCCCTGGTTCATTGCTAAGAAGGGTTTACTAACATTGAAAGTCCAGAAGGGGGCCTCCCTAGCGGCGCAAGCGGTTAAGACGCTACCTATGAAGTTATCTGCAGCCACAGAAGCACAAGTTCAATCCCCGGCCAGGGAGATACCCACATGGTGCAGCAGACCTCTCCTGGCTCACCCACTGCTCCCCTCAGCAGTGTATTTCAGTCAATCTGCCTATTCTGTTCCCCACTCTGTCTCTGGTGAATCCTCTTGCCCACCCCAACTCTGGCCTGTACCCCGGTTCTTGTATACATAAATAAATAAATCTTAAAAAATAAATAAAAGTCCAGAAGGAATTTACAAGGCAAATCTTAGCAAAGCTGTTGGTGTGTGAGTCCAGGTCACCATCACAAAAACTGATGCAAAAGACCAGTGATGACACAAAGTGTCAGAAAAACACACCCCACCTTGCTTGGCCAGCTGATTCAAGTAGCTCTCCAGGTCGCTCACACCGTGACTGGTAAAGTAATTGTAATACTGGAAAACAGTGATGACTTCTGAGGAAAGGCTGGAGGAAAGCAGAGGCTCAGCCCGGTCCAGAATTTGGGACACCAGGGTCCGAAACACTGTGTGGGAGGAGAAGATATAAAGTCGCTTTTAAGAAACATGACTACAGATAGATTCATTCATTCATTCATTCATCCATCCAACCATGCCTTTATTTATTTATTTTTTTTACATGGAGTGAACTAATCTTCAGGGCACACTGGGTGATTTGTGATCTTTATATACACCTGTGCAAGACCACCTGGATCCAGATCCAGACCCTGCTAGCACCCCAAAATGTTTTCTTATGGTTTCTCAGTCTAAAGCTTCTCATCTGTTACCACCAGAGATATTAACAATCTGACTTCTATACACATCAATTAGCTTTGCCTATTCTTGAAGTTCATATAAAAGGAATTACACAACATGTCCGTTTTATATCCATTTCTTTTTACTCAACAAAGTATGGGTGAGATTCATCCAAATTGTTGCTTTATCAGTAATGTTCTTTCGAAAAATTGTTAATAACTTATTGTATGAAGAGATGATAATTTATTTTCTTGTTGATGGGCGTCTATCTGAGTTATTTCCAATTTTTGGTTGCTGCAAACCTTATACAGGTCCTTTATTTTTGGACATATATCTCAATAGGAGTGGAACTGTTGGATCAGAGGATGGGTTTATATTTAGTTTCAATGGTCGCTACCAGTTTTTCCGAAGTGTTTATACCATTGAATACTCCCATATTGGTGACATTTTAAAAAATTAACTTAGGGACTATCTTCTTCCACAGAATCAAAACATGCTAAAGGCAGGCATTTTGCTTCTCCTGTTCGCTGCTCTATCCCTAGTGCCTGGGGGGGAGGGGTCTGACTCATAGATATTTTGCTCCACAAATGCAGACATGGATCATTTCCACAGCTGTTTGATCTGGTGAAGAGGCAGCCTGCTCACCCTTGCACCTGCCACAGGGGACTGATTGAGTAATGACCATTAAGCAGGGGGCACTTCCCAGGGCTTCTAAATGTAAAGAACCAGAGATAAACCTATTGGTGACATTTTTTTTTAATATTTTATTTTATATAATTCTTACATCTTTTTTCATCTTTGTACAATGTATGCATTTTCATTTTGGTTATATTCCCCATACAATTCCCACCCCTCTTGTTTTGATTCTACTCCCTTTCTCCTGTCTGTAGTGTGTCTCGTTTATAGTTGCTTGTTGATTTTGATTTTTCTTTATGTAATTAGTCTTTTTCCTGGTCCCTTATTTAGGTTTTCTAAATTCCTGCTATGAGTGAGACCATCCGGTATTTTTCTTTTTCTTTCTGGCTTATTTTGCTGAGCATGATCCCTTCCAGCTCCATCCGCGTTGCTGCAAATTGCATGAGAAAATCTTTTTTGATTGCTGAGTAATATTCCATTTATTGGTGACATTTTAATGAGAAAAGAAGACACTTCTAAATAACAACACACAAATGCAGTGTTACTGCTGATATTCTGAATTAAAACAGGTTTGACGGTCTTCTTGGCTTTAATTGAACTATGTTTTTTCTCTACAGAGCAAGCCCCCTGATTCAGGCTTAGCTGGAAGGGAAGGCATGACAGTGTGGGGAGACCCCATCCGCGCTTACTCTCACACAGAAGGACAGAAGTCCTGTCTTCCCTGCTGCCCTCAACTACCTGGGTCTGCGAGTCCTGGATACTCTCTGTTGACGGCTCTGGCAAAGCTGGCTTCGAGCTGCTTGATCATTCTGTCAGCCGAACTGTGGTAGACACCGATGGGGCTGCAGCACTTGGTCCAGAATGCCAGCAAAGACAGCTTTTTGTGAAATTCTGGTATGGCTGGAAAAGAAGAGCAATCCCCCACTCCATGATCAGGTTTCGGGTGAAGCAGATGCACAGATGTCCCTGGGGAGGGCTGGGGATGGGAGAGGCTGGGGATGGGGTCTGCTTTTTTTTTTTTTTAAGTTTGTGCTTTTTAATTATAAATACAAGTTTCCTCCGCGGTTGGCAGATGGTCTGAAGAGCAAAAGAAGTTATGAGGAGAAACCCACCCAGCCTGGGGAGCAAAGAAGGCGCTGCAAAAAGCAAAGCTGTTTGCTTTCAGTGATAGGAAACACAGAAGTTTACTCTTGGGAGATGCTGCAATCTGCTCATCTCCTGGGATTTTAGAGTCCCAAACATCCAGGATCAGAGACTCTAACTTCAGGAGATCTTTCTGAAGGGAATGGAGCATGAAGAGTAGGTGGCTAGAGTAGTTTTTTGGACCCTGCCTGGCTGACTGTCAGATGGAAATCATGGAGCCCTGTGGGAGCGAGCTCGCACTCAACATTTCACCATGTGTGTGTTTGTGATCATGAAGAGGGCCAGGAGGAGGACAGGACACATGGTCACTTTTAGCCTGAAAGTCCTACCCCTTTTTGTGACTCTCTGACACCTGCCGAAGTCACCAGCTTCTGGGAGGAGGTGGCAGGGGGCAGAAATGTACAGGGAGAACCCACAGGGAGTTTTAGGCTTCATCAGGGACAACCTAGAAGATCCAGGCACCCATTATCCCCATGACTGTTGGAAGTGACAGATGACATACATTCTCTTTCTACATTCAAAGCCACTTTCCCCATGTCAAGCTCTCCACCTACACCAAAGAGATTCCCAAAGGCCTTTTCCCTGCAGGACTTGGGAGCATTTGACAGTCAGCTGTTATGGAGCCGTCCTAGGCAGTTCCATAGCACAAGAACAGCCCTAATCACCTGTCTCCAAATGGAACCACACCAGCAGAAAATCTTGAGACTCTTTCTTTGAGGTGGATGCTGGTTCTATTTGTACCATAGTGCCTGGCTTCCAGAAGAGAGACCCCTATAGAAAAAGTCATGTGTCTTGTTGGATTCCAAAGACTGAAGTGTGGTGTTAATGAGAACCACACCAGCGTGGAGACTCCGCCCTGTTCTGTGACCCAGGAATGCTTTTCTTCTATACTGACAAAGCAAATGAATAGAGTGCATGGAGGAAGGGGCTAATGGTGAGAAATATTAAGAGAAATGGGGGTGTCATTTGTAGGTGCTTACCTTCGATGACAGAACTGATGTTTCCGATGTTCTCATCACTGATAGCTGAGAGTTTCTCCATCACTTGGATTTGCCTAGAAAGCTTCTCTAAGAGATTTTTTGCCACAAATGGGGTTTTGCTTGAGAAAACAATTTGCTGATAAAACAAACAAGTTCATGGTTTCAATTACAGTGTTGTCAACAGAGATTCCCTCTCCAACCTCATCCTTCCTGAATGTAGTGGGGATGCTAAATAAATTCCTACAATGATTTTGTTCTAGTTAGATAACCTTCCTCATTCCTTTCTGGTTATAATGTCTGATGAAGTCAGACATTTAATTTTTTTGGTTGAAACCTTTTCATGCCTATAGAATATCTGGAATGTTCTCAGTCAGAGAGCTATAAGGTTACTACTCAGCTGTCTTCTCTTTCATACACAGGAAATTCTCACTGGGAAGATTCTGGAAAACTATGACTTTCAATGAAACATCTAATGAATCCAAGTCCTTGAATAACATTGTTTTCTTTGGCATAGTCTGTGATTTTTCTTTCTTTTTTTTTTTTAAAGATTTCTTTATTTATGCACACAAGAGCTGGGGTACAGGCCAGAGATGCGGGGGTGTGTGTGTGAGAGGATCCACCAAAGACAGAGTGGGGAACAGAACAGGCAGATTGACTGAAGTACACTGCTGAGGGGAGCAGCGGGCGAGTCAGGAGAGTCTGCTGCACCATGTGGGTTGCTCCTTGGCCGACTGGGGATCAAACTTGTGCTGCAGAGGCTGCAGATTGCTTCATAGTGAGGTGCTTAACCCCTTGCACCACCAGGGAGGCCCTGGGATTTTTCTTTTCATCAATGTTATAACAACACACAATGAGCAAGATGATATTAGTTGAAGAACTATTATATTGTAAATCTCTGAATCCTCTGTAACTTGAAGGGTATATTTAGTCTGAATATCAGTGTGTAAATAGAAAAAAGATTTAGTTTACAAGTGTAGTAATTTTTCACACCATGGATTTATTTTTCAAGCTGAAACTTAAGAGCATGCTATGTGACAGTGATAGATATAATTAAAGGTCTTTCATCATAAATAACAAGAGCTTATTAAGTATCAGGCACTGATCCAGTGCCCCAACAGGCATTAGTACATGTGAGGTGGGTACTATGGAGCTACTACTATAATGATGAGAAAACTGAGGCACAGAGAAGTAACCTTCCCAAAGTCTCTAGACACTAAGTGATTCCACTTGTGTGCAGGTAACAATCACAATCAAGGGCCTGAGAGAAAAAAGGACAGAAGTCAGTTGCTACTGAAAGGTTCTAGTCCTTTCTGTGTCTCTCAGAGACCTGTCACAGTCACTCACTAAGTGTGGATACAGATTGCAGACCTGAAGTACCCGCCTATACTATCTAAATCATTTGGATTCCAAAACAAATAGAATTTTCCAATTCAAAAGTTGAGGGCAACAATAATGTACTAACACATTTCATGTAAGTATATTAGAAATGAGCGATTTGCTTTTAAACATAATTCAGACATATGGAGTACCTATTTGTAGGCCAAATGAATGAATACACTTGATCTAGGCAAGGATGGGAATTATAATGAAGTTGGTAATCCTTATTTCTTCATTCTACATCTTTAGGTTTTTGGTTTTTCTAGTGCTGATTTTTGTCTCCAATTGAGTTGTTACGACCACGGCCTTATGTCAGAGATAAGCATGGGGCTGGCTATTGTATATCAATCAGTCCTTAGGGACAAGATTCACTTCTTTGTGAAAGAGAATTCTCTCATATCTCATAAAATTAAGAGTTTTACCTCAAAAAACACAAAAAAACAATTTGCCCAGCACAGTATGGGGCTCGGTAAGACCAAAGAACTATGAAAAACACCTCATCCGAAGAGTTGGTGAAGAAAGCATATCTAAACAACAATTCTTGCTCATTTTGGTCAGAAATATATTGCGCCTTCTGCGACACTAGTAGACAATATCATGAACTGTAAATCCAAACTTAACAGAAGAGGTCAGCTGGGGTGTTGGTCAACCAGGGGACAAGAGTCATAATTACCAGCCAATTTCCCCTAGCACATAAGGGGTCTGAGGTTACTTTGGGTGTTCCTTATCCATGGAGCACATTCTTCTAGTTCTCATCATAAGAATTGTGCCAATGAGGTCCCTCTCCTGGCCTCCTACCATCCCTTCCTCCTCACCCTGCCTCTTGTCCTCCAGCTGGTCCCAAGCCTTAGCAAGGTAATTCCTGCCCTTGCAGCCCTCTTGCCTGATCCATACCCCTGAATGTTTTTTTTTTTTTAAAGATTTATTTATTTTTATATAAGAGCTGGGGTACAGGCCAGAGACGCGGGAGGGTGAGAGGATTCACCAGAGGCAGAGCAGGGAGCAGAACAGGCAGACTGACTGAAATACACTGCTGAGGGGAGCAGCGGGTGAGGCAGGAGAGGTCTGCCATGCCATGAGGGATTCTCACTGGCTGGGATTGAACCCACTCTGCAGAGGCTGCAGACAGCTTCAGAGGGTGGCACTCTATCTGCTGTGCCACCGGGGAGGCCCCTGAACATTTTTTAAAAAGATTTATGCAAATAAGAACTGGGGTTCAGGCCAGAGGTGGTGGGGGTGAGGGGATTCACCAGAGACAGAGTGGGGAGCAGAACAGGCAGATCCGCGGAAATATACTGCTGAGGGGAGCAGTGGGTGAGCCAGGAGAGGGCTGCTGCGCCGTGTGGGTCAGCTCTCTCGCTGGGCATCAAAATCGTGCTGCAGAGGCTGGGATAGCTTCACAGTGATGTGCTTAACCCCTTGCGCCACCAGGGAGGCCCCCCATTATACATTTGCTTTCACATTCCTTTTTTTACTCCCTACTTAACCAGAAGCTGGGAAGAGAACATTGGGAGAAGACAAGCAACTGGAAAAGGAAGAAGCATTTACATAGCTTCTTGGGGGAAAATGCTTTGTTTGAGGTAGCTGAAATCCTTTGTGCAACAAAAGAATTTCAAAATACTTGCCCCACTGTTGCACTGTTCTTACTTCCTGAATTCTCATGTCCCTGACAAGACTACGAAAAGGAAGCCGGGTCTCCCTGGTGGCACAAGGGGTTAAGCACAGCCCTGTGAAGCTATCCGCAGCCACTGTAGCACGAGTTCGATCCCTGGCCAGGGAGCTACCCACACGGCACAGGAGACCTCTCCTGGCTCACTGGCTGCTCCCCTTAGCAGTGTATTTCAGTCGGTCTGGCTGTTCTGTTTCCCACTCTGTCTCTGGTGACTCTTCTCACCCCGCACCTCTGGTCTGTACCCCAGTTCTTGTATGCATAAATAAAGGTTTAAAAAAAAGAGCCCACATTCTCAGTGCATAAACAAGCTGGATTCTAAGACACAAATGCAACCCCCCTTCCTACCTGAACAAGCTGGGTGCAGTACTGCAGGTGCCTAACGATAGTGATATCCAGACTCTCATTTCCTGAGGTCAGTGGGAGGGGGCTTCCTGCCACACTTGTACCCACACCTGTGTCCTCCGTCAGAGCTTCACTGAGGTGGCCCCTGGCTTCCGGGTGGACCGACCTGTAACTGGTGAAGCAGGAAGAGGAGCAAGACATTAGCTATTTCTTTCCGGGTGGAAACCACAAGTCAACTCAACATGGCTCATGCAAAGCCTCCAACAGTATTCACTGCAAACTGTCTCTCAATGGCCTACCTTGAAAAATCAAAGGACCTTTCAAAAACTACTTTCATTCAGCCTGGTTGCCAATTTGCTTCATGTTAAAAGATCATGCAAACAAATGGCTTCCAGAGTTCTCTGCCTCTCACATACAATGAACCATTTGTGAAGTCGTGGCACCAAGACATCTTTGAAATGTGCCCTCACTTTGTCCTTGTGGTGCTTTCCTGCCTGGTTGATGGGGAAATTTGCCAAATTTTAGGGATTTAAATTGTGTATTTGTGGCTTCCTAAGAGTAATGCCATTAATAATCTGTCAAGGCCTTTTCCTGGCCTTCGATCAATTGCTTCTTGAAGAAAAGGAAAAAGCTGCCAAGAGGAGACATGATGTTCTACCCTGGACAAAGCTAAATGCTGTGTTTGAATCTCTAGAAGCACAGTGTGCTTCTGTCTCTCACATTTCATTTATGCCCACTGTTGAGGTGTCTAAAGTTATATCGTGATGGACACTGACATGGAAAGATAAATCTGTTGCATCTAGTATCTAATTTTATTCTTAGCATGAATCTGTGTACTAGTGAGGAGGGGAGTGGCCAGATCATTTCACACATGGAGGGACTGGCTGGCAGAAAGGTTAGACAGTGTCCTGGTTCTCAGAGCTGGGTGGCGACAGGGCAGCTTTTGGCTCCGAGCTTACTTCCCCAGTGTCCATGATTTAAAAAGATCCTGTGCCAGAGCTTAGAGGCTTTGACTACTTTTAACTCTGATTCACATTTTTGTCCAACAGAAAAAACACTCACCTTATGTCCTGGCAATAAACATGTTTAAAAAAGCACACATACTCTCCCAATTTTCCCTGATACCTCTGATGACATAGAGCAAGACTAACCAAATTAGATATCTTTAATATCCATGTTGTATAAAACACACAAAAGCTGTGAGTTTTTTTTTGCTTCTAATAGCAGGAAGAAAAAAACATCTTAGATTGATGCCTGAACCTTGATATCTCATGTAATAGCTGAAGCTAACAAATATACAGAAGGATTTTTGATTTTACAAAGCATTTTCCAAATTCAACCAAGCTAGAAAAAGTGCTGTGTAGAATGTAGGAATATAACTTAAACATTATGTTAATTTAACACATTTTCTTGGCTATGCCCCCAATTTGCTCAAGGGATACATTCAATTTCTCCATTTTTGTTTTCCTGGTTTTCTATTAGAAAGAGAGGTCATCCAGAGGTAATGAAATCCCCAAATATTACTACCACCCCAGAAAGGTTTGTGGAGGTTGAATAGAACATGGCTTGCAGTAACTTGAAAGTCTGTTTATATAACATGTCAAATGTAAAGATTAAAGGGAAATTCACCCTTTGGAAAAGTGTTTATGTGTGTACATAATCATTTTTTGCAGCAATGTTTGAGGTGAGCATGTTTCACTGTGCCTGGTTGGCTTTACCTGAAATGACAAAATGGACCCCAGGTGCAAGCTATAAAAATGGTGGTTTGGCTTCACAGGGGACACTGATGGAGATGGTTGAAGATATTGTACCCACATTCTCTCTTACCACTGCCTGCCTCATCCCTGCCCTAGAGAAGGTGACATTCTCCACACACGAGGTTACAGATCCAGTGGCGATTATTAATTTCCTCTTCTTACTTGCTAAGGGAAACATGCACCACGGGACTTGAACCTTTGCTACATTTAATCTACAATCTAGTCCCACTGAATCCAGGAGATAAAGCTGTGGGGAAGTACAGCATACTAAAGACAGAGATTAGAAATAAAAGACAAACCAAGGAAAAGCAGGTCGATTTTGATCATCCACTAGGAGTTCTCCAGAAACACAGTATATCTAGTTAATTTGGAATTAATTATGTTTGAGTCAAATGGCAGACACCAAACCCTGCAAGACTTATGTGTACACAGGGGAATGTACACATACCCTCGCAGGACAAAATTTCTCCTTCAGTTCTGGGGAAGAAAAGCAATTTTTCCTCTGAACACAAAAGGTGTGCTATTTTTGTGAACAAAATTTATAAGATGTCTTTGATAATAAAAAGGAACTGTAAACCAATTGGTCATTTGTGTAGAGTTGTGTCTCCCTATAGACATGCACAGGGTCCCATATAATAACAAAGAACTAGTGTAGGAGAAATATAAGCAGATACTAACTCCAGACTTACCTATTTTTCTCGGTCTCAGTGTCTGAAAACACTGAGTCAGCACCTCCTCCAACATTACCAACCTCATCACCATCTTCCTCCTCGTCAAAATCAGAGGTGTTCAGGAAATCAAAGCTTTCTAAAGCACTTTCAACTGTAAGACTTAAACTGGAGGACCTGCTGCGGCTTACTGCTGGCTTGCACTGCAAAGGCAGAAGGCACCAAGGAGAACATCAACACATTCAGAAGGAGAAACAGAACACACGGCACCCAATTTGAGATCCGACACTGTCATTTTTTTTCCAAGCTTTTATTTTTCATTGGTGTTTTTAAAAACCACATTAAAAACCTTCAAATTACTTAAAAAAATAAGTACAATGAGGAATAAAATGATACAATATTTGGGATTTGTTCCAAAATAATCCGGAGGTAAGTACGCAGGTAGAACAGAAAATGAGACTGGCCAGGGATTCAAGCATGAAGGGAGGTACAGGATGAGCATTTTGGGAGCACTTTATGATTCTCTCTACTTCTATTTGAAAACTTTATAATAAAGAGTTAAAAAAACAAAGCAGAATGAATTGGGACACAGAACTGCTATCCTCCATCAGCCTAGTGCTCAAGCCTCAATAAATACAACCAGGTGACAAGTTTAGTCAATGCTGACGATTAGCCACTCTAATTTCAAGTGGCAATGTCTTCAGTGCCTATCTAGCTAGGGCGCCTGCTTGAAAGGATTAACAAAACAAATCCCAGAAAAAGAAAACTGCGTAAAGAAACCTACTCCTT
Organism: Talpa occidentalis; assembly: GCF_014898055.3. Classification (NCBI taxonomy): domain Eukaryota; kingdom Metazoa; phylum Chordata; class Mammalia; order Eulipotyphla; family Talpidae; genus Talpa; species Talpa occidentalis. Next base: position 13,962,526 of record NW_023602073.1, read on the forward strand.
GCTCACTAGTTAAGTGACCTTAAATATGAATTTACATTCACAGGATATCATTTTTATTTGAGCACTGAGGAGAAAGCAAACGGTGTGGACATGACATGAGGTAGCCTGCTTCCTCCACAGCCCCATCTTCACCAAAGGAAACAAGTTCCATCACTTCCCTGCCTGGGTTCTGGAACTGTGTAAGCAAATCCATCCTATAGTCTGAGAATTTTCTATTGCTGAATGAGAACATGACAAATGGATACCGGTCGTTACAGGCACAGAGATGGAGAGAAGTACTTCCAAATATTCAAGAGGATGCTGGGGTAGATTGAAAGGGACAATGCCTGCAAGCAAGAAGCACTACATGTCCTCCGTCCAGTGGGCTGGCACTCCTCGCTGACTTCTTGAGTCAAGGCAGAAGGGCCTGGCAGGGCTGTCTCTGACACTTAAGATGGCACAAAAGCACACGGGAAACCGTCTTTCGGGCTTTTAAATCAGAGTTGCTTCATTCACCCTCATTGATCTCCATCCAAGAGGCAGCATCATTTAGTTTCTCATCCTCAAGATGTTTAGCATCCTAGGAATGTGAAGGGAGGGGGAAGAGATAGCTTTGTCCAGCTGATGCTTTAAATCTGGCTGGTTACAAAGCCACAGGTGCCAGACCTAAACTCTCATGTCCTTTTCAATCTCAGAGGGGAGAAAAGCAGTCAGTCCTGATTCCACCCACTTCTCAGGTCTTTGCTCGCTTTGCAGATTTTGCTCTTGCACAGTCTGCATATATTTAAATATTGATCAGAACAAAGAAAAGGGCATTTAAGGATTTGAGTAGCACGAGAGTTTGAGAACAAGGGCAGATTGAAATAACACTGCAAAGAAATCTGTGACAACCAGATTTGCTTAAGCCTAAGAGATGCCTTCCTTGTAGACTGGCACTCCAGCTGCCTGGACACACGAGCTGCCGCCACCGCTGGCTTTCTATAAAGCATTTGCTTTAAGTGGGTCCCTTGTGTCTTAACTCCTTAAACTTGACTTTTAGCCTACAGAGCAAAGCTGGTCAACTGGGCAGACAAGAAGTTGTTGGGGTGGGGGGTCGGGGGAAATAAGAGATATTCTCACAGGAGGATCAGACAAGCAGTCTGCGTGTGTAAGACCTGAACCGATGCTTTTGAGCCCTGTTCTACAGAAAGCTGATTCAAAGCACCTTGTCCTTCCTGCAGGGGAATGAATCTGTCATGAGCCTCCAGAACCTGAAAGCCATGAGTTATTCCCTGCCCTTTCCAGGGCTAGGGGAGCTTGACTGAGGAGGATAAGATGTTCTAAAAAACCTCTGAACTGTAGATGCCTGGGGAAGGTCACATTTAAAAACTGTCCTACAAAAGAATGCAACAGCCATCTATGGGTTGACTCTCACCTTACACTGGGGACCAAATTTCAAGTCTATTTTACAGAACAGGTTCTCAAGGAATTGCTCTTTCAGAAGAAAGGATCCAAGAGCTCTTTCGTATGGCAGTGTAAGTCAGAGCCGAAAAGGATACCAGAGGCGGCATGGGATTAAGGATAAAAAATTTTCCTGTCTCCCTTTGCATTGGGATCTAGTGCCTGAAAGGAAATCAGCCCTCTCATCCCTACATCCCATGCCCGGGAGGAGCTGCTGGATCACGAACAGGACTTGGGAGGATAGCAGTGGTGGAACAGAGGGCTCCCTGCTTTCCAGAATATGACTGATGATTACTCGCAAATGATCCATCTGAGGTTCTGACTCACTGATTTGGGCCAAGTTCAGAAAAGGGGCTTCTCCAGGAGGTGAAATCATGGGGTAAAGTGACACATGGGACTCTGAAGTCTGACTTCCATTAGAGAAGGGGTTTCCTGTTTTCCTGCAATGCTATCTAGTAATATCTCAATAAGATTATAATGATCAAAATGACTGCCCCACATTTGGGACTGGACTGAACAAACTCTGGAACTGGAGGAGTTTAGATATTCTTAAGAGTTGTTAGCTCCTACACCATTTCTATTAAGTCTGTTGCCAGGAAAATAAAAATTCATGGGCACTACTGGCGTTAAGAGATCAAAGCCACTGAAATGGTGATTATCCAGTGAAACTGAGATAGGGCAGGATTAAAAAATGGCATGCATCTTTAGTAGAATGTTGGCTTAAGACACCTCTCGCCAAACCTACTCCAATGTTCCTGAAAAGGTACTTACTTTTAGAATATCATCCAAATGCATGGCTTCTTGGTTCAGATCCTGAAACTCCTTATACTGCTCTTTATGTGGTTCTAATGCCAGGAAAAGCCCAGTAAAGGCATCCTCTAAGCTTCCATCTAGAAAGGACCTACAACCTTCAGACTCGCCGCTGACAGAGCCCTCAAAGAGCAGCTTCTCCGTGGCCAGCGGCACCTCAGCCGAGGTGAGCCTCTTCACCAGCTGCTTCGTGACATTCCCTTCAAAAGCATCCAGCTCCACAGGCTTGAGCTCAGAGGCCTCATCCGACTCTTGCAGAAGGGCCTCAGCGACTTCCTTCTCCAGGAAGACGTGCTCGGCCCCGGAGCCTGCAGCCGCTCGGGGGGCTTCGGGTTTTCTGGGTCCTTCAGCATCTTCCTGCAGGTGAGGCTTTGGCTCTTGGCTTTCTCCCAAGGAGTTTCTGGAAGATACTGAGCTGCTGTCATCCAGGCCTTCCTTCTGGGTGGACAGGCCACTGAGGTGCAGCTCTGCAGGGGTGATGGTAATTTCTGGATTTGCTGAGTAGGCGTTGGTGGGAGAGCCGGCTGAGCTGGGGGTGAGGGCACAGTCCCCGTTGGGCAGGTCGCTGAAGCTGAGAGAGAGGGGTGTTTTCTCCTCAGCTGCCTTTCCATTTTCAAAGACGTCATCCGGTAGATTAGACTGTGGACAGAAAAATTCTCATTATTTTAAACACAAATGACACATTTGGCATAATTTCTTCTGAAACAAAATGTGGGGCAATAAAAATAAAAACTCACAGCTTTCATAATATCAGCATTTCCTTTGTTGATTGTGTGTGAGCATGTATGTGTGCGTGTGTGTGCGTGTGTGTGTGTGTGTGTGTGTGTGTTCTGGCAAAAGAAAACAAGTCCTAAAAATGCTATTTTCACAGCTGAAAGTAGGTGAAAGTTCATGGTATTGTTCCCAGGTTTGACATTTTTCAAAAGAAAAGGGCTGGAGGGTGGGCGGGGGATGGTACTTGTTTCTTTAAATCCCAGGATCTCACAATATTTGGCAGCCACCGTTAGGAATAACATTACCAATCTTTTTTGGCATCTATCTTAAAAGACTTTCCAACATTCATGCTGTTCCACTCAGAAGATGGGATGCTTTGCTCTGCTTCAGTTCTCAGAAATTATTTTTAAAAAATCTCTACCCACAAATCCCAAGGCTTTGGAAAATGTTTAATTAAGTATGCCACAAATAATTCAAGGCCAGAAAAACATTTGCATAACTTCTATAAAAATAGGAGGAAAAGACTAACAAGATGAACATTTGTCTGCCAGGGATATCAACCCCAGAGGGCTGGAAATCCTGAGTCTGGTCCCTCCCAAGGCCCTGGGCTGGGCCTGGTGCCCTCTGTGACTCATGAAGCAGAACTCAGAAGCAAGAGGTCAGAAATATCCAGGTAACCAAGATTAGTTGCTCATGCAGGCATTAAAACACTTTCTGAGTCATCTTTCCTTCCACTGGGGCTATAGTGTGACTAAGTATCAGATATTGCTCTGTGGAAAAAGTTTCTTAGCTCTTTGAGATAAACCCCTTCAAAAGAGATCGTTTGTATTGGAGTCCAGATTTGATTTTTAAAGTAAATTCTAAGTACCAATTGAATGAGTGAATTTGCATAATGGTGTTGGGGATAAATCCAGAGAGGAATAGCATTTTATTTTTTGTCGACATAATGAGTCCCTAATGCACTTCATTTCTTCAAGGATTTACAGTAAATATTAGAGCAAGAAATACTCAGTTCAGGCTCATAGATTTAGCTGTTTTGAAAAACTCAAAGAGAACTGCCACAGATGGGAAAATGAGTTTTAAATTTGTGTATTTCTATAATAGGCGGGAAAGTGAAGATTAAAAGTTGTTGACTATCAAATATATGCTTTGCTGGAACCCAGAATACATTTTCATATAAATAACACAGAATTGCTATGGGCTATGTAGAATAAGGTCATTATAGAAAAACAAACTTAAAGCTAGCTGAACTGAACCTCTGTGCTTGAAGAGTAGCATTTCAAAAGGTGGCATCCAGAGCAGTCAGAAAGACCCAGCATGGCCCCTGGTACCCTCACCAGGGGCTAGGTTCAAGGCCACCAGATTCCAACACATACATAGTTCAACCTAAAATCTCCATGTTGTCTGTTTGGACGGTGATCAAAAGGATGAGTAAAATGATGTGTCCTGGGTCTTTTGAATCACCTCTGCAGGTTTCATGTCTTCACATTTAAAACTAAATGCTTTTCCTGTGAGTGATTATTTTTTTTTAAAGATTTATTTATTTATTTATACAAGCACTGGGTATAGTCAGAAGCGTGGGAGGGTGAGAATTCACCACAGCGGGGAACAGAACAGGCAGACTTGATGAAATACACTGCTGAGGAGAGCAGCGGGCGCTGCAGGAGAGGTCTGCGCGCCATGTGGGACCCTTGCCAGGGGCTGGGGATCGAACCAGCACTGCAGAGGCTATGGGCATCTTCGCAGCCCAGCGCTCAACCGCTGCGCCACCAGGGAGGCCCTGTGAGTGATTAATGAATGTGCTCTTCAGAGTTCTGAAGGGTTCATGGTGGATTGTGAAGGAAGGACTTCCAGAAACTGATGTCCTTCTTCTCCCTCTCTATTTATACTCCTACTCCCCTACATACTTTACTCCTCCAGGAAATACAAAAGGGGGGACTCTTTGATGTTGGGGTGGGCCCTGGACTTCCTCTTTGGAAGTCCCCTAGGCATCTTGCCAAACCTCTGATGGTTCTGCCCAGTTTTGTCTCACCCTCAGAGCACATATAGTAGAAAACTGGGTCATCAAGATTTTTATTCAAGTTGCAAAGTCCTCTCCAGCCATTTGTCTTGGGTTCTTACATTCCTAAACCCATTTTGTTATCCACTTAAGTGGCAAATTTGAGTTATAATAAGTTGAGATGCCTGGCCCAAGGAGATTTATGGTGTGCTCACAGGGTAAGCCTGGGCACATAACAGTAAAAGGGATTGTGATTAGGCAGGATGCCTTGAGGTAAGTCCCAGTAGGGGGGTGACTGCTGCCTGGGGAAGACATGGTCCTGGCACTTGGCGCTGGAGGGTGGGGAGGTATTAGGCAGGTGAACTAGGAAGCATGTTCTAGAAGGAATAGCATGTGTACAAAGACAGGAGATCCTGAAAGAGTGTGCACAGTTGAAAGGCAGTAGGAGCCTCAAGAGGCTCAAGGAGAAGATGAAGAGTGGGGAGGAGGGAGATAGACCTGAAAACTGGGTTGCAGCCAGATGGGAATGGTTAATCTGTGGACCTTTGTGTTTATTAAAAGGTTATAGACAGCCTTCAAGTTTTTTTAAAATCTTGTTCTTATTTAAATAATATGAATACCTATACCAACTCCCTTCCACAACCCTTCAACTGGCAGTATATAAGCAAGAAGATACAGATAGCATTCACAGGTGTCTATACAACTACACAACTTTTTTTATCAGCTACACAATTTTCTGAGAACACGATTTTCTATCTATTTCCCCCCATATGGTCTTCCCATTCTCCTTGAAAACTGCATTAGAGTGTAGCCTGGTGCTATACACTTGGGTTCTTTAATTCAATAAGTAAGATACAATTATCATTATGACACAATTTCCTCTCTGGACATTTGTAGGAAATTTTTCTATGTCGGTAAAGAGCAGACTATTCCATGAGTGTGTGTGTGTGTGCGTGTGTGTGGGTGTGCATGTGTGTGTGTGCACGTGTGTTTGAATTCTCTTGTGAAATATGTATAACCTATGATGCAGGTTACCTACTGCATACCTGATGATGCACAAAAGACTTTCTCTTACCAAGTTAGTTAAAAACTTAAACACTACAATGAACTAAGACTAAGAATATGTTTACATAAAAATAGCTTGAGAATAATTACTTTAAATCCTTTTGCGTTCCCCAAATGCCAGTTTTTGAATACTAACACTATATGTAAAGACCATTACCACTAAGAAACTACTTTACTTGTGAACTAAAAACTTCTTTGACCTGAGGTGTGACTGCATTTTTTTTTTAAATGAAAATCTTGTTACCATGGATATCTTTACCACAGCAGAAAAAAGTCACAGCACAAGACAGGGAGCATGAGAATAGAAAGACAAACTGCCTCTCTAACCAAGATGCATGCTTGACCCAGTGCCCACCCGGGGGACAGGACAGTGACAGCTGTAACCATTACCCAGTGAGCAAGACAGAGCGATAAAACAAGACACATGCCAATACAAACATGCCACAAGCCCCCGAAGGCAAGCACTTCACACCGGCAGGCCACCCGCACTCACATAAAACTCTAGCACGGCCTTGGGTCTCAGCCTGAGGGAGGGCAGGTCACTGAAAGAGCGACTGCGGTGCAGCTTGGCAAAGAAAGTGTCTTGCAAGGCACTCAAGACAGACAGCCGCCTTGGCTTGTCTGGTGAAGGGTGCAACCATCTCTTCAGAAGTCAAAGCAAGACGGGGGAGTTAGTGGAGAGCAGCAGGTACCATGTTTTGTTAGCTTTTTAGCAAGCACTTCTGATTCAAACTAGGAGGCCATCATGGATTGCCATTTCTTTAAAGAGTATTCAGGAAAGTTTAAAGGTTATTGGCAAAGGGATAGGTAAGCTGGGCAGGGAGGGGCAGAGAAGACAGACGTCAGCCACCTGCGTGTCAATGATCTAAGGCATCTTGGAATGTGCTTCCATTGGTCACTCCTGGGTTAGGGCAATCTTTAAGAAGACTAGGACTAGGTGTTATTGAGAATTCTTAACATAGGAAGGTCAGCATTGCAAATTCCGGGAGCAAGTACAGCATTAGGTTCATGGTCTCCACCCCAGACATCACACTGAACTTACAAAGAAGGAGTGATCTTTGAAGGTGGGTGTTTCTGGGGTGCCCTGGCTGTACATGGACATTCTCCTCTGGAGGGCTGCGGTCTTGTTCCCGGTACCTGAGGATGGGGTCATATCCTCCACATCAAATGGACTGCAAAGCAACAAGTTCCCATGAATGCATGTTGTTAAAGTCACCTATAATCATCAGACCACCAAGGTTAAGGAAGCATCTTGTTATATTAGAGAAAACTCAGATCGCGGGGACTGGGCTGATTTAGGTTAACTTGACTGACCAGAAAATAGACCAAGATAAAAGAAAGAGGTACAGAATACTGAGTCTAGACCACCCACAGGAGATTATGAGTGTTAAGCATCATTTATCTACACACTGAGACACTCAATAAAATCAGTTTCCTCATTAGTGTTAGATACATAGACATATGTCTCCACAGTATAAGACACTGAAGTAGAAGATATTGAAGTCTGAAAAAACTCTTCGAGTCTTATAGGGATAGACACTTTAGCAATACAAGAGATTAACAGATTACTCTTCAGTTCTAAAGAAAACCCTCAAAAATTGGATCCCATTCATTTCAGTTGACACAGAGCTTTTTGTGTGATAGAGAGAGGAACAGTCTGTTCACAATGATGCCACTTAGCATCACACCATCTGCTTTAGTTAGCAAGAGGGATAATCCTGGGCCTCCCTTGGTGGCGTAGGCGGATAAGCACCATGCTGTGAAGCTGTCTGCAGCCTCTGCAGCACCGGTTCGATCCTAGCCGGTCGGTGAGGGTTCCACATGGCTCAGCAGACCTCTCCTGTCTCGCCCGCTGCTCCCCTCAGCAGTGTATTTCATCAGTCTGCCTGTTCTGTTCCCCACTCTGCCTCTGGTGAATCCTCTCACCCTCCCGCGCATCTGGCCTGTACCCCGGTTCTTGTAGAAATAAATAAATCTTTTTTTTTTTAAAAAGAGGGATAATCCTGTGTTTGAGACATCAGTGACTCCAAATTATGGGGGGTGAGCTGGCTGAAAGGTGCTGACACTGCTTCAAAGACAAGGCAACAGAGTCGGTCCTGCTTTCTCATTTATTGTAGAGGAAACTTGGCTACTACTACTCAACATATTTACTTGGTAATATACCAGGGGCATAATATCAAATGCTGTGAGCAGCCAAGGTTTAACAACTAATCATGGGTGGGCAAATTGGTAAAAGGGGTTAACTATTTGGTGAATGAATGGAACTGGACTTTTAGGGGTGAATATAATCCATTATATACAGATGCTGATTTATAATGATGCACAAACTTACATGTTATAATGCAATGTTGCATCAATAAAAATTTATTTTTTTTAAAGATTTATTTATTTATGCATGCAAAAGTTGGGGTGCAGGCCACAGGCACAGGGGGTGAGAGCATTCATCAGAGACAGAGTGGGGAGCAGAACAGGCAGATTGACTGAAACACACTGCTGAGGGGAGCAGTGCGTGAGACAGGAGAGGTCTGCTGTGCCATGTGGGTAGCTCCCTGGTTGGGGACTGAACTCCTGTTACAGTGGCTGTGGATAGCTTCATAGTGCAGCACCTTAAGCCCTTGCACCACCAGGGAGGCCCCTCAATAAAAAATTTAAAAATATGACTTACGACCTTTCTCACAGAGTGACTTCGGAAAATCACTTTTAAGTTCATGGCTTTGGTAGAAGGTATCCCTTACCCTCCTAGAATATTCAGTTTCAATAAGTAGAATGTGGAGGTCCTAAGGTGCTCAAAATTTTCCAGAACAGTATGAGGTATAGAGATAAAGAGGAAGCAAGAAAATACATCAACACAGACTCATTCTGAAGATGAAATATCTCATATTGGACAGTTTTCTTTCCAATTAGTTGACGTGAGGGACCTATTTTTTTTTTTAACATATATGTAAAGGTAGAAAAGGATGCAGAATAAAATATTTCAAAATAGGAAGTAGAAGAGGATAGCAGTGATGAGAGTGACTTCTCCAATTGTGGCAGGTGAGCGCATCTCCTGGTGAGCTTGTTAGACAGGTTCTGACACTGGAATTTCAGGGTGAAAACTGAGAGTCTGCTGTCACAAGCTCCCCGGTGATGGGTGGGCCACACACCACCCTTTGAATGGCACTAGCTGTTACACATATTTTCCCTGATAAAATTGAAAAGGGCAACTTACTACCAGGTGATCTCCAGGTTCAGTTTGATGGTGCCAAGGTCATTGATGTCAACAGCCACGACCTGAGGTCGGGCTGCGAACAGCTCTTTGGTCTCACAAGTCACGCTGCCTACCAGGAGGTGAGATGCCAGTCCTTTGAGCTCTGTGACCTAGTAGGGCAGAAGGGAGGTAAGGCCTTACAAGAGAACAAAGGAAAAGGTAGACCAGTTTCTGGGCTTTTCGTGGTCAGTTCAATCATCTCTTTCAGAATCATAATTAAATAGCAGTGGGTATTTCCAAAGCCCATCTTGGATTTACTTTGTGTGCTCTAGGATGAGAGCAGCTGTCTGTGGAATGAACTTGTAGCATAGAGGGATGCCCAAGGGTTGGAGCAACAGCAGACAGAAATTAATGGGCAACTGAACAGACAGCAATGACCAGGCTGTACCTTGATGGAAATTAATCCAACGATCAGGGGCAGGAACACCGTTTCCTCTCCATCCCAGCTCTGTTTGCCGTTCACTTCTATTTTGCCTTTGAGTTTCCACCTCTGTCGGCCATACTTCATGAAAATCTGGTAAGAAAACACCAAACAGCCCTCATGTTCCAATTCTCTCATCTGCCACGCCTACCCAAACCCTAAGATCAAGAATGGCAAGTAAATTAAACAGAGGGTATTCAACCTTTTCTCCATCATCCTCACTCTACCCCCTTAACTGTTCTTCCAAATTTCCTGGCTCTGTATGTGTGTGTGTATCTGTATCTGTATGTGTAGTATCTGTATGTGTAGTGGATGGTGAGTGGGGAAGAGACTTTTAAGAGGAGGTTCTGCTTCCTTAAGACAAAGGGGCTTGAGAACTTTCTTTAGTACAAGATTGTCATAGTGTGTTCTTCTGCTCACTCAAGTCAAGCAGTTCTTTTTCCTGTTAGTTCTAGTCCACAGAGCAGCCACTGGAGGAATTTGCCACATTCCCCAGCTCTCTTAGGGAGAAAAGAAACCATCAGCCAATTCCTGCTTAGGAGTCAGAGGCATGGTCTAAGACATCCTCCTTTGGAATGAGGAACATCCATCTTGGCAATGATTCTGAAATTTGGTGGATATTCTGGGAAGAAAGGGTACATTCTCTCTTTGATCAGACAAAGGGAGGTACTGTTAGGGGGAAAAGGATGTCCTAAAGCTAATTCCATACAGGCTTTGTGGACTCCACCCCCACCCCAGGCCAAAGCCAAAGACACTGGGAACTCCAAATCCCATCACCACCAAAGGGAAGGTGGCTGGGACCTGAGGGTGGGGTTAAGCAGCCAGATTGGTATAAAGCCAGACACGTGGGCTTTGGGGGGGTTCCCCCATTTTGTCTCTCCGCCAGCTCGCAGCGTCCAGCCAGCTGGGAGAGTGCTTTTTGGGTTTCCAGGTCGGCGGATCGGGTAGTTCGCATTAAAGACTTTATTTCCCTATTTTCTCCCTGAGTTGTACATGTTCCTTATTTCCTTTTCCCTTGTAAATAAACCTTTTATTAACCTTTTGTGTGTGCCTGTAGTGGAGTATTCATAAGTCCCTTGTAAGCACGCAGGTGAGGACCCACAGCCAGGCAACCCGTTCAATATTGGGGCTGCCCTAAAACAGTACCACCTCCATTCACCCCACCTGCCAAGAGGTATGCTAGAGGATGTTGCAGGAGAGAGCTAGGTGAAAGGATGTTAGTTCCTTTCTGAAGGGGAAAAAAAGAGAAAAAGCTATACTATTACTCTTTGATCAGGATACTCATGCAATCATAATCCTGGATGAATCTTGGGTCAGGAAAAAAATTGCTTAAAATACAATATCGGGACACTTGGAAAAATATAGGCCATATGTCAGATGACAATACCTAAAGTGCCAATGTTAACTTTGCTGCCATGAGAATTATATCATGTTTATATGAAAGAATATCCTTCCATTTTTAGAACATTTTTTGATATCAAGGCCATGATGTCTGTTCATTAATCTAAAGGGGTTCAGCAAAGTATAACAATAAAGGAAATTTGGCATAATATTAAAAATTGGTTTCTAGATGTAGAGTATATGAGAGATCTTGTACCAGTTTCTACACTTTCTTACTGGTTTCAACTTTTTAAATTTAACAATGACCCCCAAAATGAAAGAAGGAAAATATGACAACTGACTCCTGTCTTTCTTCAATTCCAAGCCCAAATTGATACAATACTTACTTCATACTGATCCCCTGGACAGAGACGAGCAAAGCCAGCCAGACCTGTAGGCAAACAATTGGGGTTTGAGACAGAATGTATCTCCCCTCCTCATAAACCCATACTGGCACATTTGTAAAATTCAAGTGTCAGACCTTGGTGAAAACTCATGTGACCTTTTGGGGGACCATCTGTGGAGCAGTTATCTACAGCATTTGGAGAGGACACTGCTTAATGGAGTGACATAAGATGAGTTCCTGGGCCAGAGAAGCCTCTTTAGTGGGGGCTAGAGCTAGATATAGTTTTGGCCAACTGATCAATCGTCCAGCCTGATTCTATGATCAGGGAATCAGAACCAGAAAACAATCTATCACTTATTTACCCAATAAATTTCCCTAAAAATAAACGGTTTTCTTTCTGTACCGAGATTTATGATTCTGATGAGTACCTCCCAAAGGGTTAAGATTCCATGTACTTATTTCCCTTGCTTCTCCCCAATTCACCTATTCTTGTTTTCCTTATCCTATCTATATGGCATAATGATATCACCACTGACCATGTCATATATTACTGAAGATGGATTATAATCTATGCAAAAATTGTGATTAAGAAAACTGACCAACTAGGCTTCCCTTATCCTACTAGGGACCAGAAAACAAAGTTTTAATCAAGAAAGGAAACAAATTTTGTAAAGCTGGGCAAAAATCTTTAGCACTCTTGCATTTTCTGGGGAAAAGAACCAATAAAATTTTATGATTAAAAAAATCCCAGCTCAGGGGACTACATAATATTAAAGAGCTTCTGTACAACAAAAGAGACATTAACCAAAACAAAGAGACACCCCACCGATTGGGAAAAATATTTTTGCACTCCATAAAACTGATAAGGGACTGATCACAAAGATATACAAAGAACTCACACAACTCGACAAAAACAAAGTGAACAATCCAGTCAAGAAATGGGAAGAAGAATTTAGAAGACATTTCTCCAAAGAGGAAATGCAAATGGCTAACAGGCATATGAAAAAGTGTTCAACATCTCCTGTAATTAGGGAAATGCAAATCAAAACCACAATGAGATACCACCTACCTTACACCAGTGAGAATGGCACATAATAAAAAAACTAGCAACAACAAATGTTGGCGAGGATGTGGAGAAAAAGGAACTCTCCTACACAGTTGGTGGGAATGCAAACTGGTCCAAGCGCTATGGAGAGCTGTGTGGAGGTTTCTCAAACTATAAAAAATGGATCCAACAATTCCACTTCTAGGTATCTACCCAAAGGACACAAAAACATTAATTCAAAAGGACACCTGCACCCCTATGTTTATTGCAACACTGTACAATAGGTAAGCTATGGAAACAACCCAAATGTCCAAAAACAGATGACTGGATCAAGAAGATGTGGTACATATACACAATGGAATACTACTCAGCAATCAAAAAAGTTAAACTCATGCTATTCATAGCAACATGGATAGAGCTGGAAGAGATTATGCTCAGTGAAGTAAGCCAGGAAGAAAACTATTGGAGGGTTTCACTTATAGGAGGCATGTAGAGGAAACAAATAAGGGATCAGGGGGAAAATTATAATAAATTAAAAATTAAAATCAACAGGCAACTATAAATCAGAGACATTCTTCAGGGGAGGAGGAGGGTAAAGGATCAAAACTGGGGTGCAGAGAGCACATGGGACTATGGTGATAGGACATGGTTGTATTGGTGGTGGGAATTTCACGGGGACTACACCTGAGAGGAAAAAGCATACATTGTACAAGAATGATGTAATAAAATATATATAAAATAAGAGAGAGAAAAAAATCCCAGCTAAGAATTTGATACAAATATTGAATGAACTTTGACTAAAAGACAATATTTATAATGTAATATTTCATTTTAAAAGAGCAGGTACAGGGGCCTCCCCAGTGGTGCAGCAGTTGAGTGCTGGGCTTCGAAGCTGCCCGCAGCCTCTGCAGCGCCAGTTCGATCCCCGGCTGCTCCCCAGCCACCGGAGGAGGGTCCCACATGGTGCGCAGACCTCTCCTGCCGCCCGCTGCTCCCCTCAGCAGTGTACTTCGTCAGTCCACCTGTTCTGTTCCCCACTCTGGCTCTGGTGAATTCTCTCACCCTCGCATTTCTGACTGTACCCAGTGCTTATATAAATAAATAACTAAATCTTAAAAAATAAAAATAAAAAGAGCAGTTACAAAACATGTAGAACATGAACTCCACTATATAAAAATGTATCCATGGGAAATAAAGTCTACATCAGCTTTCCAAAAGGAAATAATTATTTCTGCTATGGGGAGATTATGGAGAAAGTTAAATGTAATTTTTATTTGATTTTTTTCAAATATCACCTATTTTATAAGAAAAAGGATATTAAAAAAAATCACAAATGCTAGTGGGTGGCATATACAGAGAAAAGGTTGACTATTCATGGCAATTTTAAGAGTTTAGCACTGGATGGAGCAATTTTACATTTTTTGGTACATTTCCATTTTTTTTTTTAAAGCGGAGGTACCAATCACAAAATTTTAAAACAGACGTGAGAAGACAAAACCATCTTTCTCTTTTCACATAGGTGGCCTGAGAGGAAATATTGATTAGTTGGTAAAAAAACAGTCCTGTATTTCCTCCATTTGTCACTCACAGACGCCCAGAAGACAGACTGAGCCCCTGGCTGCGGACCTTCCTCACACTGCCACCTGTGACCTCTGAGTTGTGTGTTTTATAGTCGTTTAAATTTGATTTTATCCAGGTAAAAGTGATGGGGGCGGTGTCCAAGCTGTGAGCCCATGGGACAGATTTATCTGCTTTCCCTGGTCTCAGACATTACCCAGGTTAAGGTGATACAGGAGGTCCAGGGAAGCTTTAAAAAGCACCTGCTGTTACCACTCTCTGTCAATAGATGGCAGCAACTCACTAGCTGGGCATGTCTCCCTCCCCAGGAGCCAGTTCATTTAGGACCAGTTGTCAATACTAATTGGAAGAAGCCACTTAAAAAGATTTTGTGAAGTAGGAGCCAAATTAAATCAATTTTCACTAATAATTTTTGGGAGGACTTAGTTTTTTAAAAATCTATTTCTGAAATAAAGCACAATTCACAGGTTTTTTTTTTTTTTTGAAATCAGAATGAGCTGGACATGGCCATTTTAAATAAAATTCAACACGTTCCTAAAAAACCTCTGCAAATCAGTTCCGGATTCATTCACTATTTACTTGCGCAATTAGAGTGGGGGTCTAGTTACTAAAAGTACACTGATCTGTACCAGTACTAGGCAAAGTGGACGTGGTTTTATCGGGGCTGCTCTGCAACAGTTTGAAAGCTTCAAAATGATCAGAAATCTATATATCTGAAGAACTTATCACATTGGGATGAAATGACTTTGGTGATGATGTTCTTATGCTTCTCAGCCACGTTATAAAAATGAAATTTTTTGGAGGTGCTGGTAGTGGCATCACACCAATGCCGGATTATAATAATTAGCAAAAGACAACATGTAACAGGGTGGTCTCCAGGAAAAAGGGAGGTTCCAGTTTCCTTGCCCCTTCTCTTTTCCTGGGGACCACCCTACTACAATTTCTCTCTGCTCCATGTGCCTCCTCCAGGTCTCCTTGCTCTCCATCCTCCATTCCATCCCCTGTCTCCTCTGCAGCTGCTTCTTTAGTCTGCTCAGCTCTACCCTCCTCTGGGAGGGGCAGGGTACCTGGAACCTCCCTTTTTCCTGGGGACCACCCTGTTACAAACAGACAAAACCAGGTCGGGGCTATGCTTATAAACACTGCTCCTGTAAGCCACTCCCTGCATTACTGGCATAGACAGGACTGAAATGAGCAGCAGGGCAGTTAGGTTACCTGCCAGCCTAATGTCTCCTGAACCTGCCCAGTCTTGGAGACTGGCCTCAGGCCTGCAGGATTTTCACCGTTAGGGAAAAGCTTAATATTTTCTCAGCAGTTTTGTGATTACTGTTATGCTGTGTAAAAAGCCATCATTATGGCCACTCAGCTACCATGGGGTTGGGCATCCAGGAAAATGGGTGTGTGTGTGGGGGGGGGGGGCAGGGACTGTCATTTAAAAAGTTATTCATCTTCCCTGACCTTTTGGGTGTTTCATAATTTATTACTGAAAACCCAGCTCTTCCACAGCTTTGTTTAGCAGCCCAGATGATGCCGGATGCAACCGCCCACCACTATCTGCCTCTGGTTAGGGCCACTCTTTCAGAAGAACTTTTTCCAGTTCTCAGATGGTTTGCTTTCCAAGAGTCACACTTCTGCTCCAGGGAAAACAGCCACTCCAGGGTCTTGGGTTACAGACCTTACTGATTTTATTGACCAGGCATAAATAATACAGATTTCCTAGTCCACTGGCCATTCTTTCCTCTCCTGCCCTAGAAGCTCCAGGAGCCAGAACAGCCTTCTAGAGATCCACTCTGCCTGGAACTTAATTAGAACTAAGTAATAATTGGGAGAAAAAAAAAAACATTTTTCTCAAGACCACCAGTCTAGTTGCTGGTAGACAGTCCCCTCTTTAACCTGCCATTCAAAGCTCTTCAAAATTTGGCACCAACTAGCCCTCTCCTCTCTCCCAGCATGCACTGCAGCCTCCCCCTCTGCCCATCAATGCTCAGTGAAAGATTCAAAGTTTACATTAGGGAAACTTCCTCCTCCCTGCTCCCTTCCCCTCCTCCCTGCTCTCTCCTCTTCTTCTGTAGTAATCTGCTCTGTTGGTCCAGTAGATCATTCATTCTATGGAATTGGAACACACTGGTTCATTCATCCATTTTCTCAGGATTCACCCAGTGCTGGGCCAATAGCAGGGGCTTAGAAGGAGCTCAGCTTCAAGTGTCTATATCATCATCCCCCCAACCCTCTTGGTGGTTGTGTTTATTGGGGACAGAACAAAAAGGGAAGTGTGGAAGGATGTGACACGGCAGGAGGAAGCTGGGTTACCAGGTCTGAGAATGTTCTGAAATATTCTCAGTTTCTGTCAATATTTATGTTGGGGGAGATTACTTTTACCAGAATGAACCAGAGATAAGAAATTGCAGAACTTTCTTGGCACCACGAGGGGACTTCCTTTTATCCATGGGCGTGCTACCCTTGAAAGGCTTCATAGATGTGGTTTGAGTTTTTGTGTTAAATTAGGGAAGGGGAAGTGAGATAAATTTACACTGAAAAAAAAAAAAAAAAAAAAAGACTCAGTTTCAGGCCTAGCGATCCAATGGGAGAAAGCCTGAGTCCAGAGAGAAGCTAAAGAAGCAAGTTAGGCAGGAAGCAAACACCACAGAGAGGTAGAGATGGAAAAGGAGGGCCACCCGGTGCTGCTGTTGGCTGGGTTGCCAAGGTTCCCCCCCCCACCACCACCCACCATGCTCTCAGGCCTGAAGCTGCCATCCCACGACTCTGTGCCTGTATGTTCAACTAAAGAAGACTCTCCTCTAGAAGAGATCAAAATCAACAAAAACCTATGAACCAGAGACACTCTATGGGGGGTGAGGGGCAGGGAGGGGAGGGATTGGGGTCAAAATAAGGGGGTTGCAATTGTATGGGGAATATAAAAATAAAATTTATTTACAAAAAAATAAAACTATGGGATACAAATAAAGCACTTGAGGTACTTTTAAAGTTTTGATTGTTTATACTGGAAAAATTAAAATTAAAAAAAAAAAAAGATCATTCTTTGAGTGATGGTTGAGCTTTGTTAGAACACCCGTCCTCATACAGGCCTAGGGGTTGAATGTACTAGGAGCCAAGAGCCCTGGAATTCAGTTTCAAGTCTGAGTCCAATTTACTGTGTGACTTCTGGCACAGTTGTTTACCTGTCACTTGCCATCTAAAATATGGGGAAATTATTGCCCCAGCAAAGCTTGATGCATTTGATAATAGTGAGCATCAAAAATAAGGGAAATTCAACACTCTTTATATTAACTCTGTTCATCTGCTCGGATGGTCCCTGGGTGTGGGGGGAGAAGAAAGCGTTTGTGGCTAAGCACAGATTCAGGGTCATTTTCCAGAATCAGCCTGGGGTTTAAATATGACACTCACTCTGGGGCCGTGGGCTGTGATGTGCTAGGAAGGGGGCAGGGAGCGGTGGTTTTGGAACTAGTGACTCAGGTGAACATCCAGAATGAAGAGAATGGACCCAAGCGAAGGGGAATGCACAGCGGCCCCTCCCCAGTGAGACTGGACACTAACAAACAAACTGGTTTACTATCAGGACCGCGGAACAGAAGACTTCCATGTGGAAGCTGAGAGTCAAGGTCATTTTTACCCCAGGTATTCAGAGCTGCTCTCACATGTCAAGCATAGAACTTGACAGAAAATTTCCGCCCCCCTGAGTTAGATGACTCATTTGAAATGAAGCTCTCCTGGTGAGCCCTTAAAAAAAGTCCCCCCTTCTTGTCTCCCTTAATTGCAAAAAGTATACAAGAGGGTGATTAAGTCCCCATTAGCAACCCAGGGATCAGACTGCTAAAAAACCTCAGAAAAAAAAAATGTATGAGCAACAGCCTTCTTTGTTGCAGATCAACAGGCCAAAACGCCAACGAAAAATGGGTTTGCTTATCTGACAGCCCAGCCTAGCGGTAAATCCCACAACACCCGGGTGATACTCCATTGTCTCCAGCCAGTTTCTTTTTGTTCTGAAATGCCATGCAATCTATACTACTTCTAGAGGAGAACTTTCTGGAGTAGATATCAGAAAGGAACTGGGCACAGAAAAAAAGGAAAATGCATAGTCCTCTGTGACTTAAAATATAAACACAAAATAAAATTTAAAACTTGGTAGGTATTTAAAAGAAACACAGAGCATCAAGAAACAATTTTATGAGACTAGGCAGAAGCAACAGACCAAACAGACAGAGCATGGAACATTCTGTGCCACAGTGGTTTCTGTGATGAGCCAACCACGGTGGGGGGACAGGATGGGAGGGGGTCTGATCTAGAAGAAAGGAAAGCTCAGAGACACACCTAACCCCCAATAACAATGCTTGCACCAGGTTTAGATCCTGATGTGAACAAACCAATTGTTCAAAGCATTTGGGGGACCACTCAGGAAATCTGATCATGGGGTGGATTCATAACAAACACCTGGTCACTTGACTTGGTGTCATCATACTTGACACTGTGGTCATGTAAGACATCCCTGCTCTTGAGAGGCACATGAATGTCTATGGGGGTAGAGGTACATATCTGGATTGGGTTTCAAGTAAGGAAAACAGATAAAGCAAATGAGGCAAAATCTTGCTAATTGTGACATGCTGGGGAGAATATCACTGTAACAGTCTCTTCCCATTTGTGTATGTTGCAGATGCCATCATAATAAATATTTAAGTGTGTAGGCAGGCCTCAGGATGAGAAGCTTCTGAAGTGTCAATAAAGTCACGTAAGTGGAGAGGATGGAGAATGTCTTTGCAGAGAAAATAAAAATAGCATGCGTGCGCAAACTTCAAGGAGCCCTGCAGAGCTGCTGTCTTACTCTCCCCAAACAGGGAAAAGAGTACCTTTCATCTTGATAGAGAACTCCCCCAGCAGATTCTCCAGCTCAGCTTCAATGGTGCACATATTCTGTGAAAAGTACAGAGGACTAGCATTAGAGGCCTGTCAAACAAGTGGCTGGCATTCGAAGAGACAAGCATGGGTCAACAGCAGGAGGACTTGACCTTTTTGCAACGAGCGATCCAGAACTGGCAATGAGGTATTCTTGACCAAATGTCTCACCTACAATTAAGCAAGCCCTCCATGCACAAGAGAGTCGCAGAAGTTCAATTATATCATCAACAGACAAATTCAGGGACATTCTATGAGAACTAGCCTAGAGTCTACAAAAAGGCAATATTCTGGCAAGAAAATTCTAGATAGAAAAAGACTGAAGAGACATAATAACCAAAAGCATTATTATAACTACTTTCATTGCATCCTTGACCTGAAAGTAAATGAACCACAACAGTTATAAAAGACATTTTGGGGCCACGTAGGGGAAATGTAGAAAGTGCATGGGCTATTTGATAATTCTATAGAAAAGGATTGCTCCCTTTCTTAGTTTCTAATGATGGTATGTGATTCTGCAGGGAATCTTGCATGTTATGTAAGTAACCATTAGGGATCCATGCAATATTTATGGGGAGATATGTCACGAATCATTTACTGTCAGGTGCCACAGCATCCCCAAAATGATTCCTGGGCTGACAGGAGTCCCCTCCATTTTAAGTTTGAGGGAACAGCAAGGGCAGAAGGAGTGACACCAGCTATGCCTGTGGTTAGAGGAGTAACTTCCTCAGTATGGGCCTAACAAGAGCAAGGAGTTTGAAATTGAAAAGGAAAGTGCTGGGGTGGGGTGGGGGGGCTGTCCCCAGTGAGGCCCTTCTGCAGCTTGGCCAGCTTAAGCTTTGGATGCCACCTCTGCTTATTCTTAGCAGCAGTCCCCACCCCAGCCTGGAGGGAACATTTGCAGCTTCTCCCTCACCATCAGCCTCTATCAAGGATCAAGGCTCAGGGTAGCCATTCCTACCAAGCACAGTGCTCAGTGAGTTTCCATGGGGGTTGCTGCCATTTGACTTTTGTTTGCTAAGGACCTCAGAGCTCCTAATTCTTGCTTGTCCCTTTATTCTGTTCTGAAAGATCATGCTCCTGAATTTGGTGCGTTGAAGGGATTCTAAGAAAATGGCATTGCCTCTTCCACGGTCAATTCTTAGTCCCTCAGCTAGTTTAGCAAAGCTGGGGGAAACTTCTAGAAGGCTGAGCTTTATGCAGCTTGAATGCTTTGAAAGCAGTTTCGGTATTACAAACCAATTTTCTTCCTCAAAGACTGGGCATCTCAGTGAGGGAACATATTTCCAGAAATATCAAGGATATCACCACACATATTAGAACTGCTACCAGTATCTCTAAAAAAACTCAGGGGGTCAGTTAGTTTAACAGCTGAGGATACCCAGGCCCAGAGTTTTCGGTCTCACCCACACAGCTGCTACTGAGAATCACAGATGCAAAAGCATATAATGCCATTTCGCTCTAATTGCCCTTCATGATAAATCCTGGATATGTAGGATGTGGAGATACAAAACCACTTGTGTCAAGTGAGCTACGAAGCTACAGAAGCCCCGGTCACTCTCTCCCAGGCAGCCCTTCCTCTTGTTGAAATCACACTCTACACCTTTGAGTTTGTGAGCAACGTAGGATGCATGTCTTGGCACTTGATGAAGGGTGGCTATTTCTGAACGGGCTCATGAAAGGTCGAGGGCCTGCAGTTGTCAGGAATCTGCTCCTGGGTCGTGAACAGCCCAATGGATAACTGCTCCCTTGTTTCAGAAACATGTAGACATATCACGAATGTAGAAAGCAAGTCACAGTAGTTATACCAGCACCTGCGACCTTGACACCAATTGAATCACATATATGTTCATGTCACATCATTCATGCAGACACCTTGATAAATCATTTATAATTATTCCTACTTAGAAATCTTGATTTCAAACAACTAGAGCCAGTGCTGGTTCTTATACTTGAGTTGGATGTGTTCATCAAGCAGCATTAAACCACAGGCCTACGTCACGTATTTTTAAAATACTTTGATAACTGTGCTGATAAAATGGAAATGACTAGTTCAATATCATCTGTTTCCTTCGAAAGCCTGTGTATTTTATTTCATGCATTTATGAAACATTCTGAAAGGTGAATTCAGGAAGAAGTTCAATTTTAGGTCATGAAAGACAAAAATGGTTCAGACAAGAGGTGCTGCTGGAGGACACTCAAATGACCCTGCCAATTAACCACCCAAGAGGGCCTGCTCGGCCTAGGGCCAAGACAGACGCTCAGCTCTGGGAATTGTCCAACAGACCTTCATCAGGCCGATGACTTCATTCATGAAACTGGATCTCTGAACAAAGACTCATGGGATAGTGAGACAAGCTGCTTTAATAATTCAGTCATTTCATCAAAGACACTGGTATCAGGTGGCCCCAGGAGGAGCAAATACCTCCCGGGGTCATAGGCTTAAGCCTCAGAGACAGGAAAGCCCACTTGGGTTCATGGTTCTTTATTTTGCCTCCTGAGGTAGAAGGAACATTTCTTAAAACAATTGTAGGCAGGAGGGTGAGGGTCACTCAGCATTCAGGGTTGCCATCTCAACTACGAAGTCGTCAACACCCAGGCCTAAAGCTGCATTAGATTTGACACTGGAGAATCTGAATGACAAAAACCATTGCACTGTGGCTTATTCATTCACTGCAGTCTTGACAAGGATCTGTAGTCTACCTGTGCAGAGACTGTGCATGACAGCACAGAAAACATGAAGACTTGGCTAGTGCATGACTGTGTAGTATCCAAACCCTTGTGGTTTAGACTGAGAAAGGTACATGCACTGGAGTCCAGTCAAGGCTCTAAATAAACAGATTCCACGAAACTATGCAAGAGTCATTTTAAACAATTCCACTGATAGTCCCCACCCACCCCTCTCCCGCTCCCACCCCCCTACCCCCCATTGCAGGCAAGGCAAATAGCAAAACATCTCTGTACAGAGTAGAATGAGGCTGCAGGACCTGCTTCTTGGAAGGTACCCACACCTTCGATGGGACCCAGGTTTCCACATACCTCTGTGTACTCTTTGTAACTCCGGTTGATCTCTGACAGGCTCTCTCGGGCAGCTTTGCTGGCAGGGGATGTTGCAAAGGCTTGCTTCATTTTGCTGGCACCATCTTGGAGGCGTCTTTGGATACAATAAGCTTCATAGAGTTCATCTACCTGCCAGAGTCAGAGCAGGGAACACAGGGACAGAAATAGTTATCATACTTGAAAGAAGATACACAGGCCACTAAAAGTGCTTCACATTCTTCCTGATTCTGATCTCAACAAGGAGATTCTTGTAGATGACTCATCCTTTTAGACAGAGACCAATCTATGTTTTGACCAGTATGATCTTTTTTTTTTTTTTTCAATACAGACTGTCCTCTGAGCCCTCTTTACAAATGTTCACAAAACAAAAATGAACATCAGTGAATAGTGCAAGACAAGTATTGTAGAGTGGAGACAGGGGTCTTTCATATGTGGAATAAACACTAGAAGGCTTTATACAGCTTCACACACCAAGGTGAACACCTTGTAGTATACTGAGCTATTATCACTTTATTTTAAGAGATAAGTGTCACAAAGTGATATTCACACATCCCGATTTAGCTTTTTTGTTTTTTAATTTGAGCTGATTTTACAAAGATCTTTTCCAGTAAATAGCTTCAACAATAAAGAGAGGAAAAGAACTGATTAACTTCATTCTCAAATTAGGGAAGCACAATTATCAAAACCTATTCAATGTCATTAAGTACTGAATACTTAAGAACTGTGAAATCTCTTGTATGTAAGTTATATTGCAATTTGAAAAAATAGAAGCAATGGAAATGAACCTTTATCTTTAATGCTACTAAAGGATAATACACCCTTTGCAAAAGACTATTGATCATCCTCATTATAGAAACCTGTTAATCACTTCATGCATGCTTCTCAATCCACCCAAGGCCATTATGACACCTGAGGGATATCTGACATTTTTCAGTGTGACAGTTGAGAGATGCTAGCGACACCTAACAGACATGGGCCAGGGGTTCTGCTAAACACCCTATAATGCAGAGGACAGTGCCCTCACAAAGAATTGTTGCAAAATATCAATAGTGTCTAGGTTGAACAAACCTAGTTATTCCTGACAACAATGATTTTTATAGACTTGTACTAGCTTTAGTTATCAACGTGCTGACCACAGCTTACTACAGGAACTGGCAGACAGATAAAAAGGGCAGTTCTTAACAGGCGTCAGCAGAAGTTAATGAAATCTATTACTTCTAGAAGGCATGTATCGACCAAGGACTACCTGAAAATTTCATGTCAGTATAAACTTTGTTCTCTCAAAAAAAGAAGAAGCTTAAACTGCAGATCCAGAAGAAGGTGGAGATGAACATAATGGATTTCAAAGTTTAAGATTCCCTTATTTTTCTGAAGGGAAATTTTTGGCTGTTCATTGAAAAGCATTACTCCATGACAATTTTCTATTGTTGCTTTATCTATACAGACAATTATACTTAGGTTGGAAGATGAACATTAAAAGACTGAAAATTATTCTCTAGGTAAAGGATTCTTTGTTGCTCTTTACTCTAACAATTCACTCTGAGAGGAGTTGCCAAGTTTTGGAAATAGTAGTCTTTCATCTTTGGGGTCAATGGTTTTTGTCTCTGATCAAGAGCAAGGTAACAAGAGAGAAGAGGTGGCATGTCTTCTGATAGAGTCTTTGGGTTGGTGATTGGCATAGAGGATGGTCCTCATATTTTAAAATGAAGCTATGCCTCACCCAGTGAGCTTGTGAAAATGCTGATACCCAGGCCCCACTCTGAGATACTGATTCAGTAGGTTGGGCCAGAAATCTGAAATTTTAAATAAGCCTTGGGAATCGTTTAGCTGTGGGAGGTCAACATAAAACATTTTGAAATACAATCACTGAGAGCTCTTCCTATGCAAGCCAGGTTCTTTCCCCCATATGATCCCTTCAACCCTTTTCCCAGGACTGAGTGCACTGAAGTCTGAGATTGTAATCCTCCCAATACGGAGGCTGCTCGCTGGGCCAGTGGTGTCGCCCAAGCAACTTGGTCCATTACTTTGCATTTAAAGAAAAGCTTATTCTTCGTTTTCATTTCAGTATCAACCTGTCCTAGTCAGATGGAGTTAACTTTAGGATAAAGGACAACCATGCACTTAGCTGAGCAGAAGCAAGGCATCTCCAGGCAAATCTTTCTTATCTACATGTCAGCAATGGCCCTCAAATAAATTGACTGACTTGTTCAGCCACATATAATTTGTTAGGCATCCAGCGTCTGAGGCACTACAAATAAAGCACCACTAATCTTTAACAATCATTCAAACTGTTGTAGCTGACAGTGAAAGCTATAAGATGGATAGATAGACTACAATCTAACGCTGATTTAGTTTTCTAGGGTTTTTCAAATGGAGCAGTTTGTCAAAGCTTGCCTGCCACATTAAATTACCTCCTAGTGGATATCATGGATTTACTGATTGAATTTAACAGAAACAGGAACAATTTTAGTTTTGCCTAAGGGTAATAAATATTTTTCAAAGTGAGAATGCACGA
The DNA here is from genome assembly GCF_014898055.3 of Talpa occidentalis. NCBI lineage: Eukaryota > Metazoa > Chordata > Mammalia > Eulipotyphla > Talpidae > Talpa > Talpa occidentalis. The sequence continues at coordinate 13,987,033 of NW_023602073.1, forward strand.
AGGAAGTAGCACAGATATAGATCATCATCATAGCATTCTAAATTGAAAGAATTCTCAAGGACCATCTAGCTTATGTACATATACCTCCCTAGCCCCATTTCACAGAGTGGAAAGTCAAGGCCCAGGTAGATGTCAAAGCCCAGTGAATACATGCAGAGCTGAACTAGAACCCCTGGCTCCTGATTCCTAGTAAAGTGATCTGCAAAAATGTCCAGTCTCTCCACTGACAGAGGTGGATGTGTATGTATGGAACAGGGAATTACTACTGCTGTGATCTAGCAGCTCCCAAAGGGAACATTTTCTAGAATATTCAGAATAAGGGACTAATAGCCCCACTCCACATTAGGCTGGTTGGAGCATCAGTGAACTATTTGTAAGGTTCAGGGCTGGACATCTGGGATGGCGCATGACTAGGGAGTCCAGGAAGGTGAACAACCACCTGGAAACAATGTCAGGTGGGAAAGGAAGTAAGTGCTCGAGAAAGACTAAGGAGCAATGACAGTTGCCTTCCAGTACTTTCAAGACCTTTAGGAAGAAGTTTGTGAGGTATTGAGTTATATGTGAGACCTTAGTGCAAAGGCAGGCAAGCATGACCTTTTTGGTGGCATCAGTTTGGTGCAATCTTGTCTCTACCTGCAAATCTTCCAGCAAAGCACTGTGTGTAAACACTGGAAGACTTCTTATGTATTTGTGAACGAAAGTCCAGTCATAACTGTGCATAACTGAGCTCATTATTGGGCACTCCGTTTTCAGTTTTTCTCCATTTTTACTGCTTGTTGAAGAATTTAATTGCTAATTTGTCCATGAATCTAACAGAGAAGAAATTCTGCATGGACTAGATGTTCTGTTCAGGCCAAAGGGGTAATCATCAGCAACCGAGAAGGGGAAAACAGGCAAACCAACAGGAACTTCAATTACCTTACTAATGTGAAACTCCAGGCGTCTCATGTATCTTTCAATCGTTTTAATTTGCTGGAATTAAAAGAAGAAGTTTGTAAACAAGTACAGCCATTTATAGTTTTATTGATCTAGACTTCTGAGGCTATCTTCTTTATTATCTCATAATCAAGAGTACTGGAAAACGCTCATTTCCCCTTTCCTATCTTTATTCCTATTTTAGAGATTCTCTAATATCAATATTGAAAGTGTTTATTTTAATGTTGAAGAGCCTGAGAGAAGCATTTGAGTGAAGACTTTGTATATGACATCAAAGAAGGCCAATCAAATGAAATTCTTGGATCACTTTAGAACAGTATTATAGAATACACTTCTATTCCTTTATAACATTTTATCAGCTCTAAGATCAACCCCCTCATACATATCTGAAATTGAGGTGCATTTTACAATTGCTATTGTCTGTGCATGAGCGAAGATAATCATAGTTCATGTGCCATTTCTTCATTTGAGTTATAAATATTGTTATTACATGTATTAAATTTAATTACCCTTTAAAACATCTTCAAAAAAAGTATACTATGAATCAGCATGAAAGTTACTGTAGACACAGAAAGGCAGGTAAAGAGAGGCAGCACACATAAATTTAAAAATCTACATTTAAAATAGTCTTAAAAGTTTTGTCACTAAGTATAAGGTAGAAATTTTAAGTGGAAAAAAAAAAACAGCCAGAATTTGGCTGGAATAATTTTTTTTCCCCTAGTGGCCCATAAAATCATTAGTGGTGTGCTTTCCAATCAAAGATGTCCTTGACTTGATGAAATATGGAAATCAGTACTTAGAACACAATAAGGACCTCCAAATAACTCTGGAAGCTAGGAAACTTATTAATACACCGAGAATGGAAATAACCTGAAGTCATTCTTGGGTCTGGGGATTGTGGTCCTTATTCATCATCCTCATTAGACAAGAATATGAATTTTTCTAGGATTAAAAAATTCCATTTTCTAGGATCTTACTATACTTAAGAGGAAATCACTAATCGCCATTTAAGGATGCGGGTTTTATTTTTAGCAACAGTCCAATGCAGAACAGTAACTTACCTTGTCTAGGTCATACAGCACACCCTAAAGTTAAAAAAAAAGGAGTATCTGGATTAAAACATATTTTCCTCAAACTTGTTACTGATATTCATAATTAGTGTCATCTACATTTCTGCATTACCAGCAAAATTATGATCCATCCTACAAAATTTTGCTGGATTTTTGGATGTTTGCTTCTAAAAAGTACTTATTTTAAGTACCAATAAGAATATGTCTAAGAACCAGTATTTATCTTTACTCTGTATCCAGAATTCTACCCAACTCTCTGTCCCTGTTGGGAGCTTTAAGGTTCTCATTTGCTTCAAGGATTTCTACATAGTGGGGACATGTAAATTCATGTTCACTTTTTCATTTAAAAAATATCTTTAGCATAAAATGTAGCAGTGAGATATGTGTTTAAGGAAAAAAAAAAAGATTTGCTTTCCCGTTTAAACATGTAAAACTGGTATTTAAGAAGAGTCGTTGGGGGCGGTGATATGCTCCCCATAAATTGTTTTGAAGGTAAGTTTACTTACTCTGTGCCCGAAATATCACAGTCGAACCAGTACGCTTTCCCAGAAGGCCCATCAGGGACTCCTCCCTTAGGTCCTGGGGGAAACTCCTCCACTTGCCACTGTGCTCCTCAGAGGAGTATTTTGTTGCACTAAAGACAGTCAAGGGCATTCCAAAGCTCCCAAGGTCATTCCACAAGGAGTTCCAGGGAGAAGGGGGCAATTTATACCCTGATATTATTAGAATATAAAACCTTTAACTTCTGAAAGCCTTTAACCTTTAAGCCTCTGAGAAGGACAACACTGTACATTTCAGTAAGGGGAAGAAGTATGGGTAGTTTCTTAAGTATTTTTTCCTGGTTATAGTTTACATGCACAAACATGCTTGGAAAATACCATGAATAAAGCTAATTAAGAAACTTAGCCATTTTCTTCCTTCTAAATACAAATCAGAGAGCAGTGCTTTCCCCTTGGATCTGCATTTCTTAAAGGTTCTTCCCTGGCCTCATCCCCATTCTGTAAAAGATGATACATGGTTAAAGAAGAGGAATGCATGTTAACATCCTCAAGACAGGATGGTACTGACCAGGCGAGAGTTTCTTTTCATATCCTTCAATTGTGCTGTCAACTTGTCCAGCTCCGTCTGGTGAACCTCCAGGTATTCACTGCAAAGATAAGATGAGATCATCATGAATGTCCAGTGGAATCTGGTGGTGGTACTGACCTTTTCCCTCAGAAAGGGGATTAAGAATCTGACCCTTGCTCTGTAGACAGGCAGTGTCGGTGGGGGAGAAACTCTGTATTGTCCCTGTCTCTTGACATCTTAAAAGCTCTATCCAGATGGTCAAAAAGGAGAACCCCAGTGAGACTGAGTCCATAAAGGCAAAAAGCATGGGGAAGTCAGAGGCAGACAGTGATCAAGTCAGTCCTGGATCTAGTCTCACAGATTTCTCTCTAGTCCAGTACAGTGCCAGCAGCAGATGTCTCAAGACACGCCAGGGAAGTTTTATTCTGAGCAAATAATCCCTATCACATACTTAGGAAGGTTTTAGAACCCTTCTTCAGTAATCTCTAAAATGGACAGGCCTATCAACATTGTCTAAGTGAAATTCAACAGAAGACCAAGTTAAATATAAACACATTACTAGCTCTGGTCTCCTTCAAGGTTATGATATGATATAGGAATGCAACATTCACGCCTTTGGGCCTTGTTTACAGCTTCCTCAATTATGGTGCAAGAAAAAAATATCTACAATGGAAATAGACATTTAAGACACTTAAGATCATTTCTAAATGATCATCTAAGACTAGGTTTCTGTGACTCTTACTGAGCATCTTTTAAAAAAGATATATTTATTTATGCATACAAGAGCTGGGGTACAGGCCAGAGGTGTGGAGGGTGAGAGGATTCACCAGAGACAGAGTGGGGAATAGAACTGGCAGACTGACTGAAGTACACTGCTGAGGGGAGCAGCAGGCAAGTCAGGAGATGTCTGTTGCACCATGCGGATTGCTTCATAGGTTGCGTCTTAACCCTTGAGCCACCAGGGAGGCCCCTACTGAGCATTTTAAAAAGGAACAGTGGGCCTCCCTGGTAGTACAAGGGGTTAAGACGCCACCTATGAAGCTACCTGAAGCCTCTGCAGCATGAGTTCCATCCCCAGCTGGCCGGGGAGCTACCCAAATGGCGCAGCAGACCTCTCCTGTCTCACCCGCTATTCCCCTCAGCAGTGTATTTCAATGGATCTGCCTGTTCTGCTCCCCACTCTGTCTCTAGTGAATCCTCTCACCCCCTCCACCTTTGGCCTGTACTCCAGTTCTTGTATGCATAAATAAATCTTTTTAAAAAAATAATTGAATAGGATTCAGCGTGTTATGAGGTTCAAGGTTCTTACTCAAGTCCATTCTTCAAGGCCCGGTAGACCTCTTCCACCCTTTGAGGCTGAGGTTCTTTGGGAAGGTTGTTGTTTTTGTGTCCTAAATTGTGCATTTTCTTCAGTTTGGTTTGGGGCTTCTTGAGAGCAGAGGAATTTTCAATGAAGGAGTTGCATCTATAGAAAGAGTCATGAACAAAAGAAATTGTGAGTCTCCAGTATCCAAAAGGATTTGATTAAAGAAATGCTTCTCCATTATCTTGTGTTTGTATTAGTGTCTTTGTGGGGAGGTAACTTTCCCTTGGATATTAACTGATCTGAGCAATTACTACATTTAGTTTCCTGGCATAAGATTTGTGAACTGTTAATATCTGGAAGCTTTGCCAGCAGTGGCTATCCAGCACCAAAGCCTGGCTTGCAGTAACGTGAACTCATATCACACCACTAAAACCTCATCGGAAGCCAAGGACACACCTTCCAGGTGGAAACAATGAACAGGGAGCAGACTATAATCCAATTCAAAATATATATGTGCAGTGTCAACATCAGGTATAGGCATCCATTAAATTTGACCAGGATGTAAGTGAATACTTGTGATAAAGGGTGATAAGCATGATAGATGGTAATTTCTTACAGTATTCAGGAGAAGTACCTGCAGGTAGACAGTTTTATTTTTTGTTTTTCAAGATTTTTATGGAGCAATGTGTTTAGGTGTAACAAAATTCAACATCTCTATTAGTGCAGGGAGGCAGGCTGCAGACTCCAGATGTGGTTGGAGACCAAGAGGCAGGAACACCCACTGGCCCACTGTCAGCAGTGAGCTGTGTGAGCTGTCAGTCTGGCAGTTGCCTGTTGGGTGCCTCCCAGGTGAGTTACTTTCCCCAGCCAGCACCCTGTGCAGGACGGTGCAGGTCAGAGGGCACACAGGATTCTCAGAGCAGAGGACCTTAGGTCAGAAAAGTCCAACACCAACTCATTCTACGTTACCTATTTCACTACCTGTGCTTTCTTTCTTGGGCTCCCCTAAGTCCTATTTTAGATGAGGAGCATCGCAGGGAAAACACAAGACTAACTCTCCCAAGCCCAAGTCGAAATGACAATTGCTTCCTCCCTGGAGCCAATAAACAGTGGCAGCCTGACCCTCATTACTGCCTTATTCCGCCATCTTCTCTGCAGGGGAAATTCTAAATCACTGAGAAGAAAGAAAAGCACTTAATTTTTAGTATTTTAAAAATGGGGGTGTGTGTGTGTGCTTGCATGTGCACTCATGGGGCATGCGCGTTGATAAGACACCTGCACACAGGCCTTCCTCAGAGCATCCCAGGAGAGGGGGGCACACTACTTGCCTGGATCGCCTCTCCTGCAGGCCGCTGAACCCCGCGAAGGACTGGCTTCTGATGATCCCATTGGGCCCTCCAGGGGAGAAGGATTGGGATCCTACCAGCATGATTTCTGGGAGTCTGGCTGGTAATCCTGCAAGACAGCAAAAAGATTATGGCAAATTATAGGCAGGTTCAGACAGAAAAGACACTAAACTTGTCAACAGTGATAAAAGGTGTGACACCAGGCAGGGCGAGTCATGCATGAGGCCACTAGACACTTGGAAGGGTTCTTTCCCATCACACACTCTTTTTTAAGGCAAAGGTTCAACTCTCAGGTGCAGGAAAAAAAGATAAGCAAGATAGGTTTGGTCATTCAGATGACCAAATCTGTATCTCAGACCTCTTTGGTTTGCATTCACAGTTCCTGACTCACAGCTCCCCCTCCAAAGCACTGACATTTCCAAAGTGTTGTGATGATAAAGTGTCTCTTGTTATGTTAATAAAGGCAATGCAGGGGAAACACCTGGGCTGGAGGGGGTCTGGTTGCCAGGATACCAATTTAAATCAGTCCTACCCTCAGACTCCAGGGCAGGGATAGGGCTGGAGCTTAAGATGCACGTCAATGGCTTCATCAATCATGCCCATGTAATAAAACGCCATAAAAGCCCAAAAGGAGGGGCTGTGAAGAGCCTCCAGGTTCATGAACACGTGATGATTGGAGAGAATGGTGTGTCTAGAGAGGGGCCAGACGCTGTGCCTCTCCCCCATGCTTGTCATAAGCATCCCTTCCATAATAAATCAGTGATCTACTAAATAAATGGGCTTCTGAGTTCCGCGAGCCTCTAGCAAATTAATCAAACCTGTGGTGGGTGTCCGGGGGAACCTGGTTTATAAGTAGCTGGTCAGTAGCACAATCTGTGGAAGTCTATTCAAGGCCTGTCTGTCAGAAGTAACCTTGGATGGGGCTGGCTGGTGGCCTCTGGAGTGGAGGGAGGGCTTAGAACACAGAGCCCTTTACCTGGACAGTCTGACACTATCTGCAGGTAAATTGTCACAACTGAGCTGAATTCTCCAACACCCCACTGGTGTCTGAGAATTGCTCGCTGGTGTGAGCAAATCTGTCCATAACCCCACTAGAAATTGGGACTCCAGACACATCACCAACTACACACCCACCTACTGGGTGATAAATATGAATTTCATAAAAATGTGACTTGAGGTTTCCCTCAGAGATTTTTTTAAAGCAAAGTTCAACCATAAATGCAGCAAAACCACAAATAGGTCAAGCCTCAGCCAGGCCCTGCAGCAGTCAGGTAGATGCCACTTAAAAGTCTTAAGGCTAAAAGGGTGAGCTTGCTATAGAGATGAACTTACACTTGATCTCCCTTCTTCTACCCCTCAGTGTATTTTGAAAGGTAAGATCTTTTCACGATTGTGGCAATGCAAAGTAAGAAGGGTAAGGAAGCGCTCACAAAAGCGGTGATAATCTAGGTTATGATAAGAACGCAAGAAAGAAGAAAAGGTAAGAGGAAAATACAGCAGAAAGCACACAACCCCTTCTCAGTCACTCGCTCCCTTTCGTCAAGACTCATCCTGACTGACCAAGATGCTTTGTCAAGACACAACCTGAACTGGAGAGAAGCTCAAGGTTAGTTCCCCCAAAGGGCTGCCCTAGAACTGTTCAGTAACCCAATTCCCTTTGGGTCAGGAGGAACCCAAGAACATACCATTGTCCCAGTGGTAACCTCAGTCCGGTCCAGAGAAGTGGGGAGACAAGCAGGTTTCTGCTGCAGTCTAGACTGAGGGCTTCCAGACCCCAAGCTGGAGTGTTTGCAGAGTGTCCACAATTGCCATTTAAAGACCCAGCGGGCAAGTAAGCAGAGCTAACCACAGCAGAACACTCCTGCGGCCATCCAGATGTAATGGGAAGGCCACCCTCTCCAGCCTTACTCCAAGCTCTAGGAAGCAGCTCAGCAAAGGGAGGTTTCGAGGGAGTCGCTTCCCCGGGGAGAAAACACAAACAAACCTTACCCCAGGCTGCTGAGGGCTTTTAAATCCCCTTCCCACCCGGCTTCCCCCAGAGAAAGCAGCTCTGGTGTGTTTATGCATTCTTGCGGAGTACAGGTGCTGACTCACGGGGCAGTGGGCCTTACAATAGGCAAAGGCTTGCTCTTTGATCTCTGTGGGACTTGAATCCCACCCATTCCAGCTGGAGGGGGTAGGGAGGAGCTTCACTTTTGGAATGTTCTTAAGAATTTTAGAAGTCGTGAAGTGGAAATATGCATGTGCAGTGGCATTAATTTCTAGTGTCCAAATGGCAGGACAAAATGCAGGTGCAAAGAGCCTCTCTCTGGTTCCCCTTTTCCACCCCCATGGCTCAAAAATAACCATGATTCACTTAAATCCTTAATGAGGCTCTCTAAGTGCTCTTTGCTGGTGACTAAGAGGTCTGTCCACTTTTCATTAAGAACACCTTCCTTAGGCTCATAAGCGTGTCTGTGCTTATCTTTGTGTCTATCACATGCCAACTTTGTAAAAAATATCAAGAAAACGTAGTTTGTTCTTTCTGTACTCAATACATTCATAACCCCAGACTTGGTTTCTGGCCTCCATTTGGCAAATTTTATTAGCATGGTATCACATTTAGTAAATTATTGTTCCATAGATCTATTGCCTCACGAAAATCTTTGATCACAGAAAAAGACTGACAATATTTGAAATATTTTAAACTGTATGATTGTCTTGATTTTAAACTGTATGATTGTCTATGATTATTTTAAACTGTATGATTGACCTAGAAATGAGCTATTTAAGCCCCCAAGTTTTGTTTTTTTTTTCTTCCCTGTTCTTAGTTGATCAGAAATTTCAACTACTGATGGCTGGCTCCCACTCCAGGCTTTCGGATTTAAATTAGAGGGCGTATGGGCTGGAGAACAGGATTTTGAAAAGATCTCCAGGTGATTCTAAGCTCAGCAAAGAAAAAAAAAAAAGATGATGATGAGTTGGTTAAATTTAAAAAGTCCCTTAACATAATCTGCTACAATTTCTCAAATCCAACTCTAAAAAAAATACTATTTAGCCCCAGACTTAAATAAGCCTTTCTTTGCCAAGCTGAAATGTCTCATTAAATGAATTAAACATTAGTGAGTCAAGCAAGACCTGCATTGTGAAATAATTTTCCTTCTTCTCTTTTTCTAAATAGAGAGGTAAATTCTAGAGAACAAATGTTTGCTTCTGGATTCTCAGATGAATAAACTGCTAGGGAAGCTTTTTATTGTATTTACATGTTCAGTGGGGGACCACTGGCATTTGAGGGGGTAAGCAGTTTTCATTTACCCTTCTGGCCTTAGAAATGATGGTTATCTCCCAGGAAAGAATTTGACCCAGCTCTAGTTTAGGCCAAGCATGTCTATCCTGCCATCAGCTCCCCAGATGCTGACCCAGTGTCTTAAGAGTGTCCTAAAACAAGTGTGAACGCTTCCCACCCAGTAAGGCTTTTGGAGAATGGAACGGAGTTGGGACAAGGCAGAATGGCAGGTACTTGGAACAAGAGTTTATGAAACACACCCCTAGCTCCACACCCCCTAACTCTTAACTTGGGGTGAGAGTTCTTTGCCACTAGGATCTAGCTTCATTGCAAGGTATCTTTTAACTCATATCCTTTGGAATGTTGCCACTCCCACCTCTTGGGGCCCTAAGTCTTCAGGCTTTGCCTGGCTTCCTAAGAAAATAAGAAGGGCAATGCTTTCTTCCTAGCTTCCAGCAAAAATTACCCCTAAGGCTACGCTGCTGGTTTTAGGTTTTAAGGACTTAAATCTGGTATATTCCCACTAAAGTTATTTGCTTTTTAATGGCAGGGGCGCCATCCAAAATTCTTCACCTAGCTAGGGCCTCCCCGGTGGCGCAGCGGTTGAACGCTGGGTTGCGTAGCTGCCCGCAGCCTCTGCAGCTCCGGTTTGATCCCCGGCCACCGGTGAGGGTCCCACATGGTGTGCAGACCTTTCCTGCCGCCCGCTGCTCCTCTCAGCAGTGTATTTCGTCAGTCTTCCTGTTCTGCTCTCTGCTCTGGCTCTCCGTGCTTCTGACTGTACCCAGTGCTTGTATAAATAAATAAATCTTTAAAAACAAAACAAAACAAAAATCCCCCCCCAAAACAAAAGTCTTCACCTAAAGGAAGGACTACTATAGAATTGCAGTTATCATGGTCAGGGTGTAAAGTGGCACCCTGTTCTGCAACCCTCCGCGGCTGGGTAGGCTCATCATCGGTTCAGGCAGCTTGAATGAGGATCCTGGAGCCCTGGACATCATCCTCACAGGTTAGGGGAGACAAGCCAGCAGGGAGACAGTAACTTGGGCCCCCCCGCAAATCCCTATACCCTCTCTGATGCCCTCCACTGTACTCCACCGCACTCCGCCACACGCTCTCCTTTGCCACACCTTGTATGCCCAGTCTCTCTGCTCAGGTGTGCCCACTTACACATGCCCACACCATGCTCCAGGTGTCCACACTGTAAGACCACAGGTATCGATCATTGATGCTAATAGCGGGAGGGTGGAAAAACCTGATCACTTCCATTTTCCCTACACACCCCAAGTCTGGAGGACACTTTGATAGTATCAACTTCAAATATAAAATATCTAGTACTTTTGTTTTCATTGCTTTAACAAGTCTCATAAACTCTTTGGTTGCTCCCATAGAGAAGTACGTTAGTTATTCCTTACAAAGGAAGAAAAGCTCTTCTTTACAAAGAGGTATATATGGGGAGGTTCAAGACAATGTTATAGCATAAAAATTAAAATAATATGAGATAATCGTTGTGGGTATGGCTAATACATTAGGGCATAACCATGGGGTGGAATACTATGTTGTCATTAAAAATATACTGACATAGAAAGATCCCCAGGATCAACTGCAGTACAAAACAATGCTTTCTAAAAACAAAACAACATAATGTACATGAATAGAAAAGTTCCAAAAGTTCCAAACACACAGTCTATGGAGAGGTAGGCTTGAGCGAGAATCAGAAACATTTTAATTTTCTTATTGTATTAATTTCTGTAAAGGGAATGTGTTTGTTTATGTATCACCTGTATGATGCATCATGTTTTGAAATGGCAGACAGTTGGGACTGGAGAGAAGAGAGTTCACATACAAGAACATATAAGACATCAGCTATATTTATGGAAAGAATTCTGAGCACCTAGCTACGAGTTGAACAACCTCTACTGTTTTGAGCTGAGCCTCTTGGCACAGGAAGCCAGAAAACCACAGTGTGGTTGACTTTTAGTACAGTGAAAACTCTGCCTTCTTTCCTGCAAAGCAGTGTTAGGTCTAATTAAACACATGGCAGGGGGTTGGGGAGTAGGACAGGGAGGAGTCTTTTGATAGTAGAATGAGTGTAGACGTTTACATGCTGTGTTTTAACATAGTGACATGGGCACGCTGGACCTTAGTAGGTGTTATGAGCCACTATGTGACCTAAAGACCTTGAGTCTGTTCAAATTAGACAGTAGCTCCGCAAGTCAGCAGGTAGTATTTGGACAAAAGCATCGAGACTGAAGATGGCAGGTCTAGGGAGAGGGCTAAAAGGAGCTTAAAAAGAAATCAAAGGACTAGAAGTTCTCTTCTCACTCCATCCCACCACTGTTTGGAACCAAAAAGAAAAGGTACAGCAGGAATGGCATTCAAAGGGGAAATGCCAGCTATGTGGCGAATGCAGAGATAAACTGAAATTTAAGATTAAATGAATGAATCATAGTAATGATCCTTGGGGGTTGCTTAGGGGATGGACCTCGAAAGGATCTGTCTATAGCAGGCCTAAGCAACAGGCACTAAACTAGCTCATGGTAGTGGGGCCAGCACTGATAGTAAAAGTGGAATAAAAATGGCAAGTTCTGGGGAGTTGACAATTTTTAAAAATTATTTCCATATCTTTTTTTTTATTCTTTTAATATTTTCTTTTATTTATTTTTTATTTCTTTTATTTATTTCTTTTATTATTTTATTTTATATAAAATATTTTATATAAAATGATTCTTACATCATTTTTCATTTTTTGCACAATGTATGCATTATCATTTTGGTTATATTCCCCACACAATTGCAACCCCCCTTATTTTGACCCTAGTCCTTTCTCTCCCCTTCCCTCCCCCACCCCGTAGTGTGTCTCTGGTTTATAGTTGCTTGTTGATTTTGATTTTTACTTTGTATTAATTAGTCTTTTTTTCCTGGTCCCTTATTTAGGTTTTCTAGATTCCTGCTATGAGTGAGACCATCTGGTATTTTTCTTTTTCTTTTTGACTTATTTTGCTGAGCATGATCCCTTCCCGCGCCATCCATGTTGCTGCAAATTGCATGTGTTTATCTTTTTTGAATGCTGAGTAATATTCCATGGTGTATATGGACCACATCCTCTTGATCCTGTCATCTATTTTTGGGCATCTGGGTTGTTTCCAAAGCTTAGCTATTGTAAACAGTGCTGCTATAAACATAGGGGTGCAGGTGTTCTTTGGAGTTGATGTTTCTGTGTCCTTTGGGTAAATACCTAGGAGTGGAATTACTGGATCATATGGAAGCTTTATGTTTAGTAGGTCAAGAAATCTCCACACAGCTCTCCATAGTGATTGGACCAGTTTGTACTCCCATCAGAAATGGCAGGAGAGTTCCTTTTTCTCCACAACCTCGCCAACATTTGTTGTTGCTAGTTTTTTTAATATGTGCCATTCTCACTGGTGTAAGATGGTATCTCATGGTAGTTTTGATTTGCATTTCCCTGATTACAAGTGATGTTGAACATTTTTTCATATGTCTGTTGGCCATTTGCATTTTGGGTGACAATTTAATGCCTTATTATATTTTTATAAACTGGTATCCTTGTGAGTTTGATTAGTCTGAGTGGGCAAGCCTCTCTCCCCAAATTTGGATAATTCTTCTTGCTGGCCCATAAGGTTAGGCATGCTAAGGGAAAGATCCAGTTACAAGCCAGTGTCCTTTTAACACCTTTCAGATGTGAACCTTCAAACTGATTAGTTCAGAATGGATGTGCTGGACGCATCAATTAACCTATAAAGCAACTAAATAAGCTGACTAGTCAACTAGAAGGAATGTTAATATTGATCATATTGATCGTTAGAGTTAAGTATACTCATGAAAGTGTTGGGGAAACATTATGTCCTAAATGAACTCCACTCACTGATGTTTTATAGATTCCACTTCCATGCCAAAGAGCTCTCAGGCACTGAGGACTACAATTTCCATCATGCCATGAACCTGCCATGATTCTGACTTCCTGAAGGAGGAGTTGCTGGGAACTAAGGGTAACAGTCTCGCTTGGTATAAAATTTAACACATGTAGGCTTGCGTTCTCTTGGTTTTTTCTTGCTTTGAGTTTGCACCCAGGGTCTCAGTGCAGATGGTGTTACCAGTAGGATATATTGACCAATTAATCTCTCTCTTTGTTTTCCCTCTTCTCATTTCTCTTGTAAAACAAGCCTTTTATCAACTTTTCTCTGTGTGCCTGTTCTTGAGTCTAGTCTTAAGCATGTGGGTGCAGATTCACACCCATGTAACCCCATTTTCCCTTGGGGCTGCCCTGTAACAAAAGGACATAGTACTCATTAAATTATTTTTAGTTATTCCAAATACAGAAAAGTAGGAAGAAGGCAGGGCAGGTAGGGGAGAGAAGAACCATTCCATTTCTAACACCCACAGACAGCCATCAGTAGAATTTGTTGTACTTAATTATCCTCAACTCTTCCCTTTCCATAAAATTCATACTAACTTTTAGCATTGCACATGCTAAATTTTGTTTCCTGCTTTTTCTATCAGATTCCTTTTTTTATGAGTTATATCAAGAGCTTTATAAATTAGCTTTTTTCTTTAAAAGGGAATGCAGGTTTACCCTATACTCCATGTGCTCCTTTGGATAAGGGTAGAATAGCCAACCAAGGAGGAAATCTATACTACATGTGCTTTGGATTCCTGATTTTAAGATATGGCCAAAGGCAAGATTTAGCCAAAGGCATAATTGTTAGAGGAACAATAAGGAGCAAACTCTGAGCCAGTGAATGACATCCTGAAGAAAGTCTACCCCCTGATACCTTATGAAATCTACCCTGCCCTCATGCCTATGCCATCTCAGGACCCAAAGACTACAACACCCAACATGCCATGGGGGGCCTCTGGGATCATGGCAGGTTTAATCACCGTGCCTGCTCTCAACACTCTTTCTTTTCTGGCTTTCACTTGCATCTGGATGTCTCAGTTCAGATGGTGTTGCTGGTAAGACCATCAATTAATTTCCTCTCTCCTCCCTTTTCTCATTCCCTTTATAAACAATACTTTTTTTTTTTTAAATTTCTCTCTGCATGTGTGATTTTGGGTCTTGTCCTGAATCCTTAGACATGCTGATCAGGGCTCATAACTTGGGTCAACTCACTTCCCCCAGGAGATTTCCCTGTAACATAATAAGACCATGGAAGGATGAAACCTCATTTCTCTCTGAGCAAATTAGCATTTGTATATACTTGAGATACAGGACATAAAATGAAAGTTTAAAAAACAAGACAATAGCTGAACATCATTTCCTTACCCCTTGGGAAGAAAGTCATTTATGGTGTTTCTCTTTTTAAAAAATTTAACCAAATTCTTTAACAACACAAACAGGTAATTCTAGAAGATCTTCTTAGATGACAGAAAATATGAGCCATCTGTGGCTTCTGAGTGATGTCACCAAGGACATCTTAGTTTTTGCCAAAGCATTTTTAATGGGGAGGAAATGTCAACATAGAAACAAATCATTGCCATAGTTCCAGTGCCACCCCATCTCTATAAGCTAGACTGGGACTCACCCTCTGAGATGTGTCAATGGCCAGAAGGTCCGGTGGCAGGTTGTTGGGGTGACAAGCTTGTAAAAGTTTAAAATTTTGCCATCAATTCAAATGTCTCCTGGAGCAGGTAAAGGATAGTAAGGGGACTCTAGGGGATGGCAGACCAGGTCTAAAGCTGTGATGTGATTGCTGCACAACTGTTTACATTAACATAGCTCAAACTGTACACTCCAGATGAGTACATTTTGTGGCATGTGAATTTTGAATCAATAAAGTTATTAAAAATCACTATTTAGTCTGAAAAAAGTCATTCCTTCTGCAAAAGGAAGTACCAAGAAATCAGGACATGAAAAGCTCTATCCATAAGCAACCACCTGGAAGTTGAATGCTTTCATGATTTGACTCTTTTCCCCAGTGAAGTCATATAAGATGCAGCATTCTACCTGCCCCCGCACCCTGTGCTTTCTTTTTTTTTTTCTTTTTAAAGATTTATTTATTTATTTATACAGGAACCGGGGTAAGGGCCAGATGCGCAGGAGGGTGAGAGGATTCACCAGAGACAGAGCGGGGAACAGAACAGGCAGACCAATGAAATACACTGCTGAGGGAAGCAGCAGGCGCGACAGGAGAGATCTGCCTCACCATGTAGGACCCTCGCCAGCCTGCCAGGATTGAACCGGCGCTGCAGAGGCTGTGGACAGCTTTACAGCATTGCGCTCAATCTCCTGTGCCACCAGGGGAGGCCCCCACCCTGTGCTTTCTGAGTCATTTCTTCATGCCTGATTTGTGTTCATTCTCCTTTCCTAACTATGCCATCCTGTTTATGCTCCCCCAAACCTTGGTCAAGAGCAAAAGTATAATTCAGTTGTCTGCAAGAGGCATGTGGCCAGATGTAAATAGCCTGCCCTGCCAAATGATTATTTAAGATGAATCCTAAAAATAGGTGTCTGCTTATTATACGGTTGCAAGGTCCCTATTACAGAACAGTTGACTAATCTTAAAAAAAAAAAAAAAAAAAGCAGATATATTTAAGTCCTTGGCTATTTTTTAAAATGTACTGCTTTAAAATAAATCAAAGCAATGCTAGTGTTTGCTTCTCAGTTGTCAACATTGTTTGCCTACCAAATGATAAATGCCTGTGTGATACATTCCACTGATAAGACAAGTGATGTGAAGAGATAAAAATAATTATAGAACAACTCAACATAGTTTCAGTCCTGACCAAAGAGATGCAAGAACCAAGGTCAGATGTTCTTACTAGCTGCTTGGACAAGTACTAAGCTTGCTGAGCTTCAAATTTGGTGTTTGTAGAATGAGAGTAGTAATTCCTCCTCATTTGAACACACAAATATTGTAATGGTCAACTGAGATCAGAGCATCCTTCAGTCTTCTAACCTGACTTCCTATCATTCCTGTCGATGGCAGACTTCTGCTTAAAAACATATAGAAAACTAGAAAGTGCTTCCTAAAAGGCAGGGTGCTTATGAAACACAAAGATGACAATAATGAAGATTTAGTCTCCACTACCTAGGGAAAATTTACTCATTTTAAGAATCCCTGGAAGCTGGTATCAATGGTTTTATTTCCATGTCTTCTAAGAGTCCATCAACCAACCCAATTATTAAAGTACATATTATATGCTCAACACTGGCAGGATGCCACACATTCCAGATCCAAACAGAACCAGACTAATCTCCACTTGAAACAGTTTCAGTGATTCAATTGGAGAAGAAAATAAGCAGATGGGAGACAACTTGTGATGTAAGAAATAATGTGAAATTTTAAGTGGTACCTATTTCTCAGTGCCCCAAGGGAAGCAGCATAGCAGAGATGACAAGAATTTGGACAAATGTGGGTTTCCCTGGATTTTACAGGTTACAGCTGTATAAATCTACACAAATTACTTAGCTTCTCTGATCCCAACTTCCTCATCTGTAAAAAAAGAACTGACATGCCAGAGGATTTTGGGGAGGTGCACATGAGATTCTATACACAATGCTTGGTATGTAGCAAGTGCTTAATAAGATCAGCTGTTAATAATATTTAAAATAATAGTGTTGTCTCAAAAGAGAGGGGAATAAATGAGACACAGCAGCCAGGAAGTTTTATAAAGAAGATAAACAGGGCCTCCCCTGGTGGCACAGCAGTTGAGCGCTGGGCTGCAGAGCTGCCCACACCCTCTGCAGTGCCAGTTCGATCCCCGGCCAACAGTGAAGGTCCCACATGGCGCGCAGACCTCTCCTGCCGTGACCGCTGCTCCCCTCAGCAGTGTGCTTCGTCAGTCTGCCTGTTCTGTTCTCCACTCTGTCTTTGGTGATTTCTCTCACCCTCCAACACTTCTTCTGACTGTACCCAGTGCTTGTATAAATAAATAAATCTTTAAAAAAAAATAAACATTGGCTACCTCCAGAACAATGGATGTAATCTGAATAGTGAAAGCAAGAGTAGTTGGAAACCAGCTTCTTTTTGAAGATAACAACTTTTCAATTAAAAAGGAGAACTACTTTGAGCACTGACTGATGAGGACTAAAGCCATGGGTACTTTGGAAGGCCAATTCAAAAGACAATTAAAATATATTTTTTTTGACATTGGAATAATTTGAAATTTATGGAAAAGTTGCAAGAGAGGTACAAAGTGTTTTCATACGTCCTTCACCCAGATTCACCACTTCTTGACATCTGCCATGTTTATTTTGTCATCCCTCCATATCTCCCTACATGCACACAACCATTATTTCCAGAATCATTTGAGGGCAATTTGCACATGTATATATTCACCTCCCCACTGAACAACTTGCAGACATGATGAAAATATATTTAAATACATCAATGGGTATTTCCTAAGAACATGGACACCCTGCCATAGAATGGTCAATATCAGGAAAATCAAATCAATACAATCCTACTATCTAATATCCAGACCTGTTCTAATTTTACCAACAGTCCCCAAATGTTCTGTATTTTGCCTTATTCCCAACTCCATTCCATAATTCTGAACTGCTCCTCTTGTAACATGTCTTGATAATTCTTTGGCCTTTCTTTGTCTTTCACGACACTGATATTTTAGAGTATGGATCATTTGTTTCCTAGAAAGTTCCTAAGTTTGGGTTTGACCTATGTTTTCTCATAAGTAGATTCCTGTGATGCTTTTTTTGGCAGTGACATCATGTAAATGTCCTTGTTGTCCTTCTCAAGGCATTGGTTTATCAGCAGGCACATCCCATTACTAGTGATGTTAACTTCAATCACTTGGTAGAGGCTGGCCAGTTCCCCTCTGCAGAATTGCTTTTTTTGCCTTGGTGATATGTACATAGTTGGCAAGGAGGTACTTTGAGATTGTGTACATATCTTGTTTGTTTAACCCAGGAGTTTTAACATCCATTGATGATGCTTTCCAGAATCAAGTATTACTAGGATAGTTGGTGGCAAAATGGTATTCTTTGAACTTCGTCACTTTTTTTCTGCTGTAAGAAAGAGCTTTCCAGAACCCTTTTGTTTGTTTCTTTATAGTCAGGATTGTCAAGATGGACTCATGGGTTCTTATTTAATTCAATGAGTTTAGTCTATTATAATATTGGATGCAAAAAACAACTATTTGTTAAAGAGTTTTTGAGCAGCTCAGCCAGAGGAATGCTGTCTGTGACCCATAAAACTTCAAATTTACTGGTAGGAATTTGTGGGTTCTTATGACCTGGCTACTAGCTGGCCACTCATGGGCAACTGTGACCTATTTACTATCTACAAATCACAGCAGAGAATCCCTTGACTACCTATGGAGTAGAGCTCATATCACAAGGCAGGCCTGGGGACGCCTAGGCCACTGTTGACCTAATTACATCACTCTCTCCATGGTGGTCTCGGAATAACTCTGCCTGTGATAACATAAAATACTTTGCTGACGCAAATGGCTCTTGACATATGGTCCCGATGTCCCCTTCCCTGTTCCCGTAAAACTTTGACCCCCATTCCTATCCCAACCTCCAGACTTCAATCCTCATACCATTGTTGCATGACCAGCTTTTACTAGCCTGTGTGCTTTCAATAAATTGCACAAGAACTTCTGCCCAAGTAGCAGAGTCTCCCTTGCAAACCTGCTCCGCGACTGCTGCGTCCCTCAAGGCAACAAAGTTCCCGTCACAACAATGTGGCGCCAAACGGGGACATCATCAGTGACCAGCTGGCCTGGATTGACCAGGGATGGATTGACCAGGGATCATGAACTGTTCCTTCACCCAGTGAAGGGAGAGGACGTCCACCTCAGCTGTGTCACAGCCCCACAGACCTTTGAGCCTGTGACAGAATGGTATTTGGGACTGTTCCTTTCACACAGCAGTCATGCTATCTTTTATGCCTTATTCTTTGTGTTTTCTTTACAAAAAGTAGGCTGGAAAAGCCAAATGCTGTATGTTTTAAGTAGGCAGAAAAGGGGCCACCCTGGTGGTACAAGGGGTTAAGATGCAGCATTATGAAGCTGTCCACAGCTATTGCAGCTCTATACCCGACCAAGCAGGGAAGTGACCCACATGGCGCAACAGACCTCTCCTGTCTCACCTGCTGCCCCCCTCAGCAGTGTATTTCAGTAGATCTGCCTGTTTTGCACCCCACACCTCTGGCCTGTACCCCAGTTCTTTTATGCATAAATAAATAAATCTTTAAAAAAAATTAGTAGGCCAAAAGGCTCACCTAGCAATGCTGTTTTTCTTTTGCTTAACATTGCCGTTATCTCAGAGGCAGTTAAGAGGCCATATAAAAAAGGGCACCAGTTGGACAATTAAATATTAGGTAGCTGCCATAAGACTCCCATGACAAGATGCAAAGCTTCGATACGAAAAAAAAAAACAAAAAAAACAGCAACCCATCCTGGCCTCAGATCCCCTGTCAGATATCTAAGTGGCTTGTCTTGTCTCTTTTTTGATCTTTCCTTATCTTGGAGACAAGTTTAACTTCTTGCAAAATGGGAAATGCACCAACATGTGGGGAAAAACAACTTAAAAAACAATTGCAGGATCTCTTAAAAGTGGTGGGCTACTTAAAAGTGGTGGGTAACAGTTAAAATATCTCCTGATAACCACCAGAAAGAGATGCCCGGCCAGCCAGGGAGCAACCCACATGGCACATCAGACCTCTCCTGACTTGTCCGCTGCTCCCCTCAGCAGTGTACTTTGGTCAGTCTGCCTGTTCTGTTCCCCACTCTGTCTCTGGTGGATCCTCTCACCCCCCAACACCTCTGGCCTATACCACAGCTCTTGTATACATAAATAAATAAATCTTTAAAAAAGAAAAAAAGAGAGAGATGCCTCTGGTATGCTAGTAATGAAAACTTAAATTTAAATAATTGGAAAAAGGTAGGATGATGGCTAAGGCAATCAGCTAGCCCGGTAAAAATATCTCACCTTTCCACATGGAATCTCTGTGGATTAGCACTAAGACCCATTCAAGGGGATAAAAAGATATTACATCCAAGTGGCCAGGGGATCCTGCTCTAAGTTGTCCTCCTCTACCCCCTGCACAGCCACCATAGTATGGATGCTGTTGAAATCCAAAAGTGGGAATCCATGCCTCCCCAGTGGCACAGTGGTTGAGCACTGGGATGCGAAGCTGCCCGCAGCCTCTGCAGGGCCGGTTCGATCCCCAGCCACAGGTGAGGGTCCCACATGGCGCGCAGACCTCTCCTGTCGTGCCCGCTACTCCCCTCAGCAGTGTAGTTCAGTCCTTCTGCCTGTTCTGCTCCCTGCTCTGGCTCTGGTGAATCCTCTCACTCTCCAGCGCTTCTGACTGTACCTAGTGCTTGTATAAATAAATAAATAAATCCTTAAAAATAAATAAGTAAATGCCTAAAAAAAAAAAGTGGGAATCCCGCCTGCAACAGATTTTAAGCTACTCATAAAAAAAATCTTTTCATAAAATAATATTGGAGGGAAAAATGTTTCAACCTTTTCCAGTTATTGGAGGAGGGGCCCAGGGTCCCTGACACAAGACTTTGCCATTTGTTGTTTTTTAGTAAATTAAAAAAAAAAGTATTTCTAAAAATGGCATTCAAAGTTCATTAAAAAAATTGTTAAAGTTATAAAAAAAAAAGGATATAAAAATAACTGCAAGGGACTGGAAGGTTGTCATCAAAACAGTACCAACCCACTGCAGCTGGCTGGTTGGGGGCTGCCCTTGGTCTCAGCAAGCAGCTGCCTGGACCTTCGCTCCAGTGTTGAGATCATTGGCATGTCTCTGCTTCCTTCCAGCTGTGGGAAAACTGAACTCTCCTTTTGTCCACTTTAACATACTAGTCTGATACGTTCTATGGGTAAAAAAATGCTATTTCCCTGTGTTTTCCTACAGAATACTTATTGGTTGAATAAAAACTTCTAATTTGCTTGTTGGGCCTGCAAAAAGTTAAGTTTCTTATTAAAATTAATTAACCTGGTAAAAACCATAAAGTGGAAATACAAATTTAGCTCAAAGAAATTTCTTTGAGCTAAATTCCAAACCTAAGATTCCTGATAAGAGTCTAGGAATAGACAACCTGTTTTTTTTTTGTTTTTTTTTTAAGATCTCAATCTATGTCTTCTCCTGTCCTCAAGGAAAAGCGTCTTTTGTCTTAAAATTGTCCAGTGAGATAGAACAGAAAAAATGTAAAGGCAAAGGATCATTTCTTAAAAATACAAACTCAAAAATGTTTTTTTGTCTAAAAATGTTAGTAAAAACTGCTGGTCTTTACAATTATGGGTCTTGAGTCCTAGGTCCTTAGTAATGGTTAAAACTGGACACTTCTTCTATATAAGGATTGTAGTTTCTATGTCATTGAAATCTCCTTGATACAAAAAAGGATATTAAGAAGTTGGTTAAATGGATGTGTCAAACAAATTACAAGCCAAGTTCAAGCCAAAGAGTCTTAAATATTTAAGATATTTTTTAACCTAAAGGAGTTACTCAACAACTAAAATTTAATCAATTAAAGTTTCTCAGTATCTTCACAAATACTAGTAAAATAACTAATTCTTAAAATTAGTACAAATGATCAAAATTTTAAATGAAAATCAAAATCTCTATGTCTGTCATTGTCTTTTGCCTACAGAGGATTAACTATAAACGGCCTATATAAAGTCTAATAAAATCTCAAATTTTGAGATCGTGATCTAGAGTTTAACTAAACAAAAACTAGTTCAGGGGCCTCCTCTGGTGGCACAGTGGTTGAGCACTGGGCTGCGTAGCTGCCCACAGCCTCTGTAGTGCCACTTTGGTCCCCGGTTCGGTGCCTGGCGAGTGTCCCACATGGTGCGCAGACCTCTCCTGCCACGCCCACTGCTCCCCTCAGCAGTGTATTTTGTCAGTCTGTCTGTTCTGCTCCCCGCTCTGGCTCTGGTGAATTCTCTCCCCACCCCCATGCTTCTGACTGTACCCAGTGCTTGTATAAATAATCTTTAAAAAAAAAAACTAATTCAAAATGTTATGGTTGAATTTAAAGCATGCATGCCTTAAGGTTCTAATGTTGGGTATTAATACTTTATTCTATGTTTAAATGTTTCTAATTAAAAATAAACTCATGGTATGCAACAAAAAAGAGTAATTAACCTGGTCTATGTTAACAAAGATATAGCTGCCTTTTGTTTATACCAAAACTTCTCTTCATAAAGTTCCTTCCCAGGAAGATTAATCTACTCATCTTTTCCCCGTGAAAAATTACTTTTTTTCCCCCAGTAGATGCCCTAACTTCTTTCCTTTCCTAGCTAAGGAATTCAAAGACATCTAAAGCCATCTGGATGAACTACTCAGTCATACTAAATCTCTCACAAGAATACAGAAAAATGTATATTGTATTAAAATATCTCTGATTTTTCTTGCTTTTATCAATCTATCTAGTGCAAACCTAAAAAAAAAAAGGACCCATTCTTTAAAATCATTGTCACTCAGAGTAACTATTTTATAAAAATCTGTAAGTTTGTTAATCCTGTGACAATTTCCCTGATATCAAAATATTTTAAAATATTAAAATCTTTATCTTAAAAGGACTCCTAATACAGACAATAAAAATGTTTCCCTTGTATAAAACAATTTAGATCAATCTGGGTACACTGATATCTCATAAAAAACATTGTCATGAAAATATTGTCGTGCCTGGCCTCCCAGGTTGAGCGCAGCTCTGTGAAGCTGTCCCCAGCCTCTACCACGCTGGTTCAATTCCTGGCTGAACAGGAAGATTCCCACATGGCACAGCAGACCTCTCCTGTCTCACCTGCTGCTCCCCTCAGCAGTGTATTTCATCAGTCTGCCTGTTCTGCTCTCCGCTCTGAGTCTGGTAAATCCTCTCACCTTTCCATACAACTGGCCTATACCCCAGTTTTTGTACAAATAAATAAATATTAAAAAAAATATATTGTTACACCTTTTCTTTATATAAATGTAAACTAATGAAAGTATTGTAAAAATACATAAGACTTCTTAAAACCTAATATATTCTAATAGGTCCGTAACACTGACCACAGTGGAGTTCACAATTCCAAGACTCTGGTCAAGGAAACAAAAAACATAATTACCTGCCTCCTTCAGGGCATAAAAAAGGCAATTGTTAATTCAGTTATTAAAAAAAACCTGATAAAAGTTACTCAAAAACAAAAAAACCCTTAAATCACAACTTTCAAAACAAAAAAAGGAGGGATCTAGAGGAACAAATATGCCACGCTTCATTTACTTTTAGCTTTTTAACTTGTAATTCCTCCAGCCTAACAGCTATTGAGCAACATTTCACTCCTAATTCTTCTGGCCTCACAACACTTTATCCCAGCAGAACCAGGCCCTTGGCCCTTGGCTTGTATCATATCACTACCCATTGCAAGGACCAACTTGGCTGGGATCTATAGAAGTTTTAATATGTGGGAGAGGGTGTGTTTGTTTTCTCACCTATAGACCTCCTTGGGTTCCAGTAAAAATCATGAGCTGGCATCAAGGAAGGACCAATCCTATTCCAGAGCTCCAGCTGTTAGCAATTCAGTTGCCACCTGGGATGGACCCCTTTCCATCGACTGTGCAGTCCCCTTGAGACTGCAGGACCTGACTTGGTGACCATCAATAAGCCCTGTGGACTCTGGGCTCTGGACTCAACAACTAGCTCTATGGACTCCATCTCTCCTCCAACATGACACGGCACACTTATGCTACCTCTACATCCAATCACGTAGCCACCAACAAGCCATGCTGATCTGCCAGACCACTCTTCATCATTTCCCCCTATCTTCCTCTTGCCTATATAATAGAAAGGGGGGACATGTGGGTTCCTATGAGCTGGCTACTAGCTGGCCACTCATGGGCAACTGTGACCTATTTGCTATCTACAAGTCACAGCAGAGAATTCCTTGACTACCTATGGAGTGTAGCTCGTATCGCGAGGCAGGCCTGGGGACGCCTAGGCCGCTGTTGATCTGATTACGTAACTAACTCCATGGTGGTCTGGGGATACCTCTGCCTGTGATAACATCAAATACTTGCTGACGCAAATGTCTCTTAACATATGGTCACGATATCCCCTATCCTGTTCCTCATAAAACTTTGACCCCCATTCTTATCCCACCCTCGAGACTTTATTCCTCATACCATTGTTGCATGATCAGCTTTTACTAGCCTGATGCTTTCAACAGAAGGCACAAGAACTTCTGCTCAAGTAGCAGAGCCTTGCCTTGCAAACCTGCCCCACGACTGCTGTGCCCCTCATGGCCTTCCTGCTGCAAAGCGGCAACAAGTCCCTGTCCCAACAGGGACTCACCTATATTATAATTATTTTCTCCAGTGTCTCACCTCTTTGATCTATGTAGCTCCAAATCATTGGTCCCTTCTAAGTTCCAGTTTTTCTTGAAGATAAAGTGAGGAGATAGTAATTGCTAAGTCATTGAAGACGTTGCAAGTTGAAAATGAGATACCATGTAGTGTGGTATAAGGGTCTTTCCTACTCACTCAGACTTGCCCTTTGAAGACAGATGTGACTTTTAGCAAGCAAATGGATTGCAGCAATGATAAAACCACACACATTTTACAGGGAGAGAAATAATACGGTATTTTGACATCGCTGCCCCCCTCTTTCTGTCTTTTATTTCCCCTCAAAGCAATGATAGCAGAGCACGGAGAAGCTATTTTAAGGGTCAGGATGAATCATTTGAAGAGTGAAGAAGAAATGTTAGTAGCATTTCAATTCACTGGGAGAGTCCGTTATAAGAATTTCTAGGTAATAGACACTGTTTCAGCCTAGGGAAAATGAAGTGTTTCTTCTTCCATTCTGGTGAATTAAATAAATGCAGGGAGTAGCAGCTGGCCTCATGATAATTAGAAATGAATCAGGACATAAAATTTACTTCAGTCTCATGAGGGGTTGAATGAATTTTGACTAATGTTGTCATAATTCATTTTAAAATGCAAATCCTGGAATACTCATGGCTCTGTACTTGGTGCAAAGGACACATCAAAACAGGATCAACTGCTTCCTGGTTGGAAGGAAAACACATTTTACACTTAAATGAAGGTTGAAGCTATTGGCAATAATAAATAGATTTATCTTCACAAAAAATTAGTAAAACCCATGCACATCAAAAGGGAAAAATCTCTGGAACATGGTCCTCACAGACAGCCTGGCTGATGCTATTGAGAGAAAAATACACCCACCACAAACCCTCAATTTTTATCACCAGATTGAAAAACAACGTTCCGATACGCTCCGATACAGAAGAAAATGGCCCCAGGCTTGGCATTACCAACTCCTTCCGGCATTTTTACACACAGCCTGTTTATCCCGAGAGCTTGGCAACTCATTTCCAGCTAATGGTGATGGTTGCTCTCTCTTCAAAACAGCATGAAAATGATTCTGGCATCTTCTATTGCTATTTGACTTGACTGAAATTACCATTTTTATAAGCTCATATTTTTTATTGTTTTCACTAGAAGGGAGCTACATGTTGGAAATTCTAAGCAGAGAAAATCATCAGGCCCCAGGAAAAGTAACAGAACGCAATGCTGGGGAGCATAACTGCACCCCACACACATTCTCTGGCCTCGTCTGTGTGAGGGATGGGCATTCGTGAGTGGGCATGAGAGTCAGGTTTCCAGAAATTCTGGAAAATGGAACTGAGCCTTATACAACTACATGGTATATTTCATCTCAGAGAAAATATGTTATCTTAGAAATTCTCAGATAGAGCCCATATAATCAGGCGAATCAATTTTTCTTATGGTTCATTCATTTCCTTCTGGTTGTAGTAACGAGTAAATTGAATTGATGGAAGATTGACTGACAATTATACAATGGCAAATATAGATAGCTAAATACACCAACTCGATTAGGGCAATGCCATGGGGCACAGCCTTGGTTTGTGTGAGCAGGTTACAAGTAAATTCTTGCCACATGAAGGGAAAGCAATGGACTTCCAACTAAGAGCTTTCAAACTCCAGTTGCATTCGTCATTTTATTCCTGTTGTTATGACAACACTTTTAAAAGCAGCACTTTGAATGCTTAACATTCAGGCATCTTATTATAGACTTGAAAATAATACATGGAGGTATGAAGAGCTGCTCTGGAGGGGTGGTGGTAATAAAAGGGGCCTGGGGATCATGAAGAGAGGCAGGGACAGAACACCTGGACTCCCTTCTCTGCTGTGGTCCCTGGAGCTCCTTAACTTGTCTTGTTTTGCTTTTCTACCAGAAAAAGTAGTGAGGGGCTCATCCAGGGGAGAAAAGCTGAAGGAAATTATGTGGGAACACATGTATCCTTTTTCTTTGCAGCCTGCATTCTGAAGTTGCATGTGTGAACAATGCAGTCTTTCACAATCTTGTATGTTCTCTTGATTATGGTCCACATCTACATCATGCGGCTTTGAAAAGCCTATAAATGATGATGTGTTCTGACTGACTTCAGTTGCCTATTGTTAGCTGTTGGAATGATTCATTTACACAACTGTGACTTTACAGAAAGACTTCTCAGAATGCAGACTTATTATGAAAATGAACAATTGATAAAGGAATATTGGTGTTGGAGAGGAACTGTTGTTCTACGAATCAACAATCTGTTGTGCTTGCACTACAGTTTGACAAAAGCATAAAAGTGTTGATTCAACTGCATGTGAAGCTTTTTTTTTAAGCAACACACAAACAGAAGGATGTGTAAAGTAAGGAAATGAGCCAGTTGAATGTTGGCTTTTTCCAGTCATGAAGGACTCACAGGGAGAAATTGACCTGCCATGTTGAATTCCCTCTGCCTTGAAGAGAATTTCTCTGATAATTTTATATGGTTTTCCTAAATCTGTGGCATCTGTATGAAGCTGTGCGGATATTACTAAACAAAGTATAGCTGATGGTCAAAATAAGAGGAAGAGAATCATCATACAAAGATTCATTTCAGATGACCTCAATGTCAAGAAGGTACTTGGATTCTAACAGAGTGCATATAAATGTGCCATTACGTGCCAAGAGTTTCAGAGCTGAGTGAGTTCTCAGAGCCTGTACACATGTTCTCTGCATGGCAATTTTAGCAAATTAAACTGCTATAATGGGGTAGTGGTTTCATTACTGGCCCTTGCTATTGCATACCAAGAAGGTGGCCGTATGAATCACATCTGCTGGTTATTTTTGGTTGCCAAAAGCAAATAATTCATCATCAGAATGCAAAGCAGTTTTAGGAATAGCTACATGCAGATATCTAGATTATTAGCAAAGCAGAATTATGTTCTTTTTTCTAATACACCCAGGGATGTAAATAATTCTAGTATCCCCTGCTTTGTCCAAAGGATTTGAAGCTGTAAAAACAGCAAGGAAGTAAAAAGGTCCAACTAATCCTTAGCTTAACATACAATTTAGTGCAAGAAAGAACAAATGTTGATTCATCCAAACTGGATCTGCCAAAATATGGCAAATTCCCAACCCCAAAGACAAAAGAATACATTACAGGCTGATCTGTACACATGTGAAATGCTGTGCTATTTGGATTCAGAGTCTAGAAAATACTGTCAGGCTGCTTTCCCTCTAAGTTCCCACATAACTCCTGAAATCACCCCAAGTGCTCACTCAGCTAAGTAGCTGGCTTATACACTTAGCTGTCTACCTGCCTTTGTCTGTTCATTGTCCTTGGCCAATTTACCTAGATAAGTTACATTCATTTTTGTAGAGTATGAAATTGAGGGTTTTAAAGACTCCTCCCAAGATTCAGACCCATTTCTCAGTCACCTAATTCACCAGCTTTCAACCGTGTTCTCTCAATAATCATTCACAGAATTCCCTCCATACACTGGGTCACACCAGAATTGTTCTAAGGGTTACTTTCTATTTTCTGGTACTGAAATCTCATTCTGCAATGCTTTGCCTTCTTTTGTCCCTTGTGCTTTAATTTTTTTTTTCTGTGGTTTATGGTGAGAAAGTGAATTTCACTCACTTTCTTGGATCCTGACTCACTGTCTCCGGGTTGGCCCTGTCCCATCAGCCTAAGTGAGGTCATGGACAGCAGAGTGAGTGTTAGTGATCCTCTGGACAGCAGAGTGAGTGCTAGTGATGCTCTGGAACGGGTCATCATTTGGTGGTGACAATAGCAAAGTAGAGGACAGGCTTTCTATGAACAGATATTTACAAGGCCTTGCTGATCTAATAATGTATACATGGAAGGGGGCAGTCTCGGGGAGAAAGAGGTAAGGCGAATAAGAGATCCAATGTGTGGACTCAGTTTTGATAGTGATGCCAATTCCATGGAAAGAAAGTCATGTTTGAGGAACTTGGTCATTTTAATGAACTAGATATTAGGTAATATTTAAGAAGTATTACTAATTTTGTTAGGTACAAAATAAAATTAGAGTTATACCCCAAAAAAGTCCATACTTTTGAGAAGCACACAGAAGCATGTAGGAGTGAGGTGACATGGAAGGTCTAAATTTGCTTTAAAATGTTCCAACAACAGCAGCAAAAGCATGGATGAAGAAAGTGGAAAATTCTAGGCGATTATTGTGGCCAGGTGATGAGTATCCAGAAATGTGTTATTCCATTTGCTCTGTTTATGTGTAGCTTCAAATATTTTAATGATTTATTGGGTGTCTACTAACCCAGTGCTGGTATAAGAAGGCAATCCCAACAGGTCACTCATCCAGCAGAAGGCAGGCAAGCACTGTCTTAGAGGCAGTCATTCTTAACCTATAGCCCCGTTATGGAGCACTTTAGGACATGGGGAATGTAGGATGAATGTAATTAAAGATAATCTCTGTCCTCCACAGGTCTTGGTGCAGATAAGGGAAATTTGTCTATTTTCTCTAGAACAAACAGGGAGATTTGGTTTGGCCTTTCAACTTGGTGGGTCTACCCTCTCCCACTTCAAAGAAAACAATGGTGGTCAAATTCACTAGCTTTAATAAATTCCAGATCTACCTAATTTTCCACTTCACTCAGGCCAACATCTGTGTAAACACAGAAACCCCAAACTGGGACCATCTCTTTTGGATACGGAACAAGCCAATGGGGAAAGGAAGTGCGCACAGGAGTTGCCTCTGCCTCTGACGTGTGGGGAAAAGCTTGTGGGAATATTCTGAGACTTCACAGGCATCAAGGGGACAGAGAGGTCTAAGGCTCTCAGCTTTTGGAGAAACAAATGCATACTTTGAGCAAACTGGTAGCACTGAATGGGGCGACATTAGCCACGTAAAAATGAAAAGTTGAAATTGCATATAGGGAAGTTAGCATTCAAGCCAACCCAGCATAGGAAGCTCCCAAGGAATTTAGTAGCCAGGTGCTAAATCTAGGAGAATTTAGAAGACACGAGCCCTAAGAAATCAAAATAAATAGAATGGGTCATCATTTGGTGGCGACAATAGAGTTTATCTCTAGTTATCATCCAGGGGACTCAAAGAAACGCTATTATTAGTAAGGCAATTCATAATAACACTTTATGTACACTTTCCAAATGCTTTGACATCGAGTCGATATGCTGATAACAACCTTGTCAAGTAGGTAAGATGGTCATCACGATTCCTGTTGTACAGATAAGGAAGCTGACCTGTAAGTAGCAGTTCTAACCAGATAAATGGCAGAGCTGGAATGAGAATCAGTTTCCAACTCTGAGATATGGTTCATTCTCCTTTAGCTGAGTAAGCAAAATTCCTCCCCTAGTTTTCTTTGCCTATCCCTTAATGCGATTTTCCATCAACCTGGACTGGAGGGTCATTAGTACCCAGAATGCCCTGCAGCCCTGCCAACATCATTAATCAGTACTAATTGGGTGCTCAGCTGGCTGAAGGGCCATCACTGCCTGTATTGTGGTCACTGTCCTTGCCTTTTATGTTCTTACCCCAGAGCCATTTTACCCACAATGAGGAGCTCCTTGCTGATTCACAACACAAGATACCAATAACAGCCTTTTACATTCAACAAAATTAAGTGGGTCATTTTGCTCCTCCGTGGTTAAATCTAGAAAGTCATGCCCACTGTCAGGGATTGAGTTATTGGGTTCATTTGAAGACTTCCACTACATTAAAGTAAATATTTTATATTCCAGCTTCCACACCTTGCTATTGATAAAACTATCAATAAGTACTAGAAAGATCTTAACATAACATGCCACCTAATTAGAAGTCCGCACAGAAGAATTACCAGAACAGCTTTTTAAAAATGTTATTGACTGTGCCTCATCCCCAGAGATTAAGATTGAGTTGTTCTGATTTTCATGATTATATAGTTGAAGGATTATTTTTGCTATTATTTTCTCTTCCAGAACCATAGAGCCATTACAAGCTTTGGAGGTAGAGATATCTGGGTTAAAGGTCTTTATCAATTCTTGCTATATTTGAGATCTTGAATGAATTAACTCTTCTTGAGTTTAAAGATAACACTGTATCTCAAATAAGATTATTAGAGATAAATTAACATTTTATAATTGTGATGTAAACAGAAAAAAAATGGAGCATGTTATATACATTTATATAAATGAACAGTATTTTGCCTAATAAATAATTCTCACAAAATAAAAAAAAAGATTGAGTTGTTCTGGAGTGAGGCCTGGTTAATAACTTAAGAAAAAAATTAAATATTCCTAAGGCTGAATCCCCATCTATGCACAAAGTACATTTGGCTTCCATTCTTTCAATATATAAAAAGAGTCACTACTCTTCTGTAGTCACGCCATCCCCATCACAAAAAAAAATCTCTGGCAAGTCTTTGCCAGAAACAACAGAACAACATCTCTTATTTAATGGCAAAAAAAGAGGAATGGTTTGGGGAATCTTAGGATTTAAAAGAAAATCTTTTTCATGTCAGGATTGGAATTTGCGATTACCCTTTCTTCTATTTTCCAAAGCCATGAAGACAAAGCAAATGCCTTTTATATCATTGCTATTGAGACCAAAGAATTCAGCCTGTCTGGGACTGTGGCTCTCGGTACATGCCAAGTTGCTTTGCCTTTCTAGACCTTAATGAACTCACTTGTAAATGGGGATGATGAAAGGACCAAACTCATAACTGGTTGGTGTGAAAACTAAGTAGTTCATGAATGCAACGTGTTTACTAGTCTTCATGTGAGTGATAAGGATGTCCTATCAAGTCATTTCCAGTTTAATAAGGTGTAGACTGAGACTTCTGTGCAACTTCCAGTGGAGAAAAGTTTAAAAGGAGGTTGTTTGCATGAGTTTTATAATTTACCTAGGTACTCATTTATAAGTACTCTGCATTCTCAAGTCTCTGGAAAGCTGAATTTATAAGCTGAGCTAGGCTTCAACTATAGCGACAACACCACGTCTGCAGAGAGGGGTCAAAACGGTTGATTCTTTCTGTTAAAAACATGCAGTTGGTATTAAATATGGTGCAAAATCCTAGCATATTTTACCAGTTAGCAGGCATTTTAAAGAGTTGATTTCCTACAGTATGATTAGCTTCTCATCAATTATGCTCTAGACAATCAGCCCCTCTGAATATTTCATTTTGAAGGATGTCATTCACACAGTATGCTTCTCAAACCTCATGGAAAGACTTAGAGACTGAAAAGTTCAGAGAACACTGAATGTGGGTGTTGAGCACAATCAAATAGGATGAGCTGAATTCCAAATGTGAACTAGACAATGGCTTTCAGAAATGACATACATTCACATCACAATGTGTTTTGATCCTGAGAAGGGACAGAATTCTTCTCTGTACCAAAAATATATCATTTGGCAGTATGTTTCTATTGTTCTCAAGTCAGCAGTATGGGTGTTCCAGCCCTAAGAGCAGATGCCCTCCAACTGTTCACTCGGGGCATTCAGGGTGTAGAGAAAGGTGGGGGGAGTAACAGCCTGGACAGGTGGCTGTCCACAGATAGTCGCTGCAGCCTCTACCCTTCTGTCACCTTCCAGAGTTGGATTCTCAATTACACTGTGTGTCACAATTAATTTTCTCAGCAGGAAAGGGCAGTGTCAAACTTATCATGTAGGCTTTTGTTAGGACTTCCAGAGTCAAGGACAATGGCTAGAGTGAGAGCCAACTTCATAGTAAAGAAGAAATACTCAAACTATACATGTGCAAGAGATACCCTACCGAGTGGGAGAAAATATTTGCACACTATACATCTGATAAGGGACTGATATCAAAGATCTACAAAGAACTTATACAACTCTACACTAACAAAGCAACAACCCAATCAATAATTGGGCAGAATAGCTCACAGGACACTTCTCCAAAGAAAAATGCAAATGGTCAACAGGAATATGAAAAAATGTTAGACATCATTTATTAGTATGGACATGCAAATCAAAACCACAATCAGATACCACCTCACACCTGTGAGAATGGCCCACATATTTAAAAAAAAACAAACCCAAAAAAATCAGAAACAACAAATGCTGGGGAGGATATGGTTTAAAAGAAAAAGAACCCTCTTACACTGTTGGTAGGAAGGCAAAATGGTCCAGTCACTGTGGAAAGTTGTGTGGAAGTTCCCCAAAACACCAAAACTGGATCTACCATATTACCCAATGATTCCACTCCTAAGAATCTACCCAAAAGACACCAAAACACTAATTTGAAAGGAGACCTGCACGCCTATGTTTATCGCAGCACTATTTACAATAGCCAAGATATGGAAACAACCTAAATGCCCCAAAACAGATGAGTGGATCAAGAAGACATGGAATACATAATACATAATGGAAGACTACTTAACGATCACGTTACTTGCAGCAACATGGATGGGGCTGAAAGGGATTATGTTAAGCAAAATAAGTCAGGAGAAAAAAGATAAATATCAGATGGTTTCACTTATATGTGGAAGATAGAGAAACCAAACAAAGGGTCAGGAAAAAGACAAAACTTGCAAGTTGACCATAGATCTGAGGCACACGGCAGGGGAGGGGAGGGTCAGGGGTGAAAATAGAGGAGGGAAGAGCACAAGGGACTATGTTGATGGATCACGGGTGCTGTGGTGATGGGAGAACTATGGGTGAAGCATGGTACCCTGAGATAAGCAGCCTGGGGGGTGTCTTAGCAATGACCTTTTTGCTCCATTTCTGGTATGCAACTTAGTTCCTCGTAGGAATCTTGTCAGATGTTAACCATGAAGCAGGATGGACTTGGGCAGGTCGGGGGTGGTGGGGGTGGTTTGGGTGGCGATAACTACTGACTCTTTATTCACTCCCTGGTATGCAACTATACAATTCACTTCTTGGTGTAAATATATATATATATATATATATATATATATATATATATATATATATTGCCACGTCATATCTGACCACGTACATCTGCCAATGCAAACCCACCCAGAACCTTATAGAAACTGAGAGTGTATATAAGCCCCTGATTTCCTACAAACGGGGCTCAGCCTTTGGATGCGAATCTGCCTTGTCAGCACTGGTGCAATAAACCTGCTTCTTGTTAGCACTGATGTCTAAGGTTCCTTTATGCCATAGAACATGGGGACTATACCTGATGGGAGAAATCACATACCATTCAAAAATTAACAAAGATGGAAGAATATTAATTATTAAAAAAAAACTGCACACGTGCATCTATTACAGACTTCCTAAAAGTGACTCAGTGACAATTCCTTACCATCACAGCCACTAATTAATGAAAGGAGCTTATGCTACATAAATTCTCAAAGATTGTCAGAGCCAGTGTCTCTGGACGGGTTAGGGAGAAGCAGCAAGTAAGAAGCAGCAGCATCTAGAAACCTAGGGCACTCAAAGACATATCAGGTTGTGTGTTAGGTGGTTAGATAGCCTACAGGCAGGAAGGTATGTGACTCTCCTCTATACAACTATGACCTCTGATCGGTTTCCTCTTCCATAAAATGGAAATCATAACACTGACACTGTAAGGTTATTGTGAGGATTAAGGGTCATCAAGCCAGTCAACTATGTCACCAGAAACAAAGCATATGCTCAATAAAACTAATACCTATCCTCATTGTGTTCTTCAGCCACAGCAGCAAGGCCAAGGTTTACAAGAGAAATGACTTTACCTAAACAATGAACGTTTTCTGTATCTATGCTCAACTTTATTTTGCTAGTCAAGTTGGTCTTGTTTGAACCTAACATTTCAAGTGATTGATTCTGGCACAGTAATAAGGTTACCGTAGAGTTGCAATTTCATGGTTTGAACTGAGCTCACCTGGGGGTGGGGGCACGGGGTGAGTCATTCTCAAGTCCCCTTGCTTACAATGTCTGAACACACAATCTGATTATGGCATTTAACTTTGTCTTAGAAAAGCTGCATCTTCTTTTCCCCCAAACAAGCAATCAGGCCCTAGACACATGTATCTCCTCTTCAAGAAATTTCTTTTGCTCCTTTTGGGTGGTAAAATTTGATGGAGGATAGGAAAATAAGTAAAGCTCAATACTAAGTGTTGTCTTCTGAACTTGTTTGTCATTGAACTTCACTGTAAAGTTCTGGTTTAGTTCAGATTAACCTACTCTGGACAATTCCACATGAAACATTTCTTTTTTAATTCATTGCTGAGAATCAGCTTTTTAAATTCATTTCTTTTTTAATTCATTGCTGAGAATGGGCTTTTTAAATTCATTTCTTTTTAAATCATTGTTTTGTATATCCACCTTTCTGACAGCAATAATGTAAGTGATAACTGACTGTGATTCCCTTTTTGTCTGGCTACAAGAAAATGAGCTGCTGCATTAAAATTAGCTGCCTCTCTTTGACACCTATTTTCTCTTGTTTTATTGGACATTTTTAAATCTGTCTCAAATTTTTGAAAGTCAGGAAGTATAATTTTTTAGTAAATTTTAACCAAGTTGTACTCATTTCTCAACTACCATCTACAAACTCAAAAAGGCCTTCATAGCTTTCTATTGCTTGACAAAAATCCTGAGGATATTTCCATGTGTTTCCACATATTGCCCCCTAATTTGTTCCAGCTGCTTGGTTAAGCTTCAGGTTCTGGAAGTCACTGGGTCACAGAGGCTCAGGGACGTGGTGGAAACTAGGGACTATTACAATAAATTCCCCATAAATTTTAAGAAAGGAAATAATCATCATTCCCATTGAATTATTCCCATAGAAGAAATTAAACTCGAGCTAACATAGGACCCGAGAAGATAATTTCTCCAGCCCTGATTTGAAAAATGGGCAGTTCTGGAAAAAATCAAGCAGGAGTTAAATCAGTGAATCAAAGCTATTGTTCCAGAAATTATATTCAAATAAAGGGAGCAGTTTAAATCTGAGAGCTCTGTTTGTGATGCAAATCAATGGGGAAAAAAATACTTCTATTTAACAAGCCAGTGCACTTCTGCAGAGCACACATATTGTTTACCACTTTACATCTTTTCTGATGGAGCGATAGAAGACGAAGCCATGCATGGAATAACCAGCTCTGACACTGTTCATTTTTCTTCAACTGTAGGTAATTATCCTGTGTAATTCTCCTATGCATACATTAAAACTGCATGAGTTAACAATGATCTTGTTTTCGTACATTCAGTAATTAAAACAAAATTGATCAAGGGACACTTTACATGTGGGTATGTATTAGACAACAGTCCTTACAAAGGAAAGGAATGATGCTTTTTTCTCTCAAGTTTGCTTTTTCCAAATTTCCCTCCCCTTTTGGGGAGTTGTTGAGATCTCCCCGACCAGTGAGGGGCAGCCCTTTTGCAATGAGGAAGGAGAAGGTTTATACTGATATGCTGTCACCTATCAGGATGCCTGGCTTACTCTGAGGAAAAGTGCCTGTTTCATTTCTCATGATAGGCACCTTTGCAGACACACTACTTACTTAGCTGGAATAATGAATCTTCTGGCTGAATAATGTGAAAAAAAATTGTCATAGGGTCCCAATGGTCTCATTAATGCCTGATATCAACTGCGAACCTCATTGAAAAATGCCTGGACTGTCTGAATATTGAGCTGCTAAGCTGAGTGATTTGGTGGCTGCATTGCGGGGGTCTTTACACCCATAGACATGGCCCAGGTTTAAAGCTGTGCTCTGCCCTTACTAATTTTGCTGGGTCTTGGTTCTCTCATCTCTAAACTGGAAATGATAATAGCAATTACAGGTTACAGTCAGGACTCACTGAATAAATACATGTGTCTGGCATATTGAAGATGCTATTAAATGATAGCTATTGTTATTATATAAACAAGTTTTTATTTAGATTGGGTGTTTTCTACGTAAAAGGGGTTGGATATTAACATGCAATATGAGATATATGTGCACATCTCTGTAATTCAGAATTTGCATTTCTTTTTAAAAACTGCACTGATGGATGACTCCTCTCAGCCCCCGCACCTCTGGTCTACACCCCATTTCTATGCAATGAATCACTCACTCACTCACTCACTCACTCACTCACTCACTCACTGAATAAAAACTGCACTAACTTCAGACTTCTCTGTGCCCAGGAAGGTCTCACCTCTGTGCCTGAATCTGGGATCACATGGTTTACTTAAAGGGAGGAGAAGCATGGAAGGTTGTTTTGTTGTGTATAGAATCGTGCAAAGTGGAGCTGGGCTTATTTCCCCCATATAGACTGCAACGGAAGGAGGCTAGTTTCCTAAATGAAAACTACCCATTCCCGTAGTGTGGTTTCTTCGGTACCTTTACCTTGAGAACTGGATATTCACATGCATGAAAACATCCTGAGTTAATGTAGCCCCTTAGCTGCTTCTTGCTTTGGCTATTTTCTTCTATCAGTGGGGAAAGAGCCATTTTGCTACAATCAGGGAGCCAAAAAAAACACAAAAAACCTACATCTGGAAAATATCTTAATGTTCCTTACCCGCACAATGAGGATCTTAAAAAAAAAAAAAAAAAAAAAAAAAAGAACCCTTGAAAAAGAAACACCACGTGCTGCGTCTATCCTATTTTAGGCCAAAGACCATTCTGACAAAACTCAAAAGGGCAAAACTGGGGGGGGGGGGGTAGAGGAGGAGGAGGGATGTCATGGGAACCTGAAAAGGGAGCAGCTCCTGACCTTTCTCATGTCGTTAGAGAAGCAGGTTTCCACTTGCAAAATAAAGCATCAAATTGAGATCTTTAATCAGGTAATAAGAGAAAATAGTTATATTTCAGGCTCCCAATGAAGTTGGCTTTAAATAGGCCATATTTGGTGATTGCAGGCAGCAGGCAGGCAGAAGCAGTTATCCCTCCTTCTCTTGTACTTAGTTCTTGCTGCCTGGCCCAAGTGGGTGGACATCCTGGGGTGGAGAGACCCCAGATGAGGAGCGAGAACAGCTCATCACCAGCCTCTTACGCATACTAGCACCGTGATCGTGGACAAGCCAGTTAAACCTTTTGTTTCTTTCCTAATATGTGAAAACAAGGACATTCATGTTAGTCCTGCCTCCATCACAGGATTTAAATCCCAGGATTCTGTGGTTTAAATGGGACAATGGATTTGAAAACTACAAAACTCCGCAGCAATATGTTGCTACTACTTAGACTAATACGTCATTATGTCCTTGAACTTGTTACATACTTAAGTATAGTATGTTCCCTTGAAACTTAACCTTGAATCTCAGGCATGTAAAACTTAGGGATCAAGGAAGTGTGCAGAAAATGGGACAGAAAAAACACCACCACAGTCAGGCTGTGGTGCCACCATAGCCACATGCCCTTCAGAGACCACGACACTGACTAATCCCAGTTACAAATCTCTTTTGCTCCATTTCCTCAGTGGGTCCTCAGCTGAGGATTCCTCCCATGGTAAAGGTCTTTATCATCTCTATTTGCCCCACTGAGACAGTTCTACTCAATTATTGTTTTGGAGGTAACAATGGCTTACCACACTGTGTATGTTTCAAGTATACAACTTCACACCTTCACATCAATGTCACATCACGTCCGGAACCAAAAGTCTAGCTAGCACCCACCCCCATGCAATCCACCCTCTGTCCATGGCTTCACCCACCCCCCCAATTCCTTCCCTGTAGGTAACCACCCTTCTGTTATCAGAATCTAGGGATTTGTTGCTCAGCTTGTTTCCTTTGCTCTTTAACCTTCTACATAAGAGTGAAATCACAGGATATTTATCTTTCTCCTTCTGACTTACTTCTCTTAGCAGGAGCCCCTCAAGGTCCACTCATGTCTCTAACAGCAAGATTTGTTTTTTTTTTTAAGATTTTATTTTTTTTTTTTTTTTTTTTTTTTTTTTAAATAGAGGCATGTTTTATTTATTTATTTGTTTGTTTGTTTTGTTTGTACATGCACTGGGTACAGTCAGAAGCGCGGGAGGGTGAGAGAATTCACCAGAGCCAGAGCGGGGAGCAGAGCAGGCAGAAGGACCGAAGTACACTGCTGAGGGGAGCAGCGGGCGGCAGGAGAGGTCTGCGCGCCATGTGGGACCCTCCTCCGGTGACCGGGGAGCAGCCGGGGATCGAACCGGCGCCGCAGAGGCCGCGGGCAGCTTCGCAACCCAGCGCTCAACCGCTGCGCCACCGGGGAGGCCCTTTTTTTTTAAGATTTTAAAAATTTATTTATGCATACAAGAACTGGGGTATGGGGGGGGGGTTGACAGGATTCACCAGAGACAGAGTGGGGAACAGAAAAGGGAGATTGACCAAAATACATTGCTGAGGAGAGCAGTGGGTGAGTCAGGAGAGGTCTGCTGCACCATGTGGGGTAGCTCCCTGGTCGGGGATCGAACTCATGGTGCAGTGGCTGCAGACAGCTTCATGGCTGCATCTCAACCCCTTGCACCACCAAGGAGGCCCGATTTCATCCTTTTTAAATAGCTGAGTAGAGACAGTTCTACTCAGATTTTTTACTGCTTATTTACGCTACCAATTCTACTCTCCTAAATCCTCCCCCCAACAAGTCAACCATAATAGGTGACAGTTGCTTTTCATAGCTATTTTAAAAATGAGTTTCTTAGGTGGATATTCTACAAGAGGGGAAGATAGATTTTAGATTTAGTTATGCTATTACTGACAGCTGTCATTTATTTACCTCACAGTGAAGAAATTTGATAGGAACCACAGGAGAATGTGATTTTAATCGACCTTTTTCCTGCATCTGCTGTATGGGCCAACCCAGTTATTTACTGTCATGTGACAAATCTTCTCCCTAAATATGGTGATTCCCAAATAACACCATGAGTCAGGAATTGGGAAGGGCCCTTGCTCAATCGCTCATGCAAACAGATGGTGGCCAGACATGGAACACTAGAGACTGGAGGAGCCAGGAACTGTTCAGGCATCTATCTCTGTTCTGGTGGTCTCAGGCTTCTTCCTGTGGTCGAATACTTTTGGCTTCCTCATAACATGGCAGCCTCAGGAGAGTCAAACAGCTTACAAGGCAACCGAGGGCGTCCAGAGCTAGTGGTCCAGCCAATAAGGTCCAAGTTGAGTTATCCTCTATGATGTAGCCTTGGAAATCACATTCTCTTTTGGTTATGAAAGTCATAGTTTTGCTGGGCAGGAGCAGAGATCTCACTTCTCATGTTGTGGGAAGAGCATGTGAGGTGTGACACGCTGCTGGGGTCCTCTTTGGAAAACATAATCTCCCATAAGGATTGACTAAATAGTGAAGAGTTAAGCTACAGAATGCCAACATTAGTCCCTGATACTAATATTCACATACAATGTCTCCTTTTTTTTTTTTTTAATTTTCTAGAGGCATGTCTTATTTATTTATTTATTATTTGTTTGTTTGTTTTGGTTTATACATGCACTGGGTACAGTCAGAAGCGCGGGAGGGTGAGAGAACTCACCAGAGCCAGAGCGGGGAGCAGAGCAGGCAGAAGGACCAAAGTACACTGCTGAGGGGAGCAGCGGGCGGCAGGAGAGGTCTGCGCGCCATGTGGGACCCTCCTCCGGTGGCCGGGGAGCAGCCGGGGATCGAACCAGCGCCGCAGAGGCCGCGGGCAGCTTCGCAACCCAGCGCTCCTTAATCCCACCCTGCAAGCAGATCTAATAGATCAGATAGTAACTTCTGCTATGATGCCTTCTCTTCCCCACGCCCTTGTGCCCTAATGACTTAAAGCTTCTGAAACTTCCTGAAAATCTCAAGCATCCACTTCTGTTCTGCCACATGCCACCATCCCTCAGGACAGGAACGTGGCATACACACCTGTGGCTCCCAGGCGCCCTAGGACTTCTATGGCAGCTGCACTGGATGTACATGATTCCAGTCATTCAAGGTCACTCCAGCCCCTTCTTGGGATGTCTTTTTGTCCCCACGCTGGGAAAATGAAAGCAACACTTCCCAGAGTTCCCTACAGTCAGGATTCTGCATGGGATGTGGGCCCTTCACCCAATGCACTTGCACAGGATTTGACGGCAAAAGCAATGGGGATTGTGCATTTCCATTTCCTGTGACTGAGATGACAAACTGCTACAAATGTGAGGGTTTAAGATGACGCACATTTATTATCTTACAGAGTCATAGGGCAGAAGTCCAAGATGGGT
This sequence comes from Talpa occidentalis, assembly GCF_014898055.3. Lineage (NCBI taxonomy): Eukaryota > Metazoa > Chordata > Mammalia > Eulipotyphla > Talpidae > Talpa > Talpa occidentalis. Next base: position 14,027,377 of record NW_023602073.1, read on the forward strand.
CTCGCTGGACTAAAATCAAGTGTCTGTGTCTCTTCTAGGACTCTAGAGGAAAATTCATTTCCTTGTTTTTTTCCCTACCTCCCAGCAGTCACCCATATTCTTTCTCTTGTGACCCTTTGCTCCATCTTCAAAGCTTGCAGTATTTTACTCCTCGAGCCCATCTTCCATAGTCACATGACCACAGCTGGAAGCTTCCATGTTTTTAAGGGATGATGTTGACTGGACCCACCTGCACAATCCAGGATCATCTCAAGATGCCTGACCTGATCATATCCACAAAGTCCCTTTTGCCATGTAAAGTAACATAACCATAGGTCCCAGGGATTAAGGCATAGGTACCTCTGTGGGTGGGTGGACCCATTATCTTGCCCACTGTGCTATAGTTCTGTTTCTTCTATTGTCACTACAGCAGCCACCTTCGGGATCAGCCTGGTTTTTCTGGGGTGACTTCCTGGCTGGCCATTTCTTGACGATGGCATGGCAGTCTCATTCTGGAGGCAGTAGCTTCTGAAGTCAGTAGGTGACCTTCTTGACTACTGACCAGGCAATGGCCCCATTAGTGGCCATTCAATAATTCTGTAAGTGATTTTATTTTACATCTTTTCTGCTGAGTGGATTCTTTTGTCTGCAACGATGCATGTTCTCAATGTTATATCCCTGTGTGTTCATGCCTCTCTTTTCAAAGCTCCACTTACTTCTGAGAATGAAACATTGTCAAGACTACACTAAATTAGATCAGAACTTGGGGAAAGAGATGGATCATTTTTAAGTGGTTAAAATGCAACTACTGATCTCATAAACTTAAAGTATGGTGTTGCCATTCAAGAGTCACTAGTTGGCAGTTATCCTGGAACCATCATTTATAGTAGCTAATCTTGAACCTCCACATAGCAATAGGGCACCTATGTGTCACATTAAGTAGAAGACAGACTGTCATAGTCAGGGCCAAGACCAGGTCACTGCAGGCCTTCATCTGCAGCAGAAAGTGGGGAAGTCAAATGCCATACTGGGAATAACCTCTTGGGGTTGAACTAGCTCCAGAAAACTGTTGCTTTGCATTTATTCCTATTAGAAGAAGAAAAAAATCGCATGTGTTTGTGTTCATCAGCACTGCTTCTGTATTTGTAAGGTACCCTCCCTCCTCCTGCCCATGCTTCCCTTCCAGAAGTCCTTCTAGAGGACAATGGCAGAAGGAGACAAATTTGGAGAGAATGGAGTCTTTGTTCATTCCGTTCCTTCCTGAACAATTCACTTGAAAAGGAAGAGATCAATTTCAAGGCTCCAGAAGAAGGCCAACAGTGCCAAATCCACAAGATAAGTGACATATACAAGTAAGTTACAAGACACTTTTTCTGTAGATACTTTGTTCTGGGTCTGGGCCTTGCCAACCTTGTTTGAGTAGCAGCATCATTATTAATAGCCTCGTTTCACAATCGTTCCCTTCTGACTTGCCTTGCCAGGCATACCTCTTCGTTGTCCCGAACTTTCTTACCTTTAGTTTTAAATTTAGGTCACAGGCAGTTAGTGAATGTGTGATGCCTACCATTTGCCAGGCAGCATGTAAGCACTGAGGATACAGCAAGGAAAAAACAAACCCTCTGCGCCCTCAAGGAGCTTACAATCTGGCCCAATCTTCCTGTCTGGTAAGTCTTCCTTACCTCTTCCCTTCCATTTTTCTGTAATCTTACAGCAGACACATGAGTGAAATCTTCCATGAGTGCTCCAAACACAGCCTGCTGCCCCTTCCTCTGACTTCCCATTGCCTTGATTTCTAGGGTAACCATGAAACTTCTGGTCAAAGCAAAAGACTTCCGAGTGAGAGATGTTCTTTATAATTATTTTGCAGCCACAGATGTCTACAAAGCAAACCAAGACATATGGCTCACACACTATCCAACACAGCTGGCTTACTCCTGCTTCTCTTCCAGGCTATGCACTTCCTAGAAGGTATAATCAATATCTTTTACTTTTATATTGAGTGAAAACCCTAACTTTGGCCAGATCCCAGAATAGTTGCTCAGTAAGTTGGAAAAAAAAAAGAGTAGTACTTCCCTAAATGATATAGCTCCACAGATTTGGACTTCAAATCCATCTCACAAATAAAAATGATTATTAATCACCTATTATCTTTTAGAATGATAACCAGTGTGAAAAACATTTCCCCAGCAGAAGTCTCCTCCCTTCTTGGGGTGGCAGAAAGATCGTTTTGATCTTATAGAACACGGCATAAAAATGATCTACCTCATTTGCTTTCACTGTTGGAAAAAAATCTAATTTCCTTTTTAATTAGTGTAATGAACGCATGAAAACATTCACCTCCGCACAGTACTCATCATGTAAGCAGTGCACAATAAAATTAATTGGAGTGGCTTCTTTTGGTGATGGTGTCTGGGAACCCCAGCTTTGAGGGAACCCCAGCATCGGGTCTCTTGTAAAGTAATCCTTTCTCCATAGCCAGCCACATTCTGAAAAAACATCATTTTGCAAGAACATTTCCAAACAAAATGGGATGAGTAGTCAGTGACCAAAAAACCTTGGCCATTAACTCAGCGGGAAACTTGGCCTCAGAGAGGAAATTCAAAGGAGGAAGCGGACATGTGGGTGTCTTAATAAAATTCATTCAAGATACATGTGTGGGCTTGAGGGCTCCCAGCGTGCACAAAGGTGAGGTTTTCATTTGCAGGGGAAAACGTGGCGAGAAAGGGCCCATAAGGCTAGGATTTCCAAAGCAGAGAGAAATGTAGCCAAAGGAAGGTTCCTTCCAGAAGAAATGGCACATACTCATAATTGTTTTCCTTTCCTGAACAGATCTTTCTAATAATCACATTGCGGGCTGTTTACATGACAACTGCTTTACAACACCATTGCACATCTAGGTTTGCCTTTGGGGAACCAATTAGACGCTGCTGGCTTATCTGTCCCTCCTCTCCCCACCCCCAGCCTCCATTCCCTTGCTCCATTGTCTGTTTTCAGCTGGTATTCTTTTCTGGTTGAATGACCACAAACACAAGCTGTCTATCTCCTCCAGCTCATGGAGTTCAACTTGGCAGATGAAAATAACCTTGGTAAAGGAGCTGTTCACAAGCACCAGTCCCTGCTCGCAGTCATCAGGGCAGAGGAAGCCCAAGTGGAAAGTCAAATTGGCCACTGCCCTGAGGAGCATCCATTATGTGGGGGGAAAAAAAGGACTTTCACTTGTAGCACCACTTCCTCCCAAGGAGAGCCAAAAACTGGTTTTAGACTCCTGACTTCTTTTCAGAATGAAAACAAGACCGTTTTTTATCCTTCCCACAACCCCTCCCAACCCAGCCCACTGAATGCAGTGAACAGTAAAATAAAACACTGATTTGCAAGCTCTTCAACCCAAGGCACCCTTTGCATGACCTGGCCATTTAATACGAAAAATGCAAGCTGTGCAGCTCACCCTCAACTACTGTCTTTGTCTGAGTTCTAGTATCTTGACACCCAGTGATGAGTTAAACTGTGAGTTAAAACAAAATACAGCAGGGCAGTGACTTGGTTACATTCAGAAGGAACATGAGGTTGGTATCACAGCTGGGCTGTGGGGTTTTGCTATAGTAGAGATGCTTCCATTTTAGCAACCTCAGATTTAGGGTAGGACACCTGGCAGGCATTGGCAGGACCCCAAGTCGATGGACTCCATTGCTGAAGAGTAGAATCTTCGTGTGAGTTTAGTTATGAGCATCATAGACATATACATCTCTTCCCCAGCCCCTTGGCTTCTCCAGGACATCTTTGAAAGGGCCTGGTCCCTTCTCTGCTGAAAATAATTTTACTTTGTAGTCAATAAAAGGAAGGAGAGTCAATTTTGGAATTTGTGCCTGAATACTCAGAATTCTATGCAAGTCCCTCCTCCATGCTTTCAGTTTTTCCTCACTTTAGTTTGGTGTTTATTTATTATGAAGAAAAAGTATTCAAAACAAAAATCTCACATTGGCTGGTCAGGGGGAGAGAGAAGCAACACAATTGGGGGTCTCTTAGAGAAAACATCACATGCAGTATGTTTTGACTAAATAGATTCTCCAGTTGGCCAGATGTTTGGATGCAGCAGATTTTTGGAATGACAAATGCATTGCCTTCCTGGGAAGAGGCATGATTTGGGAGTACCTCAGTGAAGAGGCAGCAGGGCATAGGGAGCTGAGCGGGGAGCAAAAAGTAAGGAGGAGGGAGACCCTTTCTTCTAGCTGCTATGACCCCAAGGAGACACACCCCTGCAATTTGTTCCTAAAGAAGGAGCTAGCTACTGGTCGCTTCCTAATTAACCACTGGAGAATAGTCTGGTGATGTCAGTTCTTGGAGAGTTCACAGCTGACACCCCCCTGCTTGTGACAGCAGCTAAAACAGCTTGATGGAGACCCAGTGGAGGTAGATGGTGGGTGTCGGTGGGCAAATGCAGAAAGGGTGTTCCAGAAAGACTGTAGGAGCCAGAGGAAAAAGGGAAATAAGCAAATAGAAAGAGTGGAGTGGGCTGGAAGGAGAGGGCAATCCCTACAGCCAGAGAAACCTAACAGAAGCCAGGGAGGAAACGACTAGGTGTCAGATAACAAAGGGGCAAATGCTCCCATATAAAAGCTGCCCGTCTGATATCAAGGATTCAAGCACCAATTCTTTGGCAAAGGGATAAATGATTCCTCACAGCCTGACAACTTCGACCACGTGCATGGATATGAGCTGCAGGGAAAGACAGCTCCAGGGGAGAAAGACAGCTCCAGCAAGCTGCTAGGACAATCGTGACTGTGATTGTTTCCCCCCCATACAAGCTTAAACACTTCCTCTCAATGATTCAAGCACCCTGTAGGTGTGGGCAGGGATAAGAACCTTTGTTGCTGCCGATCACCTTTCTGGTTTTATTCACCTCCTCACCCGCTTCCCCCAACAGAACCCGCCTGGCTTTCTACTCGCTTTCTAGCTCTTGGGGCAGCTGTCACCTCGCACCGGGGGGACCTGCACGGGGCTCCCGCCACCTTAACCTCTGGGTGGCTGCTGACGGTCTAATTTCAAATCACACCTAGTCGCTTCTAAACCGAGGTTCCTTATTGTCCCCCCAACCTTGGGGTGTGGGGTGGGGGAATATCCGGTTATAGTTTCACTGAAATCAATTTGCAGATTCTTCCCTTATGCAGATGCTCCCCCAAGCCACAGAAACTTGCAGGGGTGCTCCTGTTCTCCAGGGCATCGCCCTACCCCCCATCTTGCCAGGCACAGGTCGGCATCAAGGCAACACAGCCGCCCCTCCTCCCGATTCCAATTTGGAATTCAGGAGACACGGTGGTGAAGAGGCTGATTCACAGCCAGGCTCAATCTGAGCAGCCGGAGAGCAAGTTAACACCCCGGAGACCTCGACCCCAGCCTTGACTGGTCTCCCCAAAGGCGCCGATAGTACCGGAAATCGTTTATGGCCGCGGGCCACCCCGGACCCCCAACCCGACGGCGCGCGCGCCTCCTACCCTCGCTTGTCCGGCCACAAGCGCCCGCGCCCCAGAAATGCCCGAGCCCCGGGCACCGCCGCGGGCCCCTCATCACCCCTGAACTTTCCTGGGTATCCCTCAATTCTGCCCACAAAAGCACGTGTGCCCCTTCCATTCGGCAACTTCGCGTCTCTCGGCGGTGGGCATCAGACACCCGGGCGCTCCGGGCCGGACGCAGCCCAGGACGCCCGGTTCCGACCGCTCCAGAACCTTGCAGCGCGCCTTCCAGCCGAGGACACAGACCTCAGCCCGGCTGGATAAAAGCAGAAGGAAAAAGGAGCCAATAAAAAGGTGCACATACCTAAAGACGAAGGCTTCTGGGCATGACAGGCGGACGCCCGGGCTTTGGCATTTAAAGCCTCGGTGCCAAGGCACTGCCCGGGGCTGCGCGCACCTCCGGCTCTGCAGACAGCCTGGGCTCGCTCCCTTGAGTGAAGGGACAAAGGGCCCCACCGTCGAGCCCCGGCGCCCTCCCGGGTCGGCGCGCAGCAGCGGCGGCGCGGGCGAAGGTGCGGGGCTGGCGCGCGCGAGGGTGGCGGAGCGCGCAGCGAGCTCGGCGGGGCGCGCGGGGCGGGCGCGCGGGCGGGGCAGGGGCGCGGCCGGCGGGGGCGCGTCACGGGGCGGGGCGGGGCGGGGCGGGGCGGCGGGGCCAGCTGGTGGACAGTTACTTCGGTCCCACTCCGCGAGGCTGCGCTTGGGGGTCGGCCTCCGGCTGATCGCAGGCGCGCGGGGCTCCTTGGCATTTGCTAGTGGGGAGGCTTCGGAACCCGCGCCCGAGAGCGAGCCGGGTTGGTTGAGAGCTTTGGACGGCGAGGGCGGGGGAAAGGCCAGGCTTTGGGGAGTGCAATAGAGGCTGTGCAATGGGAACAATGCAGGCTTCGCGCGTGTGTGTGTGTGTGTGTGTGTGTGTGTGTGTGTGCCCACGGTTGGAAAGCCCTCCCTCACCCCCCCGGGGAGATGGCTGCTTTGTGTGGGCACACCCCTGACACCTCTAGGGCATGTTGAGTAGAGAGATTTTTTTTTTGAGATTTATTTATTTATACAAGTATTGGGGTACAGGCCAGAGGCATGGGAGGGTGAGAGAATTCACCAGAGACAGAGCAGGGAGCAGAACAGGCAGACTGATGAAATACACTGCTGAGGGGAGCAGCGGGCCAGACTGGAGAGGTCTGCCTCGCTATGTGGGAATCTCCCTGGCCGGCCAGGAATCGAACCAGCGCTGCAGAGGCTGCAGACAGCTTCACAGCGCTGCGCTCAACCCGCTGCGCCACCGGGGAGGCCCAGAGACATCTTAATGATTGGGGAGAAGCTGAGTTATTTTTGTTTTTTGGTGCATTTAGACTATTGGTGAAACTGTAGAGACGTGTGGATCTGTCTCATAGACAAAAACATCCCATAAAAGTCTTTTGAAGTAGAAACTAAATGAGATCTGGCAGCTACAACATTTTTCTACATCCCAGAAATAAAATTTCTGCCTCCTTTCTTAAATAGGGAATCCTTGCTCTGCCTTGGTTTCCTTACTTGTAAGGCCATCACACTGAATAATTTCTGTATTTAGAACATGTTTAAATAGAATGATGCTGCCAGGTGCATTTCTTCCCTCTCCCCAGCTTAATATTCAATCCCTTCATGAGGGAATTAATAAAAATCAATGCACTTAGACAAGCCCCATACAGGGAACAGCCTAGGAGACCGTGTCGACACTGGAAAGACACACATCAATCATATCCTAACCCACCCACAACACAATAGGAGCAGAGTGAACTTGATCCATAGACAGACCACTGAAGTGCAAGCACTGGTCACTGATTCTGTCCCTGAGACCATGAAGGGTGTCCGAATAGCACCTTGACATTCCAAGTCCTTCCTAACAGTTGGATTTTTCCAGACACTTGTCTCCCTCTGCCCTTCTTCCAAGTTACAAAATAGTTTCTGACAGCATTGTCTTCCCATGTAAACATCCCTTTGGAGAAGAAAATGTGTGGACCACATGACATGAACAGTCTTGTCCGCCTGGCAGACTATTCTTTGTATGTCTTCAACATGGGTATTCTGGTTAGTATACAAATCCCTAGCTAGTTGCCTTGACCTGAGTCAAATTTTACAAACCTACTCACTACTGTTTTTCAACTTGCTTCCTCTAGCCTCCAGTTATTACTCCCATTTCATGGATGGAGAAATCAGGATTCCAGAGAGTTAAAGTGACGACTTGTCTAAGGTGACACAATTTAATTAACTTTAGATACACATACCTGTGTTGGGGCACCTGCAAAATGTGGGCTATGGTGGGCTGACTATCCTTTCTGTCCTAATCCTTCCAGTTCATCCCTGTTGGATCCCCAGGTCTCCAGGGTTACTTTATCTCCATTCTCCATCCTCACTTCCTTTTACCTCTGTGATGATTCTCCAGTCCTTTCCAGGCTAAATAAACTCGATATGGATGGTGGGAGATCTGCACCGTCACAAATCTCCCAAATACCACTTTGCCTCTTGGCAGCTACTAAAATGATCATAAAGAAAATTGCTTTTGAAACACTCATTCATAGACTCAGTCTCTATGGAGAACAGGGGAAAGGTAGGAGGTAAAAGAAAGAGCACTAAATGGAGGATCAAAGACTACAAGCTAAATGGAGATGAAAACATTAACAGTGTGGGAGTTGAATGATATTGTTTAAGACAATGGTAAAACAGATGACAAGCCAAAGTAGGGTTCTAAGTCAAATGATTGCCTCCTCGCCTTCCATCCCCCAAATAGGCAAAACCAGAGAGGATGAAACCTCCCCTTGAAAATAGATTTGGGGTCTCCCCCGGTGGCGCAGAGGTTGAGCGCTGGGCTGTAAAGCTGCCCACAGCTTCTGCAGCGCCGGTTTGACTGCCGGCTGCTGGCGTGGGTCCCACATGGCGCGCAGACCTCTCCTGCCACACCCGCTGCTCCCCTCAGCAGTGTACTTCGTCAGTCTGCCTGTTTTGCTCCCCACTCTGGCTCTGGTGAATCCTCTCACCCTCCCACGCTTCTGACTTTATCCAGTGCTTGTATAAATAAATAAATAAATCTTAAAAAAAAGAAAAGAAAAGAAAATAGATTTGGGGCAAGTAAAAGGATAGACAGTTCTAATGGTAACCCCTTCAGAGGACTAATGGAGTTCTAGGAATGATGTGCAAATAAATACTTTGATGGACTTTCAACTTCTACTTTCAGCTTCACTCATCCATTCATCCATTCATTCATGGCTTTAAGTCATGTTCATATGCCAAAGATTCCCAGATTTACATTTCCAAACAGAATTCTCTTCTAAGCTCAGACATTTGAAGTATCCATCTAAAAATTCCGGTTAATTTGTAGGTCCATTTTCAATTCTTTTCTGTATGCACCAGACCTGGTGCTTCCTTGTATTTAACCATCTCAATATCCAGCCAGAGTCTAGAAGCCAGAAATCTCTAGCCAATGCTGATTCTTTCCTTTACCTCCCACAGTCAATTCATTAGCAAAACCTGCTGATTTGTCTCTGAGACAAATCCTTCCCTAAAATCCTTCATATCTTATCTGTATTCCTGGCCTCCACCCTGCCCTTCCCTGAAACCCATTCTCCCCAACTTTAAGCTGGTTCAAAGCAGGTCTTCAAGGCTTCCTGACTCTTGATAATTCACACCCTGGTGTAATCCCTTCTCCCCTGGTGTAATCCACACTCCATGAGTGTGGCCTGGTTTAGAGATTTACTTCTAACCAATAGGCTATGTGATGAGATTGTGGTTGATTAGTTCATAGAATATTTTGCCTTCTCTCTTGTCTGTTGACTCCCTTGCGGGCTTTGATGAAGCAAGCTGCCTTTTTTAAAAAGCTTATATGATGAAGAACTTAGGCACACCCTGCATCCCAAAACATTGAATCCTGCCAATGATTAAGTGAGCTTGAAAGTGTATTTTTTCTCATTCAAGCTTTCTGATGAGATCCCAGTCCTGGTTGATGACTTCATTGTGGCCTCAGGATAAATCTGAAGCTAAACTATGCCCACAGATCCATTAAAAGAAACATGTTTTATTTTAAATGGTTACATTTGTGACACTTTGTTAAGTGGCAATAGATAACTAATACAGGAAGAGTAACCTTTTAAAAGATATATCATGCTGTGGTTACTCTTTGGCATACAACCCTGCATTGGCGGCTCATTATTATAGAATAAAATCTATAAAATCCTAGCACAGACACTTTCTAGAGTCCAAAAGCTGCATGAGTGAGGCACCTGGTAACATAGGTCTTCACAAGGACATAATTCTTATTGGATTGTCTCATCCAAATCCCAGAGAAGTGAAATGCTTTGCCCCGGGGTATATAACCAAATAAAGAGTCCACACTGGAACTGAGGTCCCCTGGTGTTTAGTCCAAAGGTCTTCATAATAACCTCAAATCACAGTCTTTGCTGTGATCTCCCAAGTCTTTGTGCTTGGTTTATTTCTCCCTGTCCCTGCTCTGTCTGCTCTTCTTTTTAGGTCCCTACAATTGCCTAAATGGGATTCTTCTTACCCTAACACTTCACAATCAAAGCATTCAGAGATACCTTGGCTGAGCCCTTGTAACTTCATCCAGAGAAACAGGAAAGCCCAGAGCTTCTCAGGCACGGGAGTTGGGGACAGTATTGCCAACTCTGCTAGTATGAAACTTGATGTCACTTTCATACTAGTAGAAAGAAATGGTTCAGTCTAAAGGAGAAACACTTTAAAACAAGTCATTTCCCACTCCCCCTACCCCATGTGTCAGTCTTAATTGAAAACACTCCTGGAGGGGCCTCCCTGGTGGCGCAAGGGGTTAAGATGCAACCCATGAAGCTGTCTGCAGCCTCTGCAGTGCGAGTTCGATCCTTGGCCAGGAAGCTATACACATGGCTCAGCAGACCTCTCCTGGCTTGCCCACTGTTCCCCTCAGCAGTGTATTTCAGTGGATCTGGCTGTTCTGCTCTCCACTCTGTCTCTGGTGAATCCTCTCACCCCCTGCACCTCTGGTCTGTACCCCAGCTCTTGTATGCATAAAATAAATAAATCTTAAAAAAAAAAAAAAGAAAAAAGAAAACACTCCTGAATATAAATGGTAGCTGTTATTTCAATTCAGGTGCCAGGAACTCAGACCCAGGCAGGAGGCTCAGAGGGAAATATGAAAGTTGTGGAAGCTGCTTGGTGGTTAGGGCTTGGTGGTGAGGACAACCGTAAACAAGCGAAGTGGGTGTTATGAAAGAGGAAGTACCATGGGTGCTATGGGAACTGCAATTATTTTTGGTGCCATAAAACAGTGTGTTTGAACTTGAGTTGCACTCAGAATGGTCTCTTTCAGTAACTGAATTTTATCTTTTTTTCTATCATGGACGTTTTTAAAGGCCCTTTTTGGTTAGGGAACAGAATGGCCAAGCCGGTCTGATTGTTCTTTCAGCCATTCACCAACCCTATAAATATGCAATTCATTAGGAGAAAGCAGAAGAGGCCATAACCCAAATTTAGTTTCCTGATGTAGAGATGCAAGTATTTAATACAAAACTCAGATGTACCTGTGGCCATTAGGAAATGAAGCTGAAGCTCCGATGGGAAAGTCTCAGAATTTCAATGACATCGTCACCCTTGTCCATCTGCATTTCTAGACATTCTTTCTGTCCATGAGGCTTGGGGTGCTGGCTTCCACTCTTGGGCTAGTTGAGTAGTCTTTTTATTTTATTTTATTTTATTTTTTTTAAATAATAAATTTTATTTTTATATTCCCCATACAATTGCAGCCCCCCGGAGAGCTGTGTAGTTGAGTAGTCTTAGAGAGCAGTAGCCACATACACCTGAGGTTTAATGTCTCTTCCAAACCACGATGGAGAAAATCCATGTGGTTTGAAAATCCATGTGGTTTGAAGACAGGCAGACCGTCCTGTCCTCCTGACCTCCCTGTACAGGCATGTGGCCTCTCAAGTGCCTGGCTAAAGCGTGGCATGGTATGTTGCCAGTTTTAAGTTTCTCTCTTTCTCTCTCTCTCTTTTAAAAGATTTATTTATTTATGCATACCAGAACTGGGGTACAGGTCAGAGGTGTGGGGGTGAGAGGATTCACCAGAGACAGAGTGGGGAGCAGACAGGCAGACTGACTGAAATGTGCTGCTGAGGGGAGCAGGGGGCGAGTCACAAGAGGTCTGCTGTGCCATGTGGGTAGCTCCCTGGCCGGGGATTGAACTCGTGCTGCAGTGGCTGTGGATAGCTTCATAGGTTGCGCCTTAACCCCTTGTGCCATCAAGGAGGCCGTCTCTCTTTTCTGATGCTGTATTCTTACTCTTTTCCCCACCTCAAACTGGCACTCCTCTACTTAAAAGTGTCATTTGCTGCTTTGACCAATTTTTCTCTATTTCACTTTATTTTTAACTGTCTATTGTATAAAGTGCATGAGACTCACTCTGGAAAGGAGTTTTAAAATGCAGATTCCCCAGCCACCCACCTGTCCCATGCTAATTTAGTCGTCTTAAATAGCACATGGATGATTCTGGCTCAGTGGACTCAGATATACTTTGGTAAATACTGGCTTGAATAGGAGCAAAGAGGTGCCCAGCCTTCCTGGTACCATCGTGTGTCTCCAGAAGCCTTCCCAGCAGCACCCCAAACCCCTGAAATATGAGTATTGCATCCTGCTTCTTCCTACGAAGCTCACAGTCCAGGCAACAGCTTGGAAAGTGTTGTGGACTTCACATTGAGACATCTGTGTTTTATTGGTCCTGTTAATAGAAAACTCGGGGCAAATCTCAGCTTTGGTGTTCTCAGAGTTCTCACCTGTCAGATAACTAACTGGACTTCCAGGCTCTCTTTGGGCTCAAACATCAGACAATTACTGCTTCTATCTTTTTTTTCCCAGGTCATTTCCACTGCCTGGAAATTCTCTACTATCTTTTGTCTATCACTTTTTCTGATGTTTGGCTTTAAAAATCCTGCTTTGGGCCTCCCTGGTGGCACAAGGGGTTAAGCACAGCACTGTGAAGCTTTCTGCAGCCTCTGCAGCACAAGTTCGATCCTCCGGCCAGGGAGATACCCACATGGTGCAGCAGACCTCTCTGTCTAGCCTGCTGCTCCCCTCAGCAGTGTATTTCAGTCAGACTGCCTGTTCTGCTGCCCACTCTGTCTCTGATGAATCCTCTCACCCACCACACCTCTGGCCTGTACCCCAGTTCTTTGATTCATAAATAAATAAATCTTAAAAAAAAATCCTGCTTGGCCTGTCAAGCACTGATCAAACATTACCTCCATCATGAGGCCTCCCCTGCTCCCACTCACCCAACTCTGCTTGAGTCCTGTAAGCACCATGTCCCCTGAACATAGACCCAGTCCTGACCCTTCCTTCTGTCATAGATATTTGATATATGTCTCCTTGTTAATGTCTATGTTCCTTGCTGTTGGGAACTATGCTTAGTGCCAGTTACAGTACTGTAACCTCTATTCTTAAGGAATGCAGAATATAGTCAATCAGTGTCACCAAATGAGAATGATAGCCGGTGACATCCTTCCAGCCTTTGCCAACTTTTCCCTTGGAAAAACAATACAACAGGTCTGCATTATGGACATCAGAGCTGCACCTCCAGACGTGTGTTTCAACCTGACAAATGACAGCTGGGTCTTGCGCAGTGTTTTCTGAACTGCTGAGAGCAAGACCCCATTATCCTTTGCCCGTGTCTGGTGCCAATGATAAGGCCCTCAAGGGAGCAGACATCTCAGATTACTATTTCCTTACCATTGTCACATATATCTGTTAGCGCAGAAACGTGCTTGGCTAGTATCCTCGTGTGTCCTTGCAATGAATGTCCTCAATTTACTGAAATTTGGCCTGTGTATTCAGGCAATTATCACAAACCCTAAACTCCATTTCAACCCCCATTACCAGCTTTCATACAGTGACTACATGGGTAGAAAAGAGTGAGCAAAATTGAATAAAATCAAAAGTTGGTAGGAAATAAAATGTGCCTGAACAGCAGCAAATAATTCCCCTGTGCCTGGAAATTTGAGGCTACATTTCTCATACCTTATTATGACACATGTAGGGGTATTTTTCTGAAATGACATCATTTGAGCCAGAAGTTCCCAGATATTGGGTCCCATTTACACAATAACATAATCTAGACTAGACTTTTTATCTTTTGAAAACAATTATCATATGTTTATACATGTAATCTAGATTAGACCCCTTACATTTAAAAAATATTTTTAAATTTTTAAAAAATTTGACAAAATGAATGAATAGCTTGGGGGCCCATGAAAGCATCTTGAGAAACCTCAGGGCCCACAGACCACATTTAATGAAAACCTGACCTAGGCCGACAAGCAATATGGCAGAATATTGACTCCACTCTACAAATTCCTATAGCTACAAACCTTGTAAGGTAGAAGGCAAACAGGATAGATTTCATTCAACAAAATATTATTATACAAAGATATTAAAATGATTATGAAGTGATTCAAAATGAATGTGGACGTTATAGGAAACAGTATAAATGTAAATGTGTAAACACAATGGTAGCTACTTGAAATGTAGGCTTTTTTTTAAAAAAGGGGAGGCAACTTTATTTATTTTTTTTAATAACTTTTTTTTAGATTTATTTATTTATTTATACAAGCACTGGGTACAGTCAGATGTGCCAGGAGGTGGGGGGGGGGGGAGAGAATTCACCAGAGCCAGAGCAGGGAAGAGAACAGGCAGACTGATGAAGTACACTGCTGAGGGGAGCAGGGGGCACAGCAGGAGAGGTCTGTGCGCCATGTGGGACCCTCGCCTGTGGCCGGGGATTGAACCGACACTGCAGAGGCTGCGGGCAGCTTCGCAGCCCAGTGCTCAACTGCTGAGCCACTGGGGAGGCCCAACATGTAGGCTTTTTTGAAGGTTCTAAATTGATTTCACTTCATAATAAATCTCTCCCTTTTCTCCCATTGTAAGAAGAAATATAAACAATAACATAAATATAAATAAAAAGAAATATATTTATATAAAAATGTAAATACAAAAATATAAAATATAAAAATATAAAATATAAAAAATTGTTATTTAAAACAATTTAGTGGGATATAATTTGGGTATGCTTTAAAATGCACCCATTTAGGGCCTCCCCAGTGGCGCAGTGGTTGAGCGCTGGGTTGCAAAGGTGCCCGCAGCCTCTGCAGTGACGGTTCGATCACCGGCTACCAGGAGAGGGTCCCACATGGCGCGCAGACCTCTCCTGCCGCCCGCTGCTCCCCTCAGCAGTGTACTTGGGTCCTTCTGCCTGCTCTGCTCCCCGCTCTGGCTCTGGTGAATTCTCTCACCCTCCCGCGCTTCTGACTGTACCCAGTGCTTGTATAAATAAATAAATAAATCTTTAAAAACAAATAAAATGCACCCATTTAATTAACTAAATTTATTTATTTGCTTATTCATTTATTTATACATTAATTTTCTATTGTGACAACACTGGTTTACAATATGATTTAGGGAAAAAGGAGTGATTTGTCTGTAAGGTTCTCTGAGGTGATTTATTTCTGTTGTATTTACATTTTATCCCACATTGCCCCTTCTTGTTCTCGCTCTCTCTGCCTCCCTCTCTCTCTGCTTTGGGGGGGCCATGAAAGAACCACATCAAAGGCTGCCCTCCCTGGTATATCTATTGATAGTTGGGTTTGGCCAATGGAGAGCCCCAAAAGGAGATGGGAAAAAGGGGAGAGAATGAGGTCATGAATTCCTTAACTCATCCTTGTGATGTCACTTTGTGTCCCCCACATATCCCCGTGATGTCACCTCTGTGTCCCCCCACACTCCATGTCCCTCTTTAGGGGTCATCTGTGTGTAAATAAATTATTGTAATTGTAGTGAGCCATCAGTTTCCTAATAGTGCCCTGACTGATACCGTCAATAATTGCCTATGGATGAATTTTAAATAAATCTGTTTTTATCCAGCCATTCCTATTTTCTTTTTAAGATTTATTTATTTACACAAGCACTGGGAACAGTCAGAAGCACGGGAGGGTGAGAGGATTCACCAGAGCCAGAGCAGGGAACAGAACAGGTAGACTGACGAAATACACTGCTGAGGGGAGCAACGGGCGACTCAGGAGAGGTCTGCGCCCTATGTGGGACCCTCACTGGAGGCCGGGGATCAAACCAGTGCTGCAGAGGCTGCGGGCAGCTTTGCAGCCCAGTGCTCAACCTCTGCACTACCGGGGAGGCCCCATTTCTATTTTTAAGATAATTCATCTTTAGGTCATTCCTTTAATTATTTTTATTCCCCTTTCAATTTCGGGTCAGAGATGTGGTTGCAGATAATCTTGCTTATTTTCATTCCCTCTTACTCCCTCAGCTCCCCTCAACTATGCAAATATCCTTTCAAAGGTCAATCCTTCCCTAATTCACAAAGTCCTTTCTTAGGTGGGCTGAAGGGCTCAGAGTCTGATTGCTTAAAACTTTGTTGCTGTTTGTTCATCTTCATGATCTTCATGGGCATTATTTTGGAGTCTGAGTCACATCTGGAGCAGGTGTTGGTGAGGTTAGCTGAGCTGTCATGACTACTGAAGCAAAGCCAAGAAGAGTCTCAAAGTAGCTCAAAACACAGCCAGAACAAGCTGAAGCCAGGCCTGAGGTTTCTATGGGCTGTGGTCACATTTTCCTTTCTCTCCCCAGAACTACAATTCCTGCTCTTGGGCTGTGAATCAGCTGCAGGTTTAAAAGACATGTGGCCTCCCCTGTCAGCCCTGGAAGCCATTAGATTCCTTGCTAGTTGCAGGCTCTAGTGACTTTCCTCCTAAGCCACTGGTTCACCGCCTGCACCTCCCCCTACTAACATACACTTTGGACAAAATCAGAATATAGAATACAAGATCCTTCCCTTGCAGAGGTGAAAGCAGAAATCTGAGCCCCGATGCACAGCTTGCACAACCCACAAAGCCTTTTTTGGTCGCATTTCCCCTCTTTCCTTCTCTGCTCACACACGGTCCCACCCTTGGCAGCTTCTATGGGAGCTGTGACAAGGGGACAGAGCGCTGTAACCCTCCATAATTAATCAGGCAGAGCCTGGCTGCCGGAATATCACTACATCATCACGTAGCGCTGGCACCTAATAAATTATTCACGCCACCCAAGTGTAATCGGCTGTCACGTTCAAAATAGGTCATTCACTCAGGCGGCTGGAGGTGAAAATTTCACAGCAAGGGTAACACATCCAAGTGCTCTGCTTGAAGCAAATCTCCAAAGAAAGTGGCTTCTCCAAGCTAGCCCCTATTAAATGTCTTTCAGCTGATCCCACTGCTGTTTCCATTAGCGGCAGCCAGAAGAGACTGAAACAGCTGTCTGCTGGCTGGAAGGAGAGCTGGGGGATGGGAGGCTTTATTTCAGTGTCTTCCCTCTCTGACCCTTTCTCCACCAGCCTCAAGGGGCTGCTTGAGGAAAATTCACGCTAACACCTGCTCCCTCTGCCCAAGACGGTGGCCAAGTCAGCATGAGATGAAACCACAAGGCACTGGCAGGTTTTAGAAGAGAGAATTACACAGAGCTCTCTGAGAAGGGCCCTCCGCCCTGGGTGCCACATTCAAAGAGGAATTCAAGTCCAACAGCTGGAGGCCACGTGCCCTAGCTTTTCACATCCCAATTCACAGACATTCCAGCCTCTTCACCACTCAGAGCACACTTGCCCTCTTGTCGTCCTAAGATACACTATTCGACTCAAGTGCCTGGTGGAATACAAATATCTGACTGACTGGTAGAGCTTTTGGGGAGTTGTTGGTGTGCTGATATGTCTTTCTAGAGGTTTCTCAGGATATGAAAGATTATCGCACGGCACTATCTTACAGAAATTGTTCCAGAACAATTTCTCCTAAGAGTAGAGTAAAGGGGAATAATTGATGACATGGCTGTGGGATTTGAGTTAAAATAAAAATGAATGTGCCGACTGCTAGCTCTTGACTGTGTGACTGAGAGAGGCAGATAAATCCTCTCGGGGAGAGGGGGAAAGGAAGGGAATTTAGTAATGGGATTGACCCCTTGCCTGCCTTCTCTTAAAAGGATAGCCCAAAAACCTCTTTAAGTTTCTCCAGCCAAGATTCTAGGGATATGCGAAGGCATGGAGCAAAAGGACCAGAAAGGCAAGCTCTGAATTTAGTAAATACAGCACCCAAGGCAGGGGCCGTGTGAAAAGGGAGAATTTATAGGTGCGTTTCCATAATGATCATATTTATCCTAGCAGTGCGTCCAAGGAAGTCCTGCTTTCTCCTTCAAATGTTCACCTCCTAGAAACCTGTCCAGATGATCCAGCCTTTACCCTCTGATGTGTCCTTGATTGCCCTTCAGTGTTTGGGAACAGTTGAACTCCTGTCAGATGGCACCGCCCATACAAGTTCTAGCCCCATAAGCTAGAACTGACTCTATAGATCAAGCCACTCTCTGATCAACATTTCAATAGATGTTTCCTGAGAGTCCACTAGTCCCAGCTCTTAGAGTGGGACTTCACGAAGTCACGCACTGTTTATATCTATACTCTAAACGTCACTGTCCCAGATTGGACTCTGCAGTCCCAATCTTGGTAATACTCTCCCCACTCCCTAGCCAAGCCCTCCAGCAGCTTTCTCTTTCTCAGGAAAGGCCATAGCACCCCTCCAAGTGCTTTTCCCCAAACCATGGAGTCATTCTTGGGGAACCCCTTTATTACTACAGTTCAATCAGGTCCCATCAATTCTCTTCTGAATTGTTGCAACTGGCTCCTAACTGACCTCCCTACATTTGCCTGTAGTGACCCCATCTTTATTTTCAAGATACCAGTCAGAATGATCCTTCTGAATGACAAGTCAGGTTATATCATTTTACTCAACATCCACCATCAGCTCCCCATCTTCCACAGGGTAAAAATGCAAAGCCTTACAATGGCCAGTAAGACTTTACTAGAACTGGACACCCCAAAAACCTCTCCTATCTCATCTACCATTCTCTACCTCACTTATATGGCACCTCAGCCACACTGGCTTTCAGGCTCTTTCTGGAACATTCTCTTACAGATGTCCAGGTCAGACCAGCCCTGCAGACCTGTACCATGTCTTAGCCTTTTCACCTGATGTTTGATTTTTCTCCTTAATACCCATCCCCATTGGACACATCATATTTTTATTTCTGTATCTATTGCCTGTCTCCTTCCACTAGAAAGTGGGGATCTAGGGCCTCCCTGGTGGTTCAAGGGGTTAAGCACAGCACTATGAAGCAATCCACAGCTGCTGCAGCACGAGTTCGATCCCCGGCCAGGGAGGTGACCCACATGGCGCAGCAGACCTCTCCTGTCTCACCTGCTGCTCCCCTCAGCAGTATATTTCAGTAGGTCTGCCTATTCTTCTTCCCACCCTGTCTCTGGTGAATCCTCTCACCCCCACCTCAGAACTGTACCCCAGCTCATATATGCATAAATAAATAAATCTTAAAAAAAGAAAAAGAAAGTGGGGATCTGTTTTACTCACTGTCGATCCCAAGGGCCAAATGGAACTGAGCCAGTGCTTGGAAGACATATCGATTGATACTCTTTAAACAAACTAAGAAAAGAAATCTTATATCCCTAAATATTTCATAAGCTCCTGAGGGGGGCTGTATCTTCTAATTATGCTATCCCTATGGAGAGGAGTCTCAGTCAATGCAAATCTCAAAGTATTTATGCAGAGATTCTACAATGGATTCCCATGTAGGCAGAAATTAGTGGAAGGAATCCCCATACCCAGTGCATACACTTCCTGAGTCTTTCTAAGTTTATGCCAGGTATGCCCAGTCCTGCTCAGAATCAACTTCCTGGAACCATTCTATTTGCCATGAAAATTCCAGTTCCTTACCTTTAAGTTTTCTTGGCTCCAGTCCTTTTATCTTGCAAAACTGAAACTCTATACCCATTCAAAGCAATTGCCATGCAGACTTCCAGGACTGCAAGGTACTTTCCTATCTCTTTGTGAACGCTGCCCAAGCTTTTTTTCTTTAAATAGGAGATATAGGTAAATATGCATATGGATAAAAGTTGTGGTAAAACACGTATGACATAAAATTGACCATCCAGATTATTTTTACCTGCACGTTCATATTATTATGCAACCACCTTCCAGAAGTCCTTTTATCTTGCAAAACTGAAACTCTATGCCCATTAAACAATGATCATCCCTCTTTCCTGCTGCCCCGGTCTCTAGAAACCACCGTTCTATATCCTGTCTCTATGAATTCCACCACTCTGCATATCTCATGTGAGTATTTGTCTTTTAGTCACTGGCTTACTTCACCTAGCTTACTGTCCTTAAGTTCATCCATGTTATAGCATGTGGCAGAGTTTCCTTCCTTTTTAAGACTGAATAATATTCCATTACGTGAAGATACCACATTTGGTGTGCTCATCAATCCTTGTGTTGCTTCTACCTTTTGGCTAGTGTGAATAATGCTGCTGTGAACATGGATATACAAGTATCTCTGTGAGATGTTTCTTTTGATTCTTTTTGAATATATATTCTCAGAAATGAAAGGCTGGATCACATGGCAATGCTATTTTAATTTTTTTGAGGAAACTCCATACCGTTTCCCATAGCAGCTGCATTATTTTCTATTCTGACTGACAATGCACACTGGCTCTCTAACTCTTTTTAAGAGCAAGATATTTTCCCCTCCAGCAAGTTATGACTGCTCGGAGATGCCTCACAGAGCTAAACATTCCTGTTCGCTCAAATGCTTAGCAACCAGGAGCAGAGTGGCCCCCACTAAATGTGCATGGGTGTGCGTGGTGGTGCTTTTCGCTCTCTCCTCTATGCCTGCTTTGAAAAGAATTTCTTTCCTTGAATTAACATGCAGGCAGAGTGGACACATGCTGGTCTGTCTTCCAGAAGAAGGGCAGAGGGCAAGCGGCAGCACCATTTTGTGATGATCAAAATTCTGTTAATCCCATGTAATCTCCAAACATAAAGGTAATGCATTTCTCAATTGTGAATTCTTTGGGAGATGCTCCTGAAACCTGGCACCATCACTCCTTGGTGGATTGGGACACTTGGAGTGTGTGTGTGTTTGCGTCTGCACATGTGTGTGTAAAAGCCATGATGACCTAGAGTCTTTGTTGGTCCTTATAATGAGGTCCAGGGCCTCCCTGATGGCACAGGGGTTAAAGACAGCACTGTCAAGCAATTGGAAGCCACTGCACTACCAGTTCCATCTCCTGCCGGCCAGGAGAAACCCACATGGTGCAGCAGACCTCTCTTGTCTCACCCGCTGCTCCCCTCAGCAGTGTATTTCAGTCAATCTGCCTGTTCTGTTCCCCACTCTGTCTCTGGCGAATCCTCTCACCCTGCACCTCTGGTCTACACCGCAGTTCTTGTATGCATAAATAAATAAATCTTTAAAAAAAAAGAATAATGATGTCCAATGGCTTCAGATTTTGCAGACATGTAAACCCAAATTGTCAGATGAGGAGGAGGGGGTCCCTTGAAATGGTGTAGAGGTTTAAGTGAGAGCCTGGACACCGCCCGTGTGCTACCTTCTTTCTTGTAATTCTTTCATGGGCCGGGAGAATAGATCCTTAGTCCCCTTCTGTGATGTTGCCTTCTCTGCCCTCTGTTCTGAGTGTGTTTTTTTCTTGGAAGGCTAATTTTTCATCATCCTTCCTCTTGATATTACAGAATAATGTAATCGTGTAATATATATTCTCTTAAAAATAATCTTTAAGTAACAATAAGAGGGGTAAAACCCCTTTCAAATGGGGGTTTTACAATGATAAGACCTTGCCAGTGACAAGGAAAAGTACTAGAGGGAGAGATGGTTGAGAAATTCTTAGTGACTTTAAGAGGCAAAATGATTTGGCAGGTGATAACACAGTTTCGGGGTCTCACAGGCTTTTTCTGTAAAGGGCCAGATAACAAATATTTTAGACATTGAGCCAAGAGATAAAAATGAGGAAATTTTGTAGCTACTTACATAAAATAAAAAACAAAGTATCCAATTTTTAATGGACAGAATTCAAAATATAATGATAATTGAGCATTTTTTTTGGGTTATATTGCAAGTTACTAAAGAGAAGAATGATATTCTTTTACAGTTTCAGTAGGAAAACATATTGCCTAAATGGAGCTGAAGGTTGGCATTGCCTATCTTATGGATTACAAATGTTCGTCTGTAAAAACCATTTTTATTCTTTTGGGTATCTACTCAGAAGTGGAATTGCTGGCTCACATAGTAATTCTATTTTTTAAAAAGATTTATTTATTTATGCATACAAGAACTGGGGTACAGGCCAGAGGTGTGGGGGTGAGAGGATTTACTAGAGACAGAGTGGGGAGAGGAGGCATATGTACTGAAATGCACTGCTGAGGGGAGTAGAGGGTGAGACAGGAGAGGTCTGCTGTGCCATGTGGGTAGTTCCCTGGCTGGGGATTGAATTTGTGGTGCAGTGGCTGCAGATTGCTGCATAGTGCTGAGACATAACCCCTTGTACCACCAGGGAGGCCCTGATAATTCTATTTTGAATAGAACTTAATAGTTCATACAAAAATAGGCAGTAGCTGGGTTAGGCCAGGAGGCCACAGCTCAGCATCTCCTGCCTAAGCCAAGAGGAGGACCAGTAGCTGCTTATTCACTGTGTTCAGTTCTTGGTATCCCCCTCTAGGTTATGAAGGCAGAAACACATGTCTTTCTGGGACATTCCTAGTGTCAGGAGGATGCACAGGACTAATTTATGGCTTCTGCACTGTAGTTCATGTTGTCAGTACTAAGATGTGTTGGCTTTTCCCAAACAGAAGATGATGCTTCTGACCTACCTGGGTAGGGATCAACCTTTCTGGGTACAGGGAGCGTTTGATGGATCTAGCGCTGGTCTACCTGCTCTAGTTGGTGTCCTGTCTAACTTAACTGGCCAGTTATGTGCCCTGGTCATAGCTTTAATTGAGAGATGCTCAATAGACATTTGTTAACTAGTCTATTTGTTTAGTTAACAGACTGTCACAGTGGGTTGATGCTATTAGCTTATTGTCTACCCCACGCAGGAATATGATGAAGCAACTGAGCTTGTCTTTGTTTTTTTGCTTTTTTTGTTTTTGTTTTTTTTGTTTAGAGAAAGAAAAAGTTTATTAAGGAGAAAAGGAACAGAAAAAAAGTGTACTCCCAGGCTGCTGGAACCAGGCCAGGGAGGGGTAAGGAAGCCCAACCGAGCTTATTTTCGTTCTTCTATCCATGTGTGTGCATACTACTTTACTTACATACAAATACACATGGTTATCATGATTTCCTTTAGTTGTGCCACTGAAAAATATGTTCAAAGCCAAGAAAGTAAAAATAAACGGAATTAAAAACCAAAAAAAAAAAAAATACCACTAGAGGAAACATGGTAGAGGTTTTGTTGAAAATTTCAATTATTGTCCTAAAATGCTATGGCATATAATTCAAATTTCAGTGGGTGTTATTTTTGAATTAGAAATGCTTTGAACAAATATAGAAAGCCCAGGCTTTCTTGGATTATTTTTTTTTTTTAAAAAAGAACTCTGTACATGATCCCTTCCAGTTCCATGCATGTTGCTGCAAATTGCATGTGTTTATCTTTTTTGAATGCTGAGTAATATTCCATGGTGTATATGCACCACATCTTCTTGATCCAGTCATCTATTTTTGGGCATTTGGGTTGTTTCCATAGCTTAGCTATTGTAAATAGTGCTGCTATAAACATAGGGGTGCAGGTGCCCTTTGGAATTAATGTTTCTGTGTCCTTTGGGTAAATACCTAGGAGTGGAATTGCTGGATCATATGGAATTGCTGGATCATCTTTAGCATGTTGATGGATGGGAATTATGTGGGGACTATAACCAGGATGAAAATGCATACATGGTGCAAAAATGAAAAATGATGTAAAAAATGTATATTAAAAAAAAAACAACTCTGTAAAGTGGTGATGTGGGAGGCAATAATTGTGGTGTGCTTGCCACAAGTAAATATTTACCCAAGAAAGAGAACCTGTATACTGTTCAAGATACTGGTAAAGATCTGACTCTTCCCTTGCAGAATTCCTGACCAATGCTAGGGGATCTTGCCACGAGAAACTCCGCCATGCCATATATAGTGCTCTTTGATACTCAAAGAGTTTTCAGAGGGAGATCAGACTGGTTGAGGCAATCAAAAATGGGGAGGAAATCACACATATTCTGTGCCAAGCAATGGGGTAATTATGGGAACTGCCTTGTCACATATGGAGATCAGATAGCAGGCAGGCTTGTTAATGCTCAAGCCACACACACCTTTATATTTCCAGGAAAGTATTTTGAAGTGAGTGGCCTCAATTGCTCTGCTCTAATAAGCTTGTGTCTTTGTTAATCAAAAGCCAGAAGTAGAAGAGGGGAATAGTATAGACTTGGGATGCTGGCTCAGCTGAGGAAATCACAGTTAAATTATAACTGGCATTTATAAAATAAACCCTTAATGGTTTTCTATGATCTCATACATTATCTCCTTAAATTTCATAGCAATTTTTTGAGGTGCTCACCACCATTTTCTTCACTACAGTCACCATCCCCACAATCTTCATCATCATTTTCACCACCACCACCATCATCATCATCACCACCACAATTATCATTATTTTCATGTAGAGGAAGGAAATTGTAGCTTCAGAAGAGCTTCAGATAACTTGCCTGAAGTGAAATCACTAGTCAGTTGAACTAGGTGTTTGGATTTAAATAGTTTGCTCATTCTCTTAGGCTACTTTGTCTCAGTTTAGAAGGCAGAATAAGTAAAAATCAGAGATTTAAAAACAGTGTGACTCCAGCTTTTTTGCACTTAGTATACAAAGTAGTTAGTATAGTAATACAACTGGAAAAGGGGTCTGGCTCACGCTGGGAGGTGTTTGCAGAATAAGCATACACTTCTTTACAGGTTGGGACTGTAGATGGCTGAAAATAGCAATGTTTTCTGGAAAAGCTTCTTATCATGCTTTATATTAAGATTTACATTTTTATTTATTTTTCACTGACAATGGAGATCGATAGGAGTCTGACATCCTTGGTTCCCCTCAGCATATAAACCAGAAGTTGAGGGCCTCCCCGGTGGCACAGTGGGTTGAACACTACACTGTGAAGCTGTCTGCAGCCTCTGCAGCGTGGGTTCGATTCCCAGCCTGCCCTGGAGCTACCCACATGGTGCAGCAGACCTGTCCTGTCTCGCCCGCTGCTCCCTTCAGGAGTATGTTTGGTCCATCTGCCTGTTCTGCTCCCCGCTCTAACTCTGGTGAATTCTCTCACCCTCCCGTGCCTCTGACTGTACCTCAGTTCTTGTATAAATAAATAAAACTTTTAAAAAAATAAACCAGTAGTTGATGGAGAAGAGTTTGGTTTCCCTGATATTTTAGCTCTGTAATTTATCTGAAAGTGGTTAAGTGTGCCTTCCACAAATCATACAGGCTTATTGGATTCCTGGACATAGTTTCCTTCAAATTCCATCTGATCTGTTCATTGTGCTGTTCTAAATAGGGAGAAAAATCCCACCACAGGACAAGTTTTCATGTATATTCCCTCTTAGAGATTTCTGTCAATTTATAGAGAAAAATATGTATATTCAATTGCTCAGTCAGCTGACTTACTTTGTGATCTTAAAGGTTATTTTCTTCCTGTTGCTTAATTCATTACTTCTTATCCTGAATGGCCTGTTTAGAATAAAGGAGAGAGGAAGAAGGGACCGGCTAGTCTTCCTCTGTTGCTGTTTGAGGTACATGGTATAGTATTTACACTTTGAGCTCCCAGTTATCCAAAGACTAAAGAGGGAAAAATTCATAGAGAAGACATGGCAACATAACATCATGCTTTCTAGAAGGCAGTTACTTGTTCCTTCTTCTCTTTGTTTTATTTAGAAATGATTATTTCCTAGGGTTAAAACTTACACGACAGCAGAGAATGAAATACCCTCAGGATCTTTTCTTTTGTTTACTTGGTTTTCTATTAATAAAAAAAAGCTTGACACAGAGTTTTCCCTTCCCCTCAAATGCAAAGAGAGACCACTCACCCTTCCAAAAATTCATTTTGCTCACATTTATTAAGGTCCAAAATTTTCTCTTTGTATCATTCGTTGATCTTTAAGGGGCTTCTGCAGTCAAATGCTCTACCACTGAGCTATACCCCGCCGCCCCGGGGGCTTGTCTAAAGCATTTAACAGGTTGAGGCACCAACAAGCCTAAGATATGGAACGTCCACATGCAAAAGAATAATGACAATATAAATTATTAATTTGCCTTCTGGACTGAAACTAGCCATTATGCCTGCCTTCTTTTTATTTTTTTTTTTTTGCCTTTGAGGTTCTTCATTATCCATATTATTTTCATAGCTTAAAATATAATGTGTTCACAGTTGTGTGTCCTTTTGAATTTTATAAACGTGTTCCCATGTCATTATAAATTCTTTATAATTGTCAGCAACTGCACTGCAAATATTACTATTGCCTTAATATTGGATATTAAGGTGACTTCAAAGCTTTGTTAATATTTATGATTATTTCCTTAGGAGAGATTCCTAGAAGTAAGATTACTGGATCAAAAGCGACAAGCATTTCGTCTCTTGATTTACATTCCTAACATTACAATCTGATTTCTCTTCTTCCCTTCTTACTTCTCTCCCTCTGGCCTTCTCATCCTTCTTTTATTTCCTCCTCTCTCCTACCCCCACAGTTTATGCTTGCCTTTTGATTGCTATGCCAAGAGAGGTCAACATCTATGTCTTAAAAATATAGAAAAGTGATCAGGTTGATTGTTCTTCTTCTTCATCTTTTTTTTAAAGAGTAATCATCAATGAGCAATGAGATACTCGCTATGGAATCATTACCCTCCTTGTCAATAGGAACCCTCACATTTCCTGGTCCCCAGGAACCAGCCACCGATACAGCCATGAACATGGTGAATGTTGAAGAACAACATGAATATTTGATTTTGCACCAGCACCTGCATTTTGGGTTCCATTTTCTTCTCTCCATTCTCACATGCTAGGACCAGTTAATATTATTTTTCCCTCCCCCTGAAACTCAACTCTTTTTTTTTTTTGTGCTTGAAATAGCCACTTCAATTTGATTCACTAGCAACTTTCCTTCTTAAACTCTTCTGAAATCTACTGAGTTATAAACACCTTTGCTAAATAAACATCACAGCAGTTTGGCAGACAACCAATAGGCAACATCCAGTCATCTAAAAATAAACAAGAAGTTGCATAAATTGACATTTGCTGAGCAGAAAACACGTCAGACAGTGTTAACCTGATAAATCACATCTCTTTAACAAATACATTGACTTGCGCAATTGAAGTGACTTTCACCAAGAAAGAAAGACAATACTCCCAGTCTGTACCACTGTTTACGTCCTAACAACTGCACATTTCTAAAAAGTATTTTTTCTTTCTGACCTTCCTAGAATAGATATGCTAATTTTGTTAATTTTCAACCCAAGTCCGGTAGAAGACATACTCAAGAATGTCTCCAGCTATTCCTAAAAAGACTGTGCTGGCTCTCATAAAGATCTCAAATAAGCACTTAAAATGCTTTGTCTGTAATATTGGACCCATTCTGGCTTTGGCCTGATCTAAATAGGTCACTCGAAGGTTACTGGAGGCTGTAAATCAGGGGGGCGGACTGATGGCTAAGACAGCCTGCATAGCTTTAACGCAATGTGCTATTTTAGTTTCTGTCCCTGAAATGACACCATCTCTCTGGCACCAGCCAAAGACAGCTTCCTAGACATCTATGGGAAGGGAATGTTTTGCAGTAATCCAAGACCTAGGTCACACAGGCATGAATTACTGTGGGGAGGTCTGTGTCTGCTCCAGACCCTGTGGCAAACAGTGTAGGGAAAATGCTTTCCAACCAAAGCATTTATCTAGGAATCCAGGGGTGGAAACTGATCCAAGAAGTCTTGGCACATCACAAAGGCAAAGGGTGACCAGCTCTTTTCAACAGCCTCTTCCTGTTCCCTCCGCAATCCCATTACTTGAGAACCCAATATATATTTTTTTTGGAAAAAGCACAACCTAGTTAAATAACAATTATGTTATATTATATAGGATACAACATTATCAAATAAGAGTTCTAGCTCTAGTCAAGGCACGTATCCCTTTACATTCTTTTTCTATATACCTTTTCCACAATGTGACTTAGTGTGAAATTTCAGGATTTAGTGGTTTTACACAGTGTCAATCCCTTCTTCCTTCTCTCATTTAATTTTGGGAAGGGCAAATGTAATCCACTAAGCACATTAAAACATTAAAACATGCCAGATTACAACATATTGCAGAATTATTTACCTGTTTTTTTTTTTTTTAAAGTCTACCTTGGCTTCATAAACATTCTAGACAGAAGGCAGAATGTGGCCATCTATTCTATCTTCTTTTTCAGAAAAATATTTGATAGTTCTTTTGTTCTCTCTGAGCTGAAGTTCCCTTAAGTGCTAACTTACTTGGCTTGGGGAAAGGTGACAGGTTTGGTTCAAAGCAAGCAGCTTTTTTCCCCAACCATCTGCTGATCTCTATGGCTGAGTGGACTTCCTTTTGTCATTTCTTCTCCATCTGACAATTCTGCTTTGGGGAGATTGAAACACCTCTTCTAGACACAGTAATCAAGACAGAAGTAGTCTCATGTTATACTGCAATGTACCGGCTCTGAAGAACATTCAGAGGTCTGGCAAAACTTTGTCATTTCCTGTGATCCTTCTAGAAGTGAGATCTTAAAAGGTATGTATATGCCCAGGGAATATGCAAGCCTGAGAAATACTTTGCAGTGCTTCCTTGGTGGCACAAAGGGTTAAGTCGCAGCGCTATGAAGCTATCCGCAACCACTGCAGCACTAGTTGGATCCATGGCCAGGGAGGTGACCCACATGGTACAGCAGACCTCTCCTGTCTCTCCCGCTGCTCCCCTCAGCAGTGTATTTCAGTCAGTCTGCCTGTTCTGTTCCCCACTCTGTCTCTGGTGAATCCTGTCACCACCCCCCGCACCTCTGGCCAGTTCTTACATGCATAAAAAAATAAATCATTTTTTAAAAAAAGAAATACTTTGCATATGTAACTGTGATCTTGTGGTGTTTTATTTAATCATTGTACTTGACAACAGATAACCCAGCAGTACTGAACTTAGAGGCAGCAAGGGTTTCTGGCTCAAAGAAAAAAAAACAATTGTAGCTTTACCTTGTACCAGAGAGTAATTTGGGCTACCAAACTACCAACTATCACCTGGGGAACTGTTTCCTCCCTACAAATTCTGTTTTATTCTTGAAAGTTGGTCCAGTCCACTATGTGACACTTTTTCCTTTTTTCTATTATTATCATTACCATATCATTATCACCATAATTTCTATAGTTACACAATTGTTATAGTTATATCGTCATTATTATCAGCCAGCCATTTCTACTGACATATACCAGACTGGTTGTCAAGGAGGCACAATGACAAAATAGATGAAAGTCTTTTAATTTGATAAGTTTGCAACAAATGGAAAGAAGCCTTGAATTCCAATTACTGGTTGTTCAGTACCTTGATAATCAAATCAATCATTCCTCCAAGGAAGAATAGAATCTACCTGATAGTAAATATTTCCTAAATGGCATGATGATGTTGAAAGCAAACTTGGGGTGCTCTGTGTGTGTGTGTGTGTGAGAAAGAGAGAAAGAGAGAGAGAGAGAGAGAGAGAGAGAGAGGAGGTAGGGGGAAGGAGGGCAATAAATATATCAGGATTTCAGGTGACTCAGTGGGTGACTGATTATCTCACTAACCGTACACAACTGTCCCCTAGAACAAGAGCAAAGTTACACGCCAATGTCTCCCAAATCTGTGCACTTCAGAAATTAATAGCTGAAGTAAGCAGGGTCTCAGAAAGGCAGTTAAAATATATATTGTGAACATGACTCACTTTTTTTCTTTTCAGATCTTTATGTGGTCCATAAATCTGACAGGGTTTATATTATACTTTCAACCAAATGAGCCTAAATTCTAAATTTGTTTTCCTTTAGGGGATAAGGGTCTTTTAAAATGCATCCATTACGAATCAAATGGAAAACCCAGAAATAAATCCACAGATTTATGGACAACTAATTTTTGACAAAGGAGCAAAGAATATGCAATGGAACAAGGACAGTTAGTTCAATAAATGGTGCTGGGAATATGGGGTCGCTACATGCAAAAAAATGAAGCTAGACCAGTCCCTCACACCATGCACAAAAACCAACTCAAAATGGATTAAAGAACTAGACATAAGACCTGAAACCATAAAATATATAGAAGAAAATATAGGTGATACTACATGACATACACCTCAATAACATCTTTAAAGACACATCACCCAAAGCAAAGATAGTGAAGGAAAGGATAAACAGATGGGACATCAAATTAAAGAGCTTCTGTACAGCAAAAGAGACAGTAACCAAAACAAAGAGACACCCCACTGATTGGGAGAAAATTTTCACACACAACACTAATGATAAAGGACTGATCACAAAAATCTACAAAGAGTGAAACTCAACCAAAACAAATTAAACAATCCAGAAGAGCTAACATGGGCAGAAGAGCTAAAAAGACACTTTTCCAAAGAGGAAATGCAAATGGCCAACAGGCATATGAAAAAATGTTCAACATCATTTGTCATCAGGGAAATGCAAGTCAAAACTACCATGAGATACCATCTCACACCAGTGAGAATGGCACATATTAAAAAAACTAGCAACAACAAATGTTGGCGAGGGTGTGGAGAAAAAGGAACTCTCCTGCACTGTTGGTGGGAGTGCAAACTGGTCCAACCACTATGGAAAGCTGTGTGGAGATTCCTCAAACTGCTAATAATGGACCCAGCAATTCCACTCCTAGATCTCTATCTACCCAAAGGACACAAAAACGTTAATTCAAAAGGACACCTGCACCCCTATGTTTATTGCAGCACAATTTACAATAGGTAAGCTATGGAAACAACAATTTTGGGCACTGGAAACAAATGTCCAAAAACAGATGACTGAATCAAGAAGGTGTGGTATAGATACATAATGGAATATTACTCAGCAATCAAAAAAAGGTAAACACATGCCATTTGCAGCAACAGTGATAGAGATGGGAGGGATCGTGCTCAGTGAAATAAGCCAGGAAGAAAAAGAAAAATACCTGATGGTTTCACTTATAGGAGGAATGTAGAGGATCCAAATAAGGGATTGGGGGGAAAATAATTATAATAAAGTGAAAATCAAAATCAACAAGCAACTATAAATCAGAGACATTCTGCAAGGGGGAGAGAAGGGAGTAGGATCAAAACAGGGGAGGGAAGAACATGAGGGACTATGGTGATGGTACCCTGGTGAATTGGTGGTGGAAATTTCATGGGAACTATATCAAGATGAGAAAGCATACATTGTACAAAAATGAAGAATGATGTAAAAATACATAAAATAAAAATATAATAAAAAATAAATGAAATAAAGTAAAATGTGCCTATTACAAGGAAATGTGGTTGCCTTAGAAACAAGATACTGGGAATTTTTTTCTTTCTTTATGGTAGAGAAAACTCCTTGTACCAAGGCTTTCTGCTTTCCTAGGCATGCTAAGCGAGCTAAAAGCATGGATGAAACCAAAAGTAAACATAGTATAGATTCTTCTACATGTACCATTATGCAGAAAAGATTAAGACTAAAAAGTGAGTGCTTTGAAGGTAAGGTTTTAGAGAATGTGTAATCAACTGTCTAGATGAACAATGAAGATCACAGGTTAAATGACTTGCCCAAGACTCCACAGCAGATTCAGGTTTATAACCTATCTCCTAACACCTTGTCCAGCACTGTTGCATAATATCACACCTCTGAAATGTTGCTCATAAACTGAAGTTCTATAAGTGAACCCTATTTTGAATATACTAGGTTAAGCAGATATGTGGAAAAAAGCTCTTCATTTAATTCTAGTCACACTCTCACCTACTCTAGAAACCCATTTTTGTGAATACATAGTAGGAATTAGTGTTTATTGAGTGTTTACCATATTTTTGGTATTATTCTAAGCACTTATTCTGTAATGAAATTTAATCTGCATGCCACTCTATAAAGTCTATTTTATAAGTGAGTAAACTGAGGCACAGAGAGATTGAGTAATCTGCTCAAATTCCAGAACGAATTAGGTCACAAAGCCCTGGCAGTGTAAATTCAGAGCTGAACTCTATTACTGTACACAAAAGTTGCTTAAAATGAGGCACCAGTTACACAAATTTTCACACACATTGACTGACATGAGCCACAACTCTGGAAATGGACTAAAAATGCACTGGATGTTGGACTTAAAAGTCTCTAATCAGTCTGGAAAGTACTTAGGATATCACACACGAAGTACAGTGCAGATATTAGGAATCTGTAATGAAAAAAATCTGTACTACCCATTGAGGTATTAGTGTCACATTGCACCACTAAGGAAACCAAAGTTTAGTTCAGCAAGAACTAAACTAAATCACATAGGAAGGAGGAGGCCAAATGAGAATTTGAATGTGATTCTTGTCTGACTCGCAGCACGACTCTTTACCATGCTTGTTGAAATAAATAGTCCACCTGGTTGTCGTGGATGCTCAACAGAGTGATCCTACAGCTCACTGAGTGATGCTTTGTTGAGTGAGATCTTAACCCTTCCCTTTAGGGTGGGGCCACAAAATCCACTGTGCAGTGGGCACACCGGTCTACAGATGGTGCTGTTTAGCACCAGACTCAGCCTGAAAGCGAAAAATCCCTTTGGAAAGATATGTGACCTGGGTTTTCTGAAGGCTGGATGAATAATTACCAAATTGCTCAACCTAGGCTTATCTTTCTGGTTGTGACATTTTTTCAGTGCCGATGGGAGTGACTATATAAGTAGATCTAACCAGAATAAAACAAAACAAAACAAAAACCAGTATCTTGAAGGACAAGTGCAAAGTGAGAAACTGGAGTTTCAAGCAAATATCATGTAATAGGGGTTATCAAAGTAAAATGACAGATTGAGAATTTGCTCAATTGCAACGAAGCACCAGTAAATATTCTTCAAGTTGATTTAAATTATAATAAAAACCCACATCATGATTTTAAGCATTTTTTTTAAAAAAGATGAGCCATCTTTGCACTTTCTCTCACTTTATTTTTATTTATTTATGCATATGAGAGCTGGGATGTAGGCCAGAGGTGCAGAGGAGGGGAGTAGGGGGGTGGTGAGAGGATTCACCAGAGACAGAGTGGGGAGCAGAACAGGCAGACTGACTGAAATACACTGCTGAGGGGAGCAGCGGGCCAGACAGGAGAGGTCTGCTGCACCAATTGGGTTAGCTCCCTGGCCGGGGATTGAACTCATGCTGCAGTAGCTGGTGATAGCTTGATAGTGCTGAGACTTTAACACCTGTGCCACCAGGGAGGCCCGATTTTAATCATTTTGATACTAGAACCAAAAAAAACTAGACAGACCGCAAAATGTTAACGGTGCTTACACCTCAGATGATCAGGTTACAAGGGATTCTTTATTGTGTTGTAAGCTTTAATTTTTTTCAAAGACCCTGTATTACTTGAATAATTACAACAAAAGTTATCCATTTTTCTTTTAAAAATTACTCCTCAGAGTTTTTAACAAATTACTAGATTTTTTTGTGGAAAACAATGGAATAGATGAGATTCCATCATTTAAACAGTTTCAAATTCTATTCAATAGAGAAGCTATTTCCTGTGACCCATGTAATAGGCAGCATTTTAGTGAAATGTCTGTGGAGGGGCCTCCCTGGTGGCTCAAGAGATTAAGCACAGCACTATGAAGCTATCTGCAGCCACCACAGCACAAGTTCAATTCTGGGCCAGGGAGCTACCCACATGGTGCAGCAGACCTCTCCTGTCTCACCCGTTGCTCCCCTCAGCAGTGTATTTCAGTCAGTCTGCCTGTTTTGTCTCTGGTGAATCCTCTTACACCCCGCACCTCTGGCTTGCCCCCCAGCTCTTGTATGGATAAATAAACAAATCTTTAAAAAAAAAAAAAGAAATGTCTGTGGACTCTCAGATTAGCCATATAGAATCACAACTTTAGAGTCGATGCCTACAGTCTACTGGTGGGGAGCTGAGTGGGTGTCAGGGCCAGCAGACTGTGGCATCCGGCCAGGAAGAAAAGAAAAATGGAAAGGGAATGGAGAGTGGGGGTACCAAATAAGTCCGAGCAAGGATGAGAGAGAGAAAGATCCAGAGGCAGAGAGAGAAATGAGGGAGAGGCAGGTAGTGCAGATCAAAGCGATATGGCACCAGGGAGAACCACTGGTCCATTTGTCCAGTTGCTTCCTTTGCAACTCTGCCAAGTGCAAAGCAACCACAACAGCATGAAACAACAGAAGGTGTTAACTACAGAGCACAAACAGGAGTTGAGCACAGACAGGAGCACAGTACAGGGGAAGATTCTGCACTATTTTTCTAAACTACACTTAACCCTTATCTAGTCCTGATGTAAAAGGCATTCGGAGGCCATTTAACCCCTTTGCCCCCCAACCCCTTCTCCACATTCCCTTGTATGTCTTCAATGCCCAGATTGACATCCCCATCCACCCCCTTTCCAGAGCTCATTCAAAGTCCTCAAGTCTTTGTCCAAGCCAGATAAAACGTCCAGTAGTGTCCATTCTAAGCCAGACCAGAATGGCTCTTGCCAGAAAGGTGTGTTTACCTTCACTAAAAACATCCTCTTCATCGACCAGGAGATCCTCGGGATCCAAGTACTGCATCTTGGAGAGGGAAGGCAGTGCCGCAGCAGCAGGCAGCTAGGCAGCCCGGGCAACCCCACCAGCCACAGTGGCCCAGGCAATTTCCTTTCCTGAGTTGCCTCAGCCCTCACAGAGGGCAGCTTCCGCCTCTGCCCTCCAGAAAGCAGCTTCATTCATGTGAACAGCTTTGGAAGACTGCGTTCCAGGCAGGGTAAATTTCACCACCGAGAAGAAATATTTCTGGACGTGGGCCCCAGATCCGCTTGCATCTGAATACAGATATCACTTCGAGTCGGAGTCAAAGCAACAGCTTTCAATTTTCCTAAAGAGGAAAGTGGGCTTTCTTAACTTATGAATTTGAACACACCGGGTAGTGTGGAAAGAGAGGGGTTCACATTACTCATATCTGAGTTTTGCTTGCATGATGATTTCTCTGAAAGAAAAGCCAGTCATTATGCTCATCCAAAGCAGTCCTTTAGAGAGAGAGTGCTTTTATTTCCTTCAGTAATAGTTGCATCTTTCTTCCTTGCAAACCTCTTGCATTCAAGAATTAGAAACT
Organism: Talpa occidentalis; assembly: GCF_014898055.3. Classification (NCBI taxonomy): domain Eukaryota; kingdom Metazoa; phylum Chordata; class Mammalia; order Eulipotyphla; family Talpidae; genus Talpa; species Talpa occidentalis. The sequence continues at coordinate 14,062,093 of NW_023602073.1, forward strand.
TTATAATACTTAAAGTAATACTAACACACCTCTAGACTCTTACTGGCTCAAATAAACCTATGGATAATAAGCAGAGAACTAGTTTGAGTCAAACAACTTTCAGTTTACCATACTGACTCTGATTCTTCAGATTTTGATGCAACTCAAAAGCAGCCCCTCCCAGGGGAGGGGAAACCACAGAGCACCGTGTTGGGCTACCCAACATGTGCTAAATTCTGTACAGCTGTTCAAACACAAATCTCTATGTGATACTGGAACTTCTAGAGGTTTTCCATATCTGCCCTAGTGTTGTTAGAGCTTTTCAGTCAGAAGTTCAGAAAATGCAAATGCTGATGATGGTGCAATTGTGAACCCAGTGTTTATAATTTTTTAGGTATGTTAATGTTTTTTGAGTACTTTTTAAAAAATGATTTATTTATGCATACAAGAACTGGGGTATAAACCAGAGGTGTGGGGGAGTGAGAGGATTCACCAGAGAGAGTGGGGAGCAGAACAGGCAGATCTAATGAAATACACTGCTGAGGGGAGCAGTGGGTGAGGCAGGAGAGGTCTGCTGTGCCATGTGGGTAGCTCCCTGGCCGGCGGGGATGGGACTTTGCTGCAGTGGCTGGCAATAGCTTGAAAGTGCTCACCCCTGCGCCACCAGAGAGTCCCCTATATTAATATTTTTAATAGCTTTTATTCTCTGGAACAGTTTTAGGTTGACAGCAAAATTGAGAGGAAGTAACAAAAGATTTTCTATGTGTCCCCTGCACCCTCTACAAATATAACCTTCCCCAATATCAACATCCCCACCTGGGTGGTACATTTGTTACAAATGAAGAACCTACATTGACCCATCATTATCATCCAGTGTCCATAGTTTAGCTGAGAGTTCACACTTGTTCAGAAGGTCATAAATTGAACCACACAGAATGCAGACTTTCAGATTGGCTTCTTTCTCTTTGTAGTATGTATTTAAAGTTCTTCCATGATTTTTCATGCCTTGATAGCTCCTTTATTTTTTGATACTAAGTATCATTCCATAGTCTGGATGGACCAATTTCTTTATCCATTCACCTACCAAAGGACATCTTGATTGCTTTCAAGCTTTGGCAATTGTAAATTCAACTGCTATCAACATCTGCGTGCAGATATTTGTGGAGAAATAAATTTTCTGCTTCTTTGGGTAAACCCCAAGTGGTGCAGTTGCTGGATCATTTGGTAATAGGATAATAAGTTTTGTAAGAAACTGCCAAACTGTCTTCCAAAGTGACTGTACCATTTTGAATTCCCACCAGCAACGAATGAGGGTTCCCGTTGCTCCACATCCTGGATAGCACTTGGTGTTGCCATATTCTGGACTTTGGCCATGCTGATTGGGTGTAGTGCTATTGCATCCTACTACTATGATTGAAGAGATTCCCTGTGCTACTACTCTCTGAAATTACTACCCTTGACATTACAAATGCCCTGAGGGTGCTCTTTCCTAAGAGCACACTGCTTGTGAGTGGCAGAGTTGAAGAATTCCAGAGCTCACTTCATTACCTCTCATCTAAATATCCCCTGGAGCAACTGCAGATGGTCCATCCTCTCCCACCTCACAACTGTAACAGGGTGGTCCCCAGGAAAAGGGAAGGTTCCAGCTTCCCTGCCCACCCAAAGGAGGCTGGAGCTGAGCAGGGAGAAGGAGAAGCTGGAGGAGGGATGGAGGAAGGAAGGAAGCAGGATGGAGCCCGAAGGAGACCTGGAGGAGGCACATGGAGCAGAGAGACACGTGAAGAAACTGCGCTTGTCTTTTGGTTGTGGACTGGGTGACACAGATGTGGGTGAGACCCGTGGGGAGGTGACCATGGCGGGTTTTGTCTTGATTTTGATTTTGCTCTTTTCCTTCCAGGCTTGTGTGATTGTTTCTGATCCTTTTCTTTGGGTCCCCACTGGAAGGTGCTTTAGACTTGTGGCAGGCTTTGGGGCCTTGCTCTGGGCCAGTCCTGCTTGGGTGGACTTTTACCCACGAGGGGACGGGTCACTTTGGGTGCTTGATTTAGAAACTATAGTCTTTGCCTTTCCTGTATTGTTTCCTAATTGTATTAAAGTTCCTTCCCATTAAAGTCTCATATGTTTTATGTTGATGCGGCGGATGGCAGAACCTATTTATTTAGAGCAGGCAGGTTTGCGGGGTCTGGGGTGCCCTACTTCCTGCCCTGTAACAGAACTACTAGATTACCTTAACCCTAAGGTCTCCAGTCATCCTGCCTCGGCAAATGAGCATAACTTTTCTAGACCTATTTCTTTGTTTTTAAAAGGAAAACATAAAATTTTCCTATTAAGGGTTTGACTGTGTCCCCTGCAAATCCATATGTTGAAGTCTTAACCCCCAGTACCTCAGAATGTGACCTTATTCGGAAACAGGTTCATTGCAGATGTGACTGGTTAAGAGGAGATCATACTTGAGTAGGGTGGGCCCCTATAGCCACTGAGATTTCTCCTTATCAAAGGGGAGATTTGGACACAGACACACACAGAGAGCAAACACCATGAAAACCAAAGCAGAGATCTGTAAGGCAAATAATGCCAGAGTTTGCCACTAACCAACAGAAACTTCCATGGGTTAGAAATGGAGCCATCACTGTGCTCTGTACAAAAAACTCAATAGCTTTGGTTAGTGTCCTTCCATCTTCTTTCCCTTCTCCATTTAGATTTTTTTAAAAAACACACAGTAACAATCTCAAAAAACAAATCACAAATGCTACCTAGAACATCCGCAAAGAAGGGCATATAGAAAATGTGGTCCTCACTTCCCCCAAGCTCACAGTCATGTTAGGGAGATGAGATATATATGTTAGTTGAGAAGGAACATTAATTAACAAAGTACAGAAGCAGGCACCAATATGGATGAATTTCAAAAACATGCTGCTGACTAAAATATTCTATGAAGTATAATAGTATGATTCTATTTATAGAATCTATTATAAACCCCAAAATGAGCAAAATAAAAAAAAGTATCAAGAACAGTTAATATAATAGCAGGCATAGTTCTAAGTGACCTTGATTCAATTCTTCCACCAATCCTATGAGACTGGTATAATTATTATCTACATTTTAGTTTAATGCCCAAGATGTAAAGTGACACACCCAAGGTCATGCATCTAGTACCTGGGGAGATTTGACCCAAGTCCCACCCTCTATCACTACGTCATACAGTCTCTTAAATGTGAAGCATAAAGGAATGCTGAGCTGCTTTCATCTCCCCAATTCTAGATATTCCCAAACCCTAGCTCCCAAATCTCCTTCTTCTCCTACCAACTTGGGAAACATCCACACATCTTACAGGGTTTAATTTAAGGGCTACCACCTCCCTGAAACCTTTTGATATTCCCTGGTGGAAATCCTGGCCCTGCTTCATTGGCCACTGATTTATATACCTATTTCATTTCTGCTCATTACTGCTCAGGACAGTGCCATTTCTTCCTAAACTGTTTTGTTTGTTTGTTTTTTAAAAGATTTATTTATTTATTTATACAAGAGCTGGGGTACAGGCCAGAGGTGCTGGAGGGTGAGAGGATTCACCAGAGACAGAGTGGGGAGCAGAACAGGCAGAAGGACCGAAGACACTGCTGAGGGGAGCAGCGGGCGAGACAGGAGAGGTCTGCTGCACCATGTGGTATTTTCCCGGCTGGCTGGGATCGAACCCGCTCTGCACAGGCTGAGGACAGCTTCACAGCGTAGTGCTCAACCCGCTGCGCCAGCAGGGAGGACCCATTTCTTCCTAAACTTGCATCTCTATTACTCTGGAGTAGTACCAGGAAGAAAGCCATTGATCAATATGTACTTTTAAAATGAGCAAATGATAACTGAATGAATGGCAGAAAGCTCTAGTGTGAATTGAATATGAAAGCACAAGAATTCTTACTTGGGAGTTAGTCCTAGAATTTGTAGTTCCCCTAACTGGGAACTGCAAAATTAGACAGATGAATAGGAAAAAGCCATAAGCATTTATTAGAGTTTTTGTGTGTGGTGGGGGGGCTTCACAGAAAAGATGTGAAAATCCCAAAGAAGTGGCTAGACTTAGGGACTTTATTTCATTGAAACAAAGAGAACTAAGTGGTGGAGAAGTTACTATATAAAAGGGGGGTTGGGATTCAAGAGGTGGTCATTTATGGGAAGGACATTAGGAAATGTGTCACAGTAAGGGTGGTTTAACATAATCTGTATGCAAGTTCACCTCATTGTCTCTGATCATGAAAGTGGACTTCTGTGAAGAAGAGTCAGTCTCTTTTTCCTGCTGTGGGAGAGAGGAACCCCTTTACAAAGGGAAATATATCTCCTAATCTAAGAAAGGGAGAGGCCAGAAAGCCCTTGTCTGCTGTTGCTAAATTACCGGCAGCTAAAAGTAATCTTAACATCAATGAGGTATATTTTGAGGTGGTATATTCTGATCCTTTTCAAATCCGTACTAGCAAAACTATAACTAGGGATGCTCAGTGCTTAGAGCTGGGAAAGCCAGGGGGTTGGAGTTAAGCTGCTGTATGTTACAGAGAATAGTTTTGACTAAGCAATGAGAGGTGAGTTTGGAACCAAAACCAAAGGAACTTGCTTGTCAATGACTGAGGCAAATCGCTCTGATAATTGGATTTGGGCAAGAGAACCAAGGTTAGAACAAACCAGGATGAGACAGCTGTTTTGATCAAAGGCTGATTTGTGACAAACAAGGCAAAACTTACCAACAGAACTTTATCAATGTCAAAAGCACAGGAACATGACAATATTTTTATATACTAAAGAGCTGACACCTGCCTTGTGCAATCCTGGGTGTACATTTGAAAGATGTGCAAGACCTAGTCCTTGCTTTGAGCAACTTGTCTTACCCATTCCTGCGTTGGTTCACTCATTCATTCAGTCACTCATTCATTCAACAATCCACCCACCTATTCACATGAAAAATAATAATGAATGATGATTATATTTTGGTACAGTGGGAAATACTTAAGTACATGTACAAATGGGTCGACATGTGTTGTGTTGAATGTATGAAAATGACAGTATTATTATATTATGGTATGAAGATTAGGTTATGATCAACTGTTGATTTATTAATGGTAAACATTTCTGCATAGTTTGTTGTTTTGAAACAAATGAGCATCTGTGAAGCACTTTGAGGAGGCAGCTGCCGTGAAGAAGCCATCATCCAACAGAGGACAAGCTTCACAATCTCCTCTCTGCACCCACTTTTTGGAGAATTTTCCACTCTCTTCAGTTAGTGGTTTTAAATACTTAATCTCCAGGACATAAAAACTGCAGAATCAGCAAGAAAATTTGAAATGATTTTAGGGGTAAAATGTCCAGAGACAGAAATGAGAACAAGGTAGGAGAGAGGAATTGAAACTGTGAGAAGTGGTTGTTGGAATTAAGGAAGAAAAAGAAGATGAAAAAACCACAGAACCAGAAATAGTCTTATCTTTGGGTAACTTTACCCATAAAAATGCACATAAGATGTATCTAGCTGTAAAATGCTGAGACCAATAGGGCAAAGGCTATAAAAACATGGTTTCCTGTTTTTATATTACAGGAAAGAGATGTGGCTCTGGAAGTCTCTGGAGCAACTAAGCACCTAAGCACCTAAGCAACTAAGCAACTAAGCAACTACTAAGCAACTAAGCACTAAGCAACTAAGCAAAGGCTTTAGTGGACACATATGGCAAATAATGCAGATTTCATAGAACTTGTTCAGAAAACAATAACCAAAGACCCTAGCGAAGGGGGAGAATCTGATTTCTAGAGGCTCCCATGTCATATAATTTAAAATGTCCAGTTTTCAACAAAAATAGGAGACAGGCAAGAAACCACAAAGTATGTCCTCACACAGAAACAAAACAAAACTTGTAAATAGAAATTATCTCTGCAGAATTCCAATTGTTGGACTTACTAGGCCAAGGATTTTTACATCATCCATTTAAAATATGTTGAAAGAACTAAAAAAAAACTAATATGAGAACAAAAAATGTCTCAACTGTAGAGAATATCAACAAGAAGATAGAAATTATAAAGTAAAATAAAGAACTATATAGAAATCCTGGAGATGAAGAATAGAATAACAAACGAAAAATTAGTGGAGAGCTTAGCATAAGATTTAACGTCATAGAAGAAAAAAAAATCAGTAAACTGTAAACTTAAGAGAGATCAATCGAAATTATTCTGACTGAGGAACAGGGGGGCAAAAAAGAATTAAGAAAAGTTATCAGAGCCTCAAAACTGTGGGACACCGTCAAGACATCTATGCTGTACATATGTACATATATGTATATATATGATAGATGGACTCTGAGGGGAGTAAATATAAAAGGCAATATAAATGTAACTTCATATTTAAAACAAACCGCATAAGGCCAAAATTATAAATCTGTATTTATAGACATACAACATGTAAAAATGTAATTTATCTGAAACTAACATCACAAAGAAGAGGGTGGCAGATGGAACTGTACAGGAGCAAAGTTCCTATACTGTTGAAAGGCTGAAAGTAAGGTGCTGTTAATTCAAACTAGATTGCTATAAGTTAGTAATTATAGCCCCTAGGGCATCAAGAAAATAAAATTTAAAATATAGTAAAAGAAGTAAGAAGGAGATTAAAATTATACACTAGAATATAAGCACAAAGAATTGGGTAACACTCTATAAATTTATTGTCATTTATGTGAACTTGACTTCTTAATACTTAAACATATTGCTTTGAAATGTCAATCACAATGAAGAGGGTCTGTGCCAATGAGCTTGGAGTCACACAGACAGACAGCCAAGACCCCCCCCACCCCAAAACACTGAATTAAGGCATGTCCTTCCCAGAAGGGGAACAGGTTCCCTATTTTCCCCATGTCCCCACCCCACCTCCCCTGCTGTCTTTCCAATGGTCCCATGGATCAATTTGACAACGGTCGCTCAGCTTCTACAACTAAAGAATGGGAGTATAAAAAGCCAACTCTGTCTCCCAAAACAGCGAGGCCAAAACACATTGGCAAGCTAGTGGAGAAAGTGGGTGACCCAGCTGCATTCTGATTCCTTACAGTTCATGCATATTTAAAGATTTATTTATTTTATTTATACAAGCACTGGGTACAGTCAGAAGCGCGGGAGGGTGAGACAATTCACCAGAGCCAGAGCAGGGAACAGAATAGGCCAATTAACGAAATACGCTGCTGAGGGGAGCAGTGGGAGCGGCAGGAGAGGTCTGTCCCGCCATGTGGGACCCTCACAGGCTGGCTGGGATAGAACAAGTGCTGCAGGGGCTGCCGGCAGCTTCGCAGCCCAGCACTCAACCGCTGTGCCACCAGGGGAGGCCTACTTCATGCATATTTAAAAAACAAAGCAAAACAAAAAACCTCCCTCTTCAGTGTGAACTCAAGTGTCCCATGGAGAAACTTTGTCATAACCAAAGGGACTTTATTTTATGGATCAGCTCCTCTTTCCTCTTCTCTGCATCATTTCTCCTCTGAGCCCTGATGTCTCCCCAGTTGAGAGGTGTAAAAAAAAAAAAAAACAAAAAAACCACCCCTGTTTGTTTCATCTCTGGTGTTGGTCCCTTCTACTTACCTCTTCAAAACAAAACATTTTTTTCCCCATTCCTAGAGCTATATCTGTTATGATAACAGATTGAAAAGGGCCACCCATCCTTTCTGAGACCACAGACACAGCTGAAGCAGTAAGCTGAGACTTATAAACAAGGGCGTAGACCAGACTGTGATGGGGCTGGAGGAGGAGAAAAAAAACAAAACAAAAAAGAAAAAAGCACTGTAGCTACTACAAGTGGGAGGTGAGCAAAAAGCCCCAGCCTTCAAAAAACAAAACAAAACTCAAATCTCAGGAGATTGAAAACTTTAATAGTTTTGCTGCAGATTTTAGAGACTTTTTCCATGTGCCCAGTATTTATAAACTCAAATCCTTAAAAGTTCAGCATTAAGATCAGGCATAGGGAAAAGTGTAGGGGAAACAGGAGATTTGTCTCTCAAGTTCTACACCTGATGGGTCTGGGTATACCCTGACAGTCAGGTTTTGGGAATGGTTTTTTGGGGACAGCTTTCTGGGGTTCCTCAGTTCCACCAGCCAGTAAGCATGCAATTTGGAGAAAATGAATGAGAGGGGAAAAAACCCTGCTTCTTCCAGCCTGGACTTACTTTGCAGAAGTCATAAGCAGCACACCTGTCAACTTTCCATCCGCTAGCATGGAAACCCATGGTAGTGATGGGCCAGGGGGTTTCCTAACCACCTGGGTGGAAGAGAGGCCCCCAGAAATCAGAAAGTGGTCAATAGAGTTCAGAGGGCAGGACTCCTGGGCAGGACTTACCCTCCCACCACCCATGTGCCCGTTGTAGCTGCTGGGAAAATTGAGAATAATGGAAGAATTGTATTCTTACAGAATTTCATCCAATATGCTAACCAAGCACAAAAACAGGGAGGTGTCTAACGCTGGGTGTGGGCGAGATGGGGAGGGGCGGGGAAAGGTTTAGGCATAGCCTCAACCTAGATGTCAACTAATGAGAAAGCTGCAAATGCAGTTTCCTGTCACTCCCATGTGGTTAGCACATTATTTAGAGAACAGTATAAATGTCCCATGCCCGAATGCAACAGGGTGTGCTGAGCAGTGCACCAAATGTTCCAGCAATTGCACCTGGTAGTGTTTTTTTCACTGATGGGTCTCCAGAAAAGCTTCATGTAAACCTACAAACTCATGTTGATTGTAGATATTATCTGATAAATACAATGTGCTAAGCTCCTATTTGAATCAGAAAACCTTGTGAGGGAGAATGCTGGTCGCACCTGTTCTAAAAGCACGGGGCTGACCCTTTCCTTTATGATGACGATATTAATACCAGTAAAGGCACATTTCATCTTAGACTTTTAGCCATGCCTGATGCTTGTTCTTCTGTTTTCCTTATGAAAGGAATGTCAATGTGACTGTCATTTTGTCAATGGGGAGACCAAGGAGAAAATAAAACCCCAAAAGAGTTGATCTGCAGGAGGATATATGTGATGTGGCAGAGTCACTAGTGCAAGCCAAAATGCTTTCAAATTGCTGGTGAATCAAGATTGTGGAAAGGGAAGGTCTTGCTGGGCTGGGTGAAGGCCTCATTTTACTAAAGCTCTACATTCACGTGAACAGTAAGAAGCAAAGGAGATGGGGCTAGCTCAATTGGGTTTGCTTCAATGAGCTGATTTCTGAGCTCTGCCTTCTCTTAGAACACAGTCAGGCATATGATTTGAAGCTGCGGATCTAGGTCATATTTCTTAGTTTTTAAGCAGCTTGTCCTGCTGACTTGGAGATCTAGAAGGCAAATGTCAAGCAAGACCTTTGCATCTTTGTTTCAGACCTGATGGGAGTGTTGCATAGACATTGTTTAAATGAATGAGTAATTTGTTCCCAGGAATTATCTAGACACTTCAGAAGGCTCCCTTCAAGGCAACAGGGATGGCGCTAGAGAGAGATGGGTCTGGTCACCAGGGGACTTGGGTTAGGATGGCTGGGAACACACCTTTGCTAGAGTCAGCTTTATTCCCCCTCCCAACGTGGGGTTGGAGAACAATAATCACAGGGTCTGATAGTGGTTTCTAGGTTTGGAAGGATTTGTTTTGTCTTCTAAGGGCTGCAGACCCAGGTTCGGTTGGGAGAAGGACAGATAGACATTTTCTCATGTTCACTAATCCATACTTGGTATGTCATTGATCTGTTGTCCAAAAGTTCTGCAGTTTGAATAGATGTATTTATGGGCTGTTATTTGCCAACTGCCAGAGAAGAGGTCATCACATTTAATTGACAAAGATAAGACTACTATAAAAGAATCACTTTGGGATTTGTTTAACAAGGAATTCTAAAGCAAGTTGTTTACAACAATAATAAGTGTTCTCTAGCACTTTGGCCTAGACTTCTACTCTTATAATTTCCTTGTTTTTCTCAGCTTCAGGCGCTAAGAGATAACTACATAAAAGACACAATAGAAACATTAAAAAATCATTATAAGGGAAATCTCATGGTAAGGGAACAGTATGAAGGTTTGGCAAGAAAAATAGGTCAGACCTTGCCGCTGGCATTTTCTGGTTACGATTTCCCCTGGTCCCCAACCCCCAAACACACAGAATAATCAACGTTGAGGATAGTTTTTAGTTCCCCTTCTTTTTAAACTCACTGGGATCAGGGGGCAGATAGGAAAGGAACTTGTGGTGAAGTTAACCTTGCCACAAAGGACTCCACCCTTGCTTACCTTCCGGCGGGTCTAGTTGTAAATATGTCGTGAATGGTAAATGTGGAGCTTCCTGTATTCTTCAATGTACATTGCCACACCACTATCTCCACTGTAAAGAGCGAAAATGCACACTCTGTGCCTCTTTTGAAATGTCATGAAGCAACTCAGAATTCAGAAATAGAATGACTATATTTTCTGTACCGTATTGCATTTTTTTTGCACAATGGGTAAGAAACAAGAAAAACCTACAAAAGAAGGAAATAGAATGCTTGAGAATGTTCGTTAAGCAAGCTGCAAGGTGAAATTATAAAATACCCCACCTAGCCAACATCCTGTCAGTGCTGCTCTTCTTGTCTCCAATCTTTACTAATTCTCTCCTCTTTCATTATTCTTTCCTGTTATCCATCCATCAAGTCATCCATCTGTCCATCCATCCATCCATCCATCCATCCATCCATCCATCCATCCAACATTTATTTGACACAGTCATTTTAGCTCTTGGGAAATACAGACTGTGAATGATGTGTTGGTAAAGTGTTAACAACTAGATCTTGGGTGGGGAGCTGATTTGCAGTGTTTATTGATTTTCCTTATGCAAATACTCCCCTCACGTTGCTGTCAAGCTACCATCATGACAGGGGGACCACAAAGTGGGGAAGGGGCACAGTAGCACACAATTATATAGTGCTCCCCTCTTACAGACACAATTGATTCAAATAACACCAAGTGCACAGAAAATACTTAAATGTGTCATCAGGAAGTGAATGATTTTTGAGTATTGAATGTATTTCCAATACAATTTATTTAACTGTGCATTTATACAATTTAATTTGAAATAATGACTGCTTTAACAATCAGCTCACATTTCTGAAAATGTAACAATCGGCTTCCATGAAAAGGAATGAGCTGGCTCCAGCCCACCCCTGAACAGAAATAATAATGTATGTTGTCTGCTCAATGAAAAAAAGTTGTTTTATCTAGAGAGGAGAATGTCTACATGTGTAAATATAATAAGCCCTATACTTGGTACGATCATAGTAGGGGAAAGTGCTGGATATGACTGAGCGACCTCAGTGATTTGAATTTAGCCAAGGACCTAAAATATACAGAACTACAGCACAGGTGCATTGGTGAAGGAAATTCTATGGGGACTACATGTGAGGGGGTGGGGGGAAGCAAACTTTTAAAAATGAACAATGAGGGCCTCCCTGGTGGCGCAAGGGGTTAAGACACAATTTATGAAGCTATCCGCAGCCACTGCAGCACAAGTTCGATCCCCAGCCAGGGAGAAACACAAGTGGTGCAGCAGACCTCTTCTGTGTTACCTGCTGTTCCCCTCAGCAGTGTGTTTCAGTCAGTCTGCCTGTTCTGCTCCCCACTCTGTCTCTGGTGAACCCTCTCACCCCCAACACTTCTGGCCTGTACCCCAGTTCTTGTATGCATAAATAAATCTTCAAAAAATAAAAAAGAATGATGTAAAAATATATAAATAAAAGGAAAATTAAAAAAATACAGAAGATGGATGGTTTATATTGTTTTTCTCTAGTCAGTATCTTCAGACCCAAGCACCCTGGCACAATTGTCATCCTTAGTAGAGTATAGATTTGGGCAAAGGAAATCTTTAACTTTGGAGCTCAAGCCAAGAAGCCTCAGCAGGATGGGAAGAACTGGGATGAACAGGACTTCTCAGGGCAACAGAGGCTTCACGCCCGCTGAACCATGCAGGTCAGGTCTTCAGATGCAACATCTTATGGCAACAAAATAAACTGCAAAAAATTGGATTCATGACATGTCCAGTTCCACGATTCCTAACACTGATAGCAAAACTTATGCCTTTTGGAGTAAGAAAGTACTGGAGATGCTTAGACAGTTCAGTGCCTGGCAAGAACTAGAGGAAGCCTCTCCAAATGTGGCATATTAGGTGTGATTGAACAAATGATGAGAGAAATGAAGAGTCATGCCTTTTATAATCTGACCTGCAGAGCAGATCATAGGTGAAATATCTGCCACGTATGTATGTAAGTGCGCTGAGAAAAAGATGTTGGCCAATGAGGCCTCCCTGGTGGTACAGCGGTTGAGTGCTGGGCTGCAAAGCTGCCCGCAGCCTCTGCAGCGCTGGTTCGATCCCTGGCCACTGGCGAGGGTCCCACATGGTGTGCAGACCTCTCCTGCCCATGCCTGCTGCTCCCCTCAGCAGTGTATTTCGTCAGTCTGCCTGTTCTGCTCCCTGCTCTGGCTCTGGTAAATTCTCTCATCTTCCCACGTTTCTGACTGTACCCAGTGCTTGTATAAATAAATAAATAAATCTTAAAAAAAAAAAAGATGTTGGCCAAAATGTTAACAATAGCCATCTCTACATGACACATTTTGGAGGACTTGCTTTTATATACTGGCTATTATTGTTTAATAATTTCACCTATTTTTGCCAAAACAAACAAACAAACAAACAAAAAAAACAGTAAATAACACATACCCATTGCAAAAAAAAAAGGCAAGTAATATTGGAGAAGGAAATTAAAAATTTAACCATAATCCCAACAGTCAGAAATATCCACTGTTAGCAGTTTGTTGCAAAGCCTTCCTGGCCTTCTCCTATTTTGGATGTATTTCCTTTGATCAACCTCTTTCCACTTCCTAGACCTGTTCTTCTGAGCTCTGGGGTGGGGGCTAGATGCTCCCAGCTCAAACAATTTTTAAGTTATGTTTTTCCACACAGTAGAAGTAAAACCTTCACCCCAGTTCACTGTTTTTAAACTTATCTCTAGTGACATTTTTTTCATCCCTTACAACTATTTCAAAACTTAAACCATTCTCTGGATCTTCTTTCATCTCAGAGAAAATACAGACTATTGTATGTGATTCTTCACTACTTCCACCTTTAAAAGATGAGCTACCAGGACTCCTTAGTGGATTAATGGATTAAGCACATCACTGTGAAGCTATCTGCAGTCTCTGCAGCACAAGTTCGATCCCTGGCCAGGGAGCTACCCACATGGTACAGTAGACCTCTCCTGTCTCATTCGCTGCTCACCTCAGCGGTGTATTTCAGTCAGTCTGCCTGTTCAGCTCCCCACTCTGTCTCTGGTGGATCCTCTCACCTACCACACCTCTGGCCTGTACCCAGTTCTTGTATGCATAAATAAATCTTTAAAAAATAAAAGACAATATGAGCTGCCTTTGAGTTATCTGTATATCTGCTTGATTATTGGGTTGATGTACTTATCCATTTGATAACATCTATAGGGGATTCTATACCCATCCTTTTATCCCTTCTATTTCAGATGAAAGCCTATCTTTTACCCTGTTCAAGGTCCATGCAGTTTCTTTTTTTAAAAAAAAAAGTCATAATTTTGGTGGCTTCACAAATACTCATATCTGTATTTAAAAATTTAGAAAACTCAAGAAAGAAAATACAAATCACATGTAATTCAAACACTAAGGTACAATAACTGTTGACATTGTAATTTCTTTGTTTTTCCTTGCATGATGCATATAACTGCACAATAAATTGTGCTTTTTTAAATAAAATGGATATTATCCTTCACTTGCTCTTTCAGAAATCCTTTTTTCTTTTATAATGAATATCTTTTGCATGGCCACAAATATTCTCCTATAATCAGCAGATTTGAAATGATTTTTAGTTAAAAGTGATGATCCCTCCCTAATTTTAAAAGCAGTGTATGACCATTGTAGAACAGTTAGAAAATAAAAAGGAAGAAAAACTTAAATACCTACAGTCCCATCTCTGAGTTATAACCAGCTGAAATAATTTTATATAAATCTATTTATAAAAGAAGGTTCAATCAGACACTAGTCTGTATCATTTGTGAGATACAATTTTCAATTAATAGTTGCTTGTGGAATTTCTTTTTTGCTGTGAGTGCAGCCTCACTTCAGCCTTTTACAGATGGGCAACCAATGGCTCTAGTTAGGTATAGTGAATAAACTACCCTTTCTCCACTAATTTAAACAGCTTCCTTTGTTTTTGTTTCCATTTTCTCTTGCCTTCTTTGGAAGCTGTCTCATTTAGAATCCACCATCTCTCCTGGATCTTGAAAATATAAGCTACTTCTGAATTACCTATCTATATCTTTGCTAGATTAATTGATGATGCACTTATTCAATAATGTTTATAAAGGATTGCAATTGTAAATATGACAAAAAAATTTCTCCTGGGGCATACAATTTAGAGATGTATGCAACATAAAAAAAAAGCTTATGATGAATCAATCCTGAAAATGTACCACAAACTGTCATCAGTGATTTATGAATATTACGTCTTTTGACCCTCATAACCAGGCTCTAACATAGGTATTATTTTTACCTCCATTATGAGGGAATGAAGCATAGAGAGGTTAACTATTGCAACTTGCTAAAGTCAATTAGCTGGTAAGTG